>NC_083872.1:73586683-73895016 GCF_032452875.1 Bos javanicus | reverse complement strand
CCCGCAAAAACCAAAAAAGACAGGGTGAGGACATGGACTCCGGGTTCCAAAGAAGGAGCAGATATGAGGGGAGGCCACTGAGCCAGGGGCTGTGCACGCATCACCTGATTTAATCTACGTGACAGCTCTATCATTTGGGGTCACTCATGCCATTTTACAGCTTAGGAGAGGCGCCCAGAGAGGTGAGTGCGGATATAAGGCTGCACAGTTAATCCTGTAGAAGAAGCAGCGGTCACGCCCAGGTGAGTCCACGCTCTGCTCCCTTTGCCATAATCCCCAGAGGCCACCCGATCCAAGCCTCTCACTGTGCAGATGAAGAACCACGTCTCTGAGGGGGTATTTTCCTGAGTCACACCTGTCCTTTTCAGCACTGCACTGAGTTCTTGTATTTTCTCTCTCTCTGGGGTGAGCATTGCCCCGCTGCAATCCCTGGCATGGCAGCACTCATGGTGTGGAGTGTGAATCTTCCAAACCATGGCCTTTGTGGTGAGCCGTAGTCCAGGCAGTCACATCTGTGTTCATCCCACAGATGTTGCTTGAGCATCCCAGCCGTAGTCCAGGCAGTCACATCTGTGTTCATCCCACAGATGTTGCTTGAGCATCTACTACATGCCACACATGGAGGGGTGGGATGCAGATGAATGAGCCACGAACCTGACCAGGGGGACCCTCACTCTAGGGTGGGGAGTGTGTCGGGAGTGGAGGAGATGGCCAGGGACACAAGGTGGAAAGTGGTCAGTGGTCAGTGTTGGAGGAGTTCAGAGGAGTAACTCGGTACAGTCGGTTGAACCAAAGAAGGCTTTGCCGAGGAGGAAGGAGAGAAGGGGAGTCGTCACACAGGTTCCCTCATTTAATCCACCCTACATCACACAAGCAAGGAGAGACCCTTGGCAGCATGGTGCACTGTTACTAGTCCATTTTATTTTATGAAAAGCTGTTTAGGAAGAACAAGTCAGCCATTTGCCTTTTTCAACAACATGGCTGGACTTGGAGGGTATTATGTGATGTGAAATTAATCAGACAAAGACAAATACTGTGTGATACCAGCTATATGTGGAATCTAAAAAATAAAACTAGTGACGATAATGAAAAAGAAACAGGCTCCCAGGTATAGAGAACAAACTAGTGGTTACCAGTGGGGAGAGGGAAGGACGGAGGGGCTATATAGTGGGAAGGGATTAAGAGACACAAACTACTATGTATAAAAGAAAAAGCTACAAGGATATATTGTACAACACAGGGAACATTGCCGTATTTACTAATAATGATAAATGACATAGAACTTTAAAAATTTGTGACTCACCATGTTGTATACCTGAAAACTATATGCTCTTGTATATCCACTATCTATGAGAGAGTGTTAGTCGCTCAGTTGTGTCTGACTCTTTGTAACCCTATCGACGACAGCCTGACAGGCTCCTCTGTCCAGGGAATTCTCCAGGCAAGAATACTGGAGTGAGTAACCATTCCCTTCTCCAGGGGATCTTCCCAACTCAGGAATCGAACCTGAGTCTCCTACATTACAGGAGGATTCTTTACCGCCTGAGCCATCAGGGAAGCCCATACCAACTATACCTCAATTAAAAAAATATTTTTAAAGTACCCATGAATATGTGCCAGATTGTGATTGCATGACTGGAAAGATAGTTGTGATCAAAATAAACAAGCACCCCACCCCCCCAGCCCCCATCTTACAGAGCTTACATTGGAAATAGATAATAAACAGGTAAAAAAAAATACGGCCAATGTAATTTCTATTTGTGACAGTATTATAAAGAAAATAAGACAGAATGATGAGCTGGAGAGCAGCCAGGTGAGCGAGGGTACTTTAGTTTTTTTCAGGTTAAAATTTTATGCCACAGATGATACAGAGTTGTGGATGGTATTGTGCGTGACAGTTCATGAACCCAACTACAAGGTGAAGTGAAGCATTCATCAGGGACTTGAATAAGATGGAGATGAGTTACAGGCTGTATGTAAATCAACTATACCCGAATATAGAATAAAAATAATAAAAAAGATCTCCTTTAATGACCTTCCATTACATATTATAGTTTTCAGGGTAGAGGTTTTTCCATCAGTTTAGTTTAGTACAGTTCAGTCGCTCAGTCGTGCAACCTCATGAGCCACAGCATGCCAGGCCTCCCTGTCCATCACCAACTACTAGAGTTTACCCAAATCCATGTCCATTGAGTTGGTGACGCCATCCAACCATCTTATCCTCTGTTGTCCCTTTCTCCTCCTGCCCTCAATCTTTCCCAGCATCAGGGTCTTTTCTAAGGAGTCAGATCTTCGCATCAGGTGGCCAAAGGATTGGAGTTCCAGCTTCAGCATCAGTCCTTCCAATGAACACTCAGGAATGATCTCCTTTAGTATGAACTGGTTGGACATCTTTGCAGTCCAAGGGACTCTCAAGAGTCTTCTCCACGGTTCAAAAGCATCAATTCTTCAGTGCTCAGCTTTCTTTATAGTTCAACTCTTACATCCATACATGACCACTGCAAAAGCCATAGTCTTGACTAGACTGGTGACTGCAGCCATGAAATTAAAAGACGCTTACTCCTTGGAAGGAAAGTTATGACCAACCTAGATAGCATATTCAAAAGCAGAGACATTACTTTGCCAACAAAGGTTCGTCTAGTCAAGGCTATGGTTTTTCCTGTGGTCATGTATGGATGTGAGAGTTGGACTGTGAAGAAGGCTGAGCGCCGAAGAATTGATGCTTTTGAACTGTGGTGTTGGAGAAGACTGTTGAGAGTCCCTTGGACTGCAAGGAGATCCAACCAGTCCATTCTGAAGGAGATCAGCCCTGGGATTTCTTTGGAAGGAATGATGCTAAAGCTGAAAGTCCAGTACTTTGGCCACCTCATGCAAAGAGTTGACTCATTGGAGAAGACCCTGATGCTGGGAGGGATTGGGGGCAGGAGGAGAAGGGGACGACAGAGGATGAGATGGCTGGATGGCATCACTGACTCGATGGACGTGAGTCTGAGTGAACTCTGGGAGTTGGTGATGGACAGGGAGGCCTGGCATGCTGCGATTCATGGGGTCACAAAGAGTCGGACATGGCTGAGTGACTGATCTGATCTGACTAGACTACTTTGTTGGCAAAGTAATGTCTCTGCTTTTTAATATGCTGTCTAGGTTGGTCATAACTTTCCTTCCAAGGAGTAAGCGTCTTTTAATTTCATGGCTGCAGTCACCATATGCAGTGATTTTAGAGCCCCCCAAAATAAAGTCAGCCACTGTTTCCACTGTTTCCCCATCTATTTGCCATGAAGTGATGGGACTGGATGCCATGATCTTAGTTTTCTGAATGTTGAGCTTTAAGCCAACTTTTTCACTCTCCACTTTCACTTTCATCAAGAGGCCCTGTAGTTCTTCTTCATTTTCTGCCATAAGGGTGGTGTCATCTTCATATCTGAGGTTATTGATACTCCTCCCAGCAACCTTGATTCCAGCCTGTGCTTCCTCCAGCCCAGCGTTTCTCATGATGTACTCTGCATATAAGTTAAATAAGCAGGGTGGCAATATACAACCTTGATGTACTCCTTTCCCAATTTGGACACAGTCTGTTGTTCCATGTCCAGTTCTAACTGTTGCTTCCTGACCTGCATACAGGTTTCTCAAGAGGCAGGTCAGGTGGTCTGGTATCCCCATCTCTTTCAGAAGTTTCCACAGTTTATTATGATCCACACAGTCAAAGGCTTTGGCATAGTCACTAAAGCAGAAATAGATGTTTTTCTGGAACTCTCTTGGTTTTTTGATGATCCAGTGGATGTTGGCAATTTGATCTCTGGTTCCTCTGCCTTTTCTAAAACCAGCTTGAACATCTGAAAGTTCATGGTTCACATATTGCTGAAGCCTGGCTTGGAGAATTTTGAGCATTACTTTACTAGCGTGTGAGATGAGTGCAATTGTGTGGTAGTTTGAGCATTCTTTGGCATTGCTTTTCTTTGGGATTGAAATGAAAACTGACCTTTTCCAGTCCTGTGGCCACTGCTGAGTTTTCCCAATTTGCTGGCATATTGAGTGCAGCACTTTCACAGTATCATCTTTCAGGATTTGAAATAGCTCAACTGGAATTCCATCACCTCCACTAGTTTTGTTCATAGTGATGCTTTCTAAGGCCCACTTGACTTCACATTCCAGGATGTCTGGCTCTAGGTCAGTGATCACACCATCATGATTATCTGGGTTGTGAAGATCTTTTTTGTACAGTTCTTCTGTGTATTCTTGCCACCTCTTCTTAATATCTTCTGCTTCTGTTAGGTCCATACCATTTCTGTCATTTATTGAGCCCATCTTTGCATGAAATGTTCCCTTGGTATCTCTAATTTTCTGGAAGAGATCTCTAGTCTTTCCCATTCTGTTGTTTTCCTGTATTTCTTTGCATTGATTGGAAGCTTAAGGGAGTTATAATAAAGCTTAAATCTTGCTATGTGGTGGTGGTGAGGGCTTCCCAGGTGGCCTAGTGGTAAAGAATCTGCCTGCCAATGCAGGAGACACAGCTTTGATCCTTGGGTCAGGAAGATCCCTTGAAGAAGGAAATGGTAACCCACTCCAGTATTCTTGTCTGGAGAATCCCATGGGCACAAGAGCCTGGTGGGCTTTATAGTCCACTGGGTTGCAAAGAGTCAGATGTGACTTAATAACTAAACAACAGCAATATAGTAATGGTGCATCTTGCTGGGACTTTGTTCTCAAGGATGTGATTCAGGGGATGGTGACTGGTCCTCAGCATGAGACACACACTTTAGCACTGCGTAAATCTCACGTCATGAGTTTCCCCCGCCAAAAGGTTGGCAGAAATGGTTATTTCTTCAAGGAAGTCCTAGATGGGGCAGTTGGCTCGTAGGGTTTATGTTGTTTGGAAACAGACATCTTTAAACTCTTGAGTCCCACTATTGCAGTGAGATGAGAGTCTCAGGGAAAAGATAGATTGCGATCCATCTCACCACCCATGCTGCAGCTTAGAATCCCCTGAGGGGAACTTTCTCAAAACCCTCCCTGGCTCAGCCCCACCCCCACTAGTTATGTCAGAATCCCTTGGCGAGGGAGATGATGCATTGTTCTTGCTCATTCGTTCGGTTGTGTCTGACTCTTTGCAACCCCATGGACTGCAGCATGCTTATGGGAGAACAGATTTGGGGATTTTGGTTACCCTTAGCAGGAAACTGGACTGTGAGCTCAGAGGACTAGTTCTGAATTGATGCCCCCAAATCAGTGCCCCTCAGTGCTCAGTGTGCATCCACATTCCCTGGGGGATCCTATTAAAATACAGATTCTGATTTGGTCTGCTTGGGCTGGGGCCAGAGACTTAGCTTTTCTAACAGCCCCCACATGGATTCTGATACACATCCAGGGTAGCCAGACCCCAGATGATACATGGAAGTAAGCACCATGACATTGGAGAAGCATTCCTTAGAGCAGCGATCTCAACCTTGGCTGAACCTTTACATCACCTGGGTAACTTTCATAAAATACCCATACTGGGGCTTTACCTCAAGAGACTCTGATTCAACTGTCTGGGGTCGGGGAGCTGGGCATCAACTATTTAAGAAGTTTGTCAAGTGATTTTTAACATGCAGCCAGGTTTAGGAGACTCTGCTCTAGAGGATTCTTTTTTGTTGTTGTTAATTGAGATCATTGTTATTGTTTAGCTGTTCTTTGTGACCCTATGGATTCTAGCCTGCCAGGCTATAAAGACAAATTCCTCTGTCTTTGGAATTTCCCAGGCAAGAATACTGGAGTGGGTTTTCATTTTCTTCTCCAAGGGCTCTTCCTGACTCAGGAATTGAACCAATGTCTCCTGCATTGGCAGGGGGATTCTTTACCAATGAAGCCACCAGGGAAGCCAACTTGAGATTAGTGTTGCTTAATAGTAATAACATGAATGTGTATTAGCTATATGTTGCTATGTGATAGATTACCCACGACTTAATATTTATGATGTCACATGGTTTCTGAAGGCCAGAAATCTGGGAGTGGCTTAACTGGGTGATTCCAATGCAGAGTCTTTCACGAGGTTGTAGTCAAGGCATTGCTTTGGCTGCAATTATCTGAAGGTTGGACTATGGCCGGAGGACCTGAGAGGGTTCATCCACGTGGGTGTTGGCTGGAGGCCTTGGTTCCTCACTATGCAGGCTTGTTCACAGGGCTGCTCACAAATTAGCACTAACTTCCTTTAGAGTACCTGACTAGAGAGAGAGAGGGAGAAAGAGAGAGACAGACGGATAGACAGAAGTACTGAAAAAGAGACCAAAGGAGAAGCTTCAGCATATTTTGTAACCTAATCTTGAATGATACACCATTACTTCTGGTGTATTCCACTAAAAAATATACTGTAATGTTCCTTTAAGGAAGACTGAACAGGTCATGGGGCAAGATGACATTCACAAATCTGGGAATTACTGAATACTTGAACCTAGAAAATATTTTGTATTCTATAAACTGGTCCTAGGAAGGCAATCGCACCCCACTCCAGTACTCTTGCCTGGAAAATCCCATGGGCGGAGGAGCCTGGTAGGCTGCAGTCCATGGGGTCACCAAGGGTTGGAGACGACTGAGCAACTTCACTTTCACTTTTCACTTTCATGCATTGGAGAAGGAAATGGCAAGCCACTCCAGTGTTCTTGCCTGGAGAATCCCAGGGACAGGGGAGCCTGGTGGGCTGCGGTCTATGGGGTCACACAGAGTCGGACACGACTGAAGGGACTTAGCAGCAGCAGCAGCAGCAGCAGCAGGCAAGCATGTGGCAGTTTTACATTTAGAGATGTACACAAAAAGTTACATGAACATTCTAACAATGTGTGTGCTAAGTCACTTCAGTCGTGTCTGACTCTTTGTGACCCAGTGGACTACAGCCCTCCAGGCTCCTCTGTCCATGGGATTCTCCAGGCAAGAATACTGGAGTGGGTTGCCATTCCTTTCTTCAGGGGATCTTCCCAACACAGGGATTGAACTCACATCTCTTTTGTCTCCTGCATTGGTGGGTGGGTTCTTTACCACTAGCGCCACCTAATGAACTCAAACAAAAATATTCTATTGGTCACACAGACCAACCCTGATACAAAGTGGGAGGGGATCACAGAAGGGTGTGAATATCAGGAAGAATTACTGAGGGTCATCTTGGAGATGGCTACCACAGGGTGCATGCAAGTAATTTAAAACATTTTAGTAGGCATACAAAAAAGTAAAAAAAAGAAAGAAAAGATAGTATGATTTTTAATAATATATTTTATTTGACCAATCTATCCAAATATTATTGTTCTGACCCATACTCAATAAAAAAATTTGCATTATTTTTTTATCCTAAATTTGAATTCTGGTGTCTGCTTTATATTCATGAGTCATCTCTATTTGGACCTGGCGTGTTTCAAGCATTCATTCACCGAGTTGATTGTTCTTCTTAATTCTACAGGTAACCTTGTCTGGATGGATCCTAAAGGTAGATTCTCCCACTTTGTAAGGCCCAGCCTCTATTGACCTTACCAAATGATAGACCTATTGGTTTATTTACTATTCCAACCAAAGCACCTGTCAATTTCCTCTTTTAGAAATGGCAGGTCTGGGGTTTTTCAGGTTGGTATTTTGTATGAAGAAGCCCTTGGGTTTTCAGCATATTTATTCCACATGATTGACCTTTTTTTATGCCACTGGTGCAAAAATTTGTCAGGAATGATATACGAATTGCAGTAGCAGTGACTGAGTCTGGCCTTTTGACTCAGTGGAGAGAAACTAATTATGTGGAGAGAAAGCAATTATGGGCTAAGCTGGAGGTGCTGATATTCATCCCCACCCTGGCACGGGCACTGACACAGAACTGCCCCTTAGCAGCGCCTGCAGGCTGGCGTCCAAAGGAATCGCATCCTCAAAAGCAGATGGTGAGTTCAAGCAGAGCACAGGAGCCATGCTCTGGTCCCAGCTCCCTCTAACATGTCTTGTATGACTTGAAAGAATTTCTGGATGAGCTGAATGAATTGCCCTTTGCTACAAGGAACAGAAAGTTGAAAGTCTTTTTCTATGCAGATGACGTGATTTTATTGTCATGAAGCAAGAATGGCCTCATTACTGTCAGGAAAAACTGGCTCAGGATGAACTGTTCTAACCCCCGATTGTCACTGTCGGCAGATGTCCTCCAACATTGAGTTGGCTTTTATTCAACAACCTGTGAATTGCATTCACTCATTTAGTCACTGAGGGTTGCATTTTCCTACTCAGCCATTTGCGGGACTCACCAGGAGGTGATATTTGCTTAACATTAGGTGTCTGTGGGTGCAGAGTTAGGATTTTTCTAGGGCCTTCTTGGGTGATTTGTAAAACATACGTTGAAAAAAAATTTAAGCTAAAATTATTATGGTTTGGCTTGATGGACTTGGACTTTATTTCTTGGTGTGGGAGAAGATGAAGAGCTGTTCTCTTAAGGACTACAGCTTTCCACAGGCATCCCCACAGCTTTCCTACTGGTATTCTCACAGGTATTCTTACAGGTATTCCCACATGTACTCTCACAGGTATTATCGGAGTATTCCCATATGTATTTCCCTAAGTATTTCCCCAGGTATTCCCACAGGTACTCTCACAGGTATTACCAGAGTATTCCCATAGGTAGTCCCACAAATATTCCCACAGGTACTCTCACAAGTATTTTCACGGGTTTTCCCACAGGCATCCCCCAAAGATTTTCAACTGGTATTCCCACAAATATTCTGAGAGATGTTCCCTAAAATATTCCCACAGGTACTCTCACAAGTATTTCCATAGGTATTCCTACAAGTACTCTCACAGGTATTACCAGAGTATTCCCATAGGTAGTCCCACAAGTATTCCCACAGATACCCTCACAAGCATCCCCCAAAAGCTTTTATACTGGTATTCCCACAAGTATTCTGAGAGATGTTCCCTAAACTATTCCCACAGGTACCCTCACAAGTATTCCCACAAGTATTCTCAGAGGTGTTCCCAAAAGTATTCCCACAGACACTCCCACAGGTATTTTGACCTCTCTTTGTGTAGAGGTAAGTTCACGCGATTGTAAATCACACAGATCTTTCCTTAACTGGCACCGCAGCATGCCTCTTCCTCAGGCCAGTTTTTATTCCAGACTGTAACTTCAAACTTGTCCGCTATCCACATTTCATCTCTTTTCCAGGATGAGGTAGAGAAGTAAATAAACACTAGTGTGAAGAATGGGACAACAACCCATCTGTCATCCTGCTGCTGCTGCTGCTGCTAAGTTACTTCAGTCGTGTCTGACTCTGTGTGACCCCATAGACGGCAGCCCATCAGGCTCCACCGTCCCTGGGATTCTCCAGGCAAGAACACTGGAGCGGGTTGCCATTTCCTTCTCCAATGCATGAAAGCGAAAAGTGAAAGTGAAGTCGCTCAGTCGTATCCGACCCTTAGCGACCCCATGGACTGCAGCCTACCAGGCTCCTCCGTCCATGGGATTCTCCAGGCAAGAGTACTGGAGTGGGGTGCCATTGCCTTCTCCGATCTGTCATCCTAGAACAGTTCAATATGAGGACTGGATCCCAGGTCTCCTGACTGCCTCACTGGTGTTTTCCTATCAGACCATGATATGGGCATGTGAGTTTAACAAGAAGAGTTTTTCTTTTGTGGAGGCACCACATTACTGCACCAATAGATGGAAATTCTGGATAAAAATAACCCGATATTTCACATGTAAGCGAGTATTTATTTATTTTCTGTCATGTAAATGGAGTCAAGAGTGTCAGGTCAGGGCTGGGCTGGGTTGGGCTGGCAAATTCACTATCAAAAGGGTCTACATACCTTTGTGCCAACTTCTATTCTCAATGTTGCCCCACAGCGCAAGTTGGCTGCTGTGGCTCTGGACATCAAGTTTGCATTCCAGGTGGAGAGGAAGAAGGACTAATCTCTTACCTTGGTCAGTTTTCCCTCAAGAGTTTTCTGGAAGGAAATGTATCCAATGACTTTCTCTTTCATTCCATTAAACCTCCTCTTATGGCTGAAGGTGGGACTAGGAAATGTAATCTTGAACCTGAAGACACTGCTACCCTGAATAAGACTGGGATTCTATTGCTGACAAGAAGGGAAATATGCATATTGGATATACAACAGAAGCCTGACTACAGCTTGTAGTTGGGAGCTACAATGAGTGAGCCCCTTAAAAACACGGAGGAAGGAAGTGAGGTGGCCTTTTTGGTGACACAGCTAATCCTGAACACATAAAACACTGAAGTGGAGAAGTGTAAAGGCAACTTAAGAAGACACAAAAGTTGCACTCTGTTAGTAATGTGGTCACGTGAAAGGGGCTGATCAGCCCCAGGGGCTCAGTGAAAATGCTCACTGGGGTACACGTAGGAGGCTCCATCTCTTCCTGAACTTTGGCAGTAGGAAGTGCATCTGGGGGGAGAAATTTAGTTATTTTGGTACCACTGGGAAGATCCTATGCTTGAGATGGGTGTGCAACCAGTTGTATCACTTGGGGTACACGTTGATTAAACGGCCCAAATGCTTAGCTCACAAATATGAGCATGCTGGGATCCAAAGGAATAAATCTATAAGATGGCAGGTGATAAATGCTATGAAGGGAAGAAAACAAGAAAACAAGAGCAAGGGGATGAGAATGACAATTAGGGAAGCTCTTCAGAAAAAACAAGAGAATAGACCGTCAGGATGCAAAGTCCTCATCCCTGCTCTCCTACTGACTTGTGTGTGTGTCTGCCTCACCGGGTCTCAGTCTCCAGCTCTATGGAATGGGGACATTGGACTGGTGGCCAGAAAAGTGCAGTGATTAAGAGCATGGACTGTTGGATGGGTGCCTCCTGACTTTGAACAGCTCAAATGTTAACTGAGCCTAGTGACCTCGTCTCCCTGAGCCTCAGTTGCCTCGCCTGTAAGTGGGAACCAGGGCAGCTATCCATAGGCGTCACTTGAGGAGGCTTAAGCCAGGCAATGCAAATAAAGCGTCTGCACAGAAGAGCGTGGCTTCTCAGATGGCACAGTGGTGAAGAATCTATCTGCCAAAGCAGGAGACACAGAGACGTGGATTTGATCCCTGAGTGGGGAAGATCCCGTGGAGGAGGAAATGGCAGCCCACTTCAGTATTCTTGCCTGGAAAATTCCATGGACAGTGGAACCTGGCGGACTATAGTCCAGGGGATCACAAAGGGTCGGACACAGCAGAGCACATGCACACACGCACAAAGCAGTGCACAGCCGACAGTTTCCTCCCCGGCCTACTCCACTGGACCAGGAAATGCTGTCCTCTCTTGATAATCTGCTTCCAGCTGTCACCACCGCCAACTCCAGACTTCCTTTGGCAGCCCGTCTCCCTGGTGACCGTTGCTATGATTGTCTCAGAAGTAAAAGGACTACCACCCACTGTGCATGAGGAAGACCCTGTGTGCTGCTGTCTGGAGTCCTTTTAACCCGTGATTTATTAGGTTTGTTGTCACTAATGACTTCTCAAATGAGCCCATAAATTAGAAATATTAATAAAGAATCCCTGGGGTCTTAAACTGATAACTTGGGTTGCAGGGTCCATTTATGTATCAATTTAGGATCAGTTGACATTTCCATCTGTATCATTATCCATTCAGAGTGCAAATGGTTCTCAGACTCTGCTCTGGGGGTTCAAAAGAGACATCATCGGAGAGGCTGAAGGTTACATAGCTATAGTGATGTGGATCTTTAGTTCTTCTGCACCCACATGGTCCATCAGTTCACAAGTGTATCACTTGAATTTGCTTCACACCCTCTTGCTCCCCTTCTGCATTCCAGAGCTTTCTGTGGGTAATACATCCATTTATTCATTTTTTTCATTCGTTCTTCTTTCAGTTACTTCTTCCTTCCTGCCCAGCTTCTCTGCTCCATTTGCTGAAAGTTTCCTGAGTATCTCGTATTGCTTTGGGTAAGTCTGTAATTATATCAGTAGGGATGATGAAGATGACAAGGATTTAAAAAACACCCCTCCCTGGTGGCTCAGATGGTAAAGAATCTGCCTGCAATGTGGGAGACCTGGGTTCAATCCCTGGGTTTGGAAGATCCCCTGCAGAAGGGAATGTCTACCCACTCCAGTGTTCTTGCCTGAAGAATCCCATGGACAGAGGAGCCTGGCCAGCACAGTCTATGGGGTTGCAAAGAGTTGGTCATGACTGAGTGACTGAGTGAAGTGAACTTGACTTCATCTGATTTTGAGTATTAATATGTGGCAGATATTTCATTTTCTAGAGAAGGTAACTAGGGCACACAGCAGTAAAATAACTTGTCCAAGATCAGGGAAGTTAAATGACTTACCCAAAGCCACACAGCAAAAAAGAAAAAGAAAGGAGCCAGGGAGCTTTGGGCAAATTGCTTTAACACTCTATGCTTCAGTCTCTTCTGTAAAATGGTAAAAGATAGATAGAACCCATGTCACAGGGCTGCTGTGAGAATTGAACATGAAGGGCTTTGAACAGTGCCAGACCTGCAGAAAGTACTGCTGTCAGTCTTGAACCTAAAATTGATCATGAAGAAACGGAGACCCACAGAGTATCTTGCCCGAGGCTGCCCAGTGAAGGAACGGCAGGTATGGGATTTGAACATGGATCCGTTTTGCTCTAGAGCCTCTACACTCAGAAAGTACTTTACCTTTCAGCTCACAACCTAAAAACAAAAACTGGAAGTCACATTCAGCAGACACAGAAAGGGGAAAACTTTGTAATCTCACTTCTATATGGAATCTAAAAAAGTTGACTCTGTAGAAGCAAAGAGTAGAATGGTGGTCAGGAAGGGTGGGGGGTGGGAATGGGAAGATGCTGGAGGAGGGAACAGTCTTGCAGTTATATAGGATAAACAAGCCTAGCCATCTAAGGTGCAGCATGAGGCTCTGGTTAATAATACCGCAATGGCACAGGGAACTATATTCAGTATCCTGTGATAAAGCATAATGGAAAAGAATGAATATGGTATAACTGAGTCATTTGCTGTATGGTAGAAGTTAAACACAACATTGTAAATTTAAAAATATATTTTAAAAACTTAAAAAAGTAACATAATGAATGCTGAAAATCTGTTAAGAATAGATCTAAGCTGCTTCCATCATGTGCACACTTGCGTGTGCGCGTGCACACGCACACACACACACACACATACACACACACACGGGAACTATGTGAGGACGTAATGCACTGACCAGCTTGGTTGTAGTAATCATTTTGCTGTCTACATGTATACCAAATCATCATGTTGTACATCTTGAACACACAAAATATTAATTAAAAAATAAAGTTAAAAGCAGAAAATGAAACTGTCTACGTGGTTTCAGTTAATCTGCCCCATTGTGGAGGGGGCACCATGGAGGACTTCCTGGAGGAGGTGGCACTTGAAACGTCTCTGAGAGGATGGGGAGGAGATACTGTGGGGATGGGAATGGTAACCCAGGGGGTGGGATTTGTTTGGAGAAGAGCAGCAGGTAGGTTTGCCTAGAGCAGAGAATCGAGGGACAGTGGAGAGAGGCAAAGACCCACCCTCCTGTGCCAGGGCCCTCGCCTCACCAACGCAGGTGTGCATTAAACTGTCTCCCTCCCCAGTTGTTGAGCGGGTGGATGTGGCGAGGCGTGTGAATGTCGCATGGGTGCAGTGAATGGTGACTTCACGAGCTGCATTTAGAGACGTTCTCACAGTTGAAACAAAACCCTCTGCGCAGTTCTTGTTTTGACGAAGGAAACCAAAGAGAGAAAAGGGAGGACACCCACGGAAGGTCAGCAGCGCAGAGGAAGGTGGGTGTGGACAGGGCTCCGAGGGGCGGGCCCGGCCAGCTGGCGCTCCATCGGCGGCCACTTCCTCGGAGGGCAGTGGGCGGGTAGGGGACTGCTGACAGGCCGGCGTGAATGAAGGGCGGTTTGACAGGGCTTCTCCCTGAAGTCGTCTGTGTAGAGGGCACTGCAATCCATCCCTCACTCTGAAAAGGTCCGTTGATGCCCGCTGGAACTTTCTGGAAATGGCGATATTCATACAGACATAGAGTTTTTGAGCAGAAAAGGCATTGGCCGGGGCGGGGGGGGGGGGTGTTTAAGCCCAGGTGGGGCCCATCAGGGAAGCGACTTTCCCAAGGTCACAGGTCAGTTAGTGGGAAAGCCAAGAGGGAGGCACGTGGGTCTCTTGACTTCTGATTTCATAGCACAAAATATACCAGAGCTGGGAGATCACTAGAGGTGATCTCTCCCATGTGCTTGGTGGTCAGGGAGGGGAGGTGACCTGTCTGGCACAGGGTCGGGGGCAGGGTCACATAGTAGTTGGGAACACAGGCTCTCCTGTCAAGAGAATCCCAGGTTTATGTCTCAGCCCTGCCACTTCTACCTGTGTGAACTTCGCTGATGTCTTTGGGCTCAGGGTCCCTCATCTCTTAAGTGGAACTAATGATGCGCATGTCACAGGCTTGTTGTGAACATTAAATGAGATGACAGGAGCAGTACACAGTGCCTGGCACTCCGTAAGTCCCTACCTAGTGCATGCTGTTATTATTAAATCCAAGGCTGCACATGGTGGATGGCCATATGGTGGGGGCCCTGTGACTGACTCCCCACCACTCACTGCAGCCTTGATCTGTTGGATGGTGTCACTTCAGTTTGGGGAGCTGACCGAGGTCCCAGGTCAGGGGCCCAAATGGGCCAAAACCAAAAACCTAAAAATTATCCTGCATTTTCCTCTCTCATCCTACATCTAATTCATCAGCAAATTCTGTTGGTTACAACTTTTTTTTCCTTGGTTACATCTTTTGGGTGTGTCTGGAATCCTACTTCATCTCTGCTCCCCTTTGGTGAGCCAGCTGGGTCCCTGCCTTGGACAACTGTATATGATTCCCTTCTTTCCTCTATTCCCCTCCAGTCTCTGCCCCATATAACTGCCGTATCCAGCCTCTTCTGCTCAAGCACCTGCCCTGATCCCCCAAGAATCTAGAGGAGAACCAACAGCCGTGTGAAATCTGATCTCTCTGTGCTCCCGCTACACAGACCTCCTGGCAGTTCCTTTGAACATGCTGAACACACTCTAATCTTTGCATTTGTTCTTCCCTCTGCCTGAAGTGCTTTTCCTTGCACAGTCTCATGTTTCACTCTTTCTTTCCTCCTGGTCTGCTCGAACACCACTTTCTCATCTAGACCCTCCCTGCTCACCCCTGCTTTGGTACCCTGTTCTTCCTTTCCATTTTCTACAGCACTTCAGTTCAGTTCAGTCGCTCAGTCATGTCTGACTCTTTGCGACCCCATGAACCGCAGCACGCCAGGCCTCCCTGTCCATCACCAACTCCCAGAATCCACCCAAACCCATGCCCATCGAGTCGGTGATGCCATCCAACCATCTCATCATCTTTCGTCCCCTTCTCCTCCTGCCCTCAGTCTTTCCCAACATTAGGGTGTTTTCAAATGAGTCAGCTGTTCGCATCAGGTGGCCAAAGTACTGGACTTTCAGCTTCAACATCAGTCCTTCCAATGAACACCCAGGACTGATCTCCCTTAGGACGGACTGGTTGGATCTCTTTGCAGTCCAAGGGACTCTCAACAGTCTTCTCCAACACCACAGTTCAAAAGCATCAATTCTTCGGTGCTCAGCTTTCTTCACAGTCCAACTCTCACATCCATACATGACCACTGGAAAAACCATAGCCTTGACTAGACGGACTTTTGTTGGCAAAGTAATGTCTCTGCTTTTGAATATGCTATCTAGGCTGACCATAACTTTCCTTCCAAGGAGTAAGCATCTTTTAATTTTATGGCTGCAGTCACCATCTGCAGTGATTTTGGAGCCCAGAAAAATAAAGCCAGCCACTGTTTTCACTGTTTCCCCATGTATTTGCCATGAAGTGATGGGACCAGATGCCATGATCTTCGTTTTCTGAATGTTGAGCTTTAAGCCAACTTTTTCACTCTCCTCTTTCACTTTCATCAAGAGACTCTTTAGTTCTTCTTCATTTTCTGCCGTAGGGTGGTGTCATCTGCATATCTGAGGTTACTGATATTTCTCCTGGCAATCTTGATTCCAGCTTGCGCTTCCTCCAGCCCAGCATTTCTCATGATGTACTACAGCACTTATGTGCATGTAAGTTGCTTTTTAATTTTTATTTTAATTGGAGGATAATTGGTTTACAATATTGTGTTAGTTTTTGCCATACAACAACATAAATCACATAAATCAGCTGTAAGTAACAGTCCCCTCCCTCTTGAACCTTTCTCCAACCCCATCCCACCCCTTACGTTGTCCCAGAGCACTGGGTTTGAGCGCTCTGCATCATACAGGAAATTCCCACTGAGTATCTATTTTACATATGATAATGTATGTTTCAGTATTACCCTTTCAATTTGTCCCTCCCTCTCCCTCCCCTACTGTGTCCACAAGTCTGTTCTGTATTATTTGGCATGTCTATGGCTTAGAGCTTACTTTCTGTCCCTCTTGCCAATTAGATTATAAGTCCATGAGAAGTGAGTTTTTTTTGGTCTATTTGTTCATGACTGTATCTCAAGGATCTAGAACAGTATCTGACACAGTAAATATTCACTGAAAGAAAATCTTGTTTCCACTTTCTTCTGACCTGAACTCCCTCTCTGGCCACACAAGTTATTTATGTTGCACAAGGGCAAGTGTTATCGAGTCCAAGCTCATTCTGTCCACTGCAGGACAGGTCAATGAATCGGAGACAAGGTGTTGAGGCAAGGATTATGACTTTATTCTGAAAGCCAGCAGACCAAGAGGATGGCAGACTAATGTCTCAAAATAACCATCATATCAGAGTCTGGATGCCAGGTTTCTTTTATAATAAGGTGGTGGAAGGTGAGGAGGTAAAGTAAAAAAGGCTATTAATCTTACAAATATCTCTGGGAATGGTTAGCCTTAGGAGGGGATGTGTTAATTTTTTCCTTCCTCTAACCATTCACAGGTGGACAGGGTCCTGAACAAAGGCATTTTGGTTTAACATTCAGGCAGAGGGGTAGGGTTACTTGAGGCAGGCCATTATATATAAACAGCATTCTTTTAGTGAACAAAAGCAATGGGAAGCCAAGATTAAAGTAAAAGAAACAGATCCAACATGGAGTCCTTCCCTGTAACACAAGGACATCATCTCTGCTGAATGTCAGCCTATGTGCCATCTCCTTGGTTGAGGCCAACCTGTCACTAAACATAAAGCAAATATAGGTGGCACAGTGGTAAAGAATCCAGCTGCCAATGCAGGAGACACAGGAGTTGCGGGTTCAATCTCTGGGTCAGGAAGATCCCCTGGAGGAGGAAATGGCAACTCACTCTAATATTCTTGCCTGGGAAATCCCATGAACAGAGGAGCTTGGTGAGTTATGGTCCATGGAGTTGCAAAGAGTTGGACACGACTGAGTGGCTGAGCGCACACACACACACACACACACACACACACACACGTTACATTAAACACTATTTTACTATAATTAAACGAGTGCTTTCGAGCTTTTAGAATGAACAAAGAATGAATCACGTTTTTCTACTTTTGGTGGAATTTTTCTGACAAGACGGTCTAATGGTGTGTTAGGACAACCTTCACTCCTTATTAGATTTTCAAGGCACCACTATAGAGAGGGTCATTTTTTTTTTTTTCTTTATTTGCAAAAATGCTTGAGGGCTTCCTAAGTTTTCCTAAGGGCTTCTCTCAGTTCTTTGATATTTAAATTATTCTCTTTGGAGATACTTATTCATTATCCTCATTGATTTCCTCTTTGTTAATTATTAACTGGTCTCACCCTTCTACACAGTACTGATAACTAGCATTTTTTGAGTGTTTACCGTGAGCAAGGCTCTTTGTGTATATTAATGGATTTATTCTTGCCATGATTCTATGTGGTAGGACATATTTGGTGTGTTTTATAAAGAAACTGGCATGGAGAGGTTTAGTAACTTTCTCATAGGTTTGTAAGAAGTAATAGGAAGAAGGAGGGGCTTGAATCACAAGACTGCTTCTTAGCTGCTCACTGATCAAAGGCTCTGTGTGTGATTGGAACCATGCTCTTATATCACTTTCGTTGAGCTTGTGAAATCCTGTCTCACTTGTGAGATTTGCACTTTCTTTAAAAAAATTTTTAATTTATTTATTTTAGGTTGTGCTGGGTCTTCATTGCTGGTGAGGGCTTTTCTATAGTTGCGGAGGTTAGGCGCTACTCTCTAACTGTGATGCGTGGGCTGCTCGTTGCAGTGGCTTCTCTAGTTCAGAGCGCAGGCTTTAGGGCCCTTGGGCTTCAGTAGTTGCGGCTCCCAGGCTCTAGAGCACAGGCTCAATAGTTGTGATGCATGGGCTCAGTTGCTCTGCAGCATGTGGGATCTTCCCTGACCAGGAATTGAACCCATGTCTCTTGCATTGGCAGATAGATTCCCCACCACTGAGCTGCCAGGGAAGCCTGAGATTTGCATTTTCAAATACAGTTAATTGAACTTCATGGGCACAGCATCTTGAAGTGCTGAGGTCTGTCCATGAGGGTGACTCACTGCTGACTGGGTGGTGTGATGAGCCATGGGAGGCACGGTGTTAAATGGGGTGGGACATTCCAGCAAGGACATGTATATAAGTGGTTAGTTTATTGATGATTTTTATGTCTGACAATGGAAGGAATTGCAGGAGAACTGCTTTGCTGCTGCTGCTGCTAAGTTGCTTCAGTCGTGTCTGACTCTTTTGCAACCCCATGTACTGCAGCCCACCAGGCTCTTCCGTCCATGGGATTTTCCAGGCAAGAATACTGGAGTGGGTTGCCATTGTGCTTTAGGGATAGATAAACTCACAGCTGTGTGTTCAGAGTGAAGAGACTGGGCCTTCCCCAAGCTGTCTCCTGAATTCATTCTTTGACATAATGAAAAGCACTTCTTGACAGTCATGGGGGAGGCAGGGCTGGAAGGGGGTATATAGGAGGAGGAGTGAAATTAACATGTTTTGGACACCAACACTATACCAGAGTTTCTGGGAGATTTAATTCATCCTTCCTACAAGCCAAGGTGAGAGGTATGACCTGCCCATTTTACAGATGAAGAAACTGAGGCATTGGGAGGGAAAGTCACCTGGCCTAGGTACTCAGATCTAGATTCAGTTTTGGGTTAGAGTGTCTCTCAAAGCCTCACTTTCCCCAAGACACTGTGTCCTTGCTAGTACAGAAGGATTAGCTGAGGCTGGGAAGGACCTTGGGGACTGCTGGCAGAGTTGGGCTGAGAGGCAGCTAGTGTGGCAGTGGTGACAGGAAGAGAGAAGCTGGGCCTGCAGGAAGCCATAGCCCTGAACAGATACAGCGGAGCCAGCATCTGTTCCCATTGCTTGCTGCCTGGCCTTTCCAATTCCTTACGGTTGGAAACAGACTTTTTCTCCAAGGATGAAAACGGGAGGCTAGTCCTCCCCATGGTTCGAAGGCTGCTACTTCCAAAAGCCTGAGAAGATGTCACTCCCCAGTTTAGGGGGTGCAACCAAGCATCTTCTCTGCCAGCTCCAGAAATGTCAGAGTGACCAGCTGGAGGAGTGCCAGAGTGTGGCAGAGGGACACAAGGAGGTTCCCACCGAGAACATAAAAGGGAGTGTGTCTTCTGATTCACGTACCAATTACACTCAGTGTATCACATTACAAGGCTAATAGGAAATAAAGCAGAAGGCCATCTGTCCATGCCTGAGCTCATGCAGGCCTCCGATTGCTCAGCTGTGGTTGGCCACCTCCCGGCCTGGCCCCTGGAGGCTGATGGATGGATTATAGTTTTGGCACACCCAGGAATCATTGGGAAGGGGGCCACACACATCTCACAGTCGGTCTCCGTAGGCTGGGAGACCTCCTTTCTCTTCCTTTAGTTTCCCAAGATGGTTGGAGGTCAACAGCATCCTTTGGGTTGAGATGCTTTGATTAGGACCTGTTGACTTAAAAAATATTCACAGCCTAAAAGTTGAGAGTTATGTTTTATTCAGTGGAAATTTTTAGAACTTCAAGCCCCAGAGATAGTATCTTAAGTAACCCTGAAAAAACTGCTTCAAGGAGGTGAGGAGATGAACCAGGTTATATAGAAGTTTTGCAGCAAAGGGCAGGTAGTCTGAATATCAAGAGATTATTGATATTAAAGAAAATCAGATATTCCAAGCTAAGGAATTTAGGACTTTTGTATGTATTGGAAGATGCAAGAGTCTGGACTCACTGAAATCCTTCCTTTGATATGCACCTCGGCTACTGGGGCCAGTATCTTATATTTTTCACATCCTGAGCTTCCTTGGGGCTCAGCATAGGGAGTTGCTGTAGTCTGGTGGCGGCTAGATGGCAGGTATTCTTTTCCTCCCCATGTTCCCTCCGGGCTCATCAGCTCACATTGGAGAGCTGCGATCACTGATGACTGTGACATCCTTGTTTGCTGATACGGCGGGAATATTCCTTTTCTCAGAAAGCTGGGCCCCTTGTGTCCTCTGTCGTTGGTAGTGCCAGGTAGGAAGAGGCTCTCCTGAGGCAGATACGGGAGGGCGCAGAGCTTGGTAACAGGGAGAGCTGGGGTTTCCTGGCCCTCCCAGCTGCTGAGCCTGTATAGATACAACCTAGGCAGTCACAAGTGGCCAGGGCCTTGGTGGTGATGGGGGTGGGAAGGGGGGCAGAGGGCTTTACCTTGCAGGAAAGGAAGTGCTTGGGATCCAGAGGTTGGGATGGGATATGGGACCACCCTTGCCTTCCTCCTGCTTTCCTCAGTCCCACTGTGACCACTTCCATGATTGCTTTCCCTCATTATTGCCCTCTAGTTCCCCAGCCCTAGGCTAAGGTGACTCCATGAGGACTTTGGGAAGTAGTCTTGGGGTTTAAAAGGACTCTGGAGGAAATGGCAATGATTATTATTAACATTTTAAAATTGCTAAATGATTATTAACATATGGAGAAGGGCTCCCTCTCATTAGTAACCCAAGAAATGGAAGTGCATTTTTAAGATTTTTTATTTATTTACTTTTGGACTGTGTTTTGTGGCATGTGGGACTTTAGTTTTCTGACCAGGGATCGAACCTGCATCCCTGCAGTGGAAGCACATTTTAACCACCGGACCATCAGGGAAGTCCTGGAAATTTAGATGACAACCTGGAAATTGTATTATATGAGAAAGGGATGGGATGGGACTGCTTTCTGAAGCAGTCAGTTTGGTTCAGTTTGAATTTGTTTATTCGGCCTATGACTTTCTGGGTATGTCTCAAGACATAAATGATTCAAATTTTGTATTTTTCCAAAATGTCACTGTTGTTCAGTTGCTAAGTTGTGTCCGACTCTTTGTAAACCCATTTCCAAAATGTGGAGTATTCTAATACTGAAAATAGGTCTTCCCATCACTGGTGGCTGGTCCCCAAGCCCCTGTGTGATGCTGGGCTGCTCTCGCACCGGAAGGCAGAGCAGGATGAGAGCTGTGTCACAGTCTGGAGCAAGGGCAGCACAGGAGCGAGTATGACTGGGGTGGCAAAGTGGTAATGAGCAGAGCTCCACAGGTCAGCACGCCTGGACGGAATCCAGGTGTGCCCTTCCTAAGGCCAGATGGGCACTGAGCTCTGCCACCAGGTGACAACCCTGAAATGGGAGGGGCAGGGCTCCTTGGGAGGCGAAGGGATGAGGCTTGAAATCCCTCAAGTCGGTCTCTCTGTCCCTTCTCTTCTTAGAAGCTCACCAGTCGCACTGGATTAGCATCTGCCCTAATGACCTCATCTTAACTGGAGGACACCTGCAAAGACCTTGTTTCCCAACAATGGTGCATTCACAGGCACTGGGGTCAGGGTTTCCACAATTACATTGTTCAGGGACACAATTAAACCCACAACAGTAAGGAAAGCACTTAGCTTGGGCCAGTGCCTCATGAGTGTTCAATCAATATTAGCCTTTATTATGACTTCTGAAGTCTCAAAGGAAACACAGCACACAGAGTTCCGCTGGGCAGAGCTGGGGCTGGCTGTTGGTATTTCCTTTATATTAATAGAAGGTGTTTTCAGACAGAGGCAGACATCCTTAGGGAAGAGAATGGTGATAAATAACTCAGAGAGCAGGTGTTAGCTGCAGAAGGCAGGGAGGGGAGGAAGAGCAGTCCAGGGCAGGAGGGTGTGTCCACCCACTGCTGGTGACCAGCTGCAGGAAGAACAGCAGAGATGCTGGGAGCTGGGCTGAGTGTGGACCCTGAGTGCGGATCCTGAGCATGGGCCCTGGACAAGGCCACAGCTCTTGTTCAAACCACCATTGCTTTGAACAATGGTGGCCCGTCACGAAAGCCTCCTCACCAGTTCCCTGCTACTCTCTTTGCCCCTTGCCCACTATGGTCACCTCTTTTATTTAAACAAATTTTTTTTTAAATTGGCGTATAATTGTTTTACAATGTTGTGCTGGCTTCTGCTGTACAATGTGAATCAGCTGTATGTACACACAGATCCCCTCCCTCTTGAACCTCCCTTGATCCCCCTCATTCTACCCCTAGCGATCATCACAGAGCTGAGCTCCCTGTGCTGTACAGCAGGCTCCCATTAACCATCTATTTAACACAGACATTTCTTGATGTAGCAGCCAGATCACTCCTTTTAAAACCGTAAGTCCGATCATGCTTGACTGCTTAAACCACTAAAGGGCTTCCCTGGTGGCTCAGCTGGTAAAGAAGCCTCTAAAAGCTTCTTACTGCACATGAACCTTGACCTACATTTCTCCTCTCCATCTGGCTACCCATGCACCGCCTCCCTGTTTCTTTCGGCTCCTCCAGCACACCACGCCTGGTCTTGCCTCAGGACCTTTGCACATCCTGCCTTTTCCCTCTGTGTGGGGTCCTTCCTCCAGATTTGGCCTGGCCTCCTCCATCTTGTCACTTACTCCCGTCTCTGTTTTTGTTTTAATCCCTCCCACTCCCTCTGCTATGCATGTTTTCATTTTCTCCCTCATATTATCTTTGATCTGAAATTATCTTGTATTTTATGTATTTCCTTGTGTGTCTGTTTCTGCTACTAGAATATAGCAGACACAAAGAGATAAGGAATTATGAACATCTTGTTTACTTCTGTGTCTTTAGTGCTCAGAATTGGGTATAGGGTGTAATGGGAGCTAGGAATATTTGCTGCAAGAGTGAAAAACAGCTCTGAGACCAACAAGATGGAGTGTGTGTGTGTGTGTGTGTGTGTAGGCCTAGGGCATTCAGTATCAGCCCCTCTCATCACTTGTCCCTTAGTCCTCAGTTTTGATAAATAAGCCTCTACTTTGTTCCTGAAACCCAGTCCCCACTTCCCCAGTTTGTTTCAGTTCAGTCACTCAGTCGTGTCTGACTCTCTGTGACCCCTTGGACTGCAGCACGCCAGGCCTCCCTGTCCATCACCAACTCCCAGAGCTTGCTCAAACTCATGTCCATCGAGTTGGTGATGCCATCCCAGTTTGTTTGTTCACTCCCTTATTGGTTCAGCAATCACCAAGAGCCTATAATGTGACAGGGGCTGGGAGGCAGATTTCAAAATATCAGCGGGTAAAAGCACACACAAAAAGACATCTGCCCAGACCTGGAGTAGGAGGAAAGCAGGGAGGGCTTCCAGGAGGAGGGGATGCCTAAATTTGCCTCATCGAGGATGTACACAAGTCAGACAGGCAGGAATGAAGGGGAGTGGAGAGTGGGAGGACATGGCCACTGGGCAGCAAGCCTAGGAAGCAGAGGAAGGGGAATAATACTCATCATTGGCACTTTCTCAGCATCTCCAGGCCTTGTGCTAGGCAAGCACGATCATCTGGCAAGAATTATCTCATTTGCACACCTGGCAACCCTGGAGGCAGGTACTATAGCCTCCTCACATGGCAGAGAAGGGAATGGATGAAGAGAGAGGTTCACTCGTGCATCTGAAGGAACACAGCTAATACATGGTGGGGGTCAGACTCCAGTAAGGGCAGTTCCACTCTCCGCCTGGTATTCTCACCTTCCCTGCCAGGAAATGGCCTGACGGTACATCTTGGGTCCTGGCTCTGCATCGAGTTCTCCCATAGGGCCTCCTTTCGAGGCCCCTCTTATTCAGGGATCATAAGGATCTTCCTGGTGAGTACAGCCTGGCTGTCAGACCTCTTTGAAGCTCGATTCCCCAAATCTTGGCTTTCCCTGGATTCTGTGCTGCTCTTCCCTGGACGTCTCTCGTGGCAGACCCTCCCTGTAATATAGTTAATGATGCTTTGGGTGCAAGACAGGGATGCTCCAACTCAACCTGCCTTAAAAAAGAAATTATCTTATCCCTGTAACAGGTGTGGAGTCCTGCATCTGTCTGGCCTCTAGCAGTCACTTCTTGCTGCATCCACAAACCTGTCCATCCCTAATCTCATTAGACAGACAGGTGGGCAGCTGAGTTCCTGGGGCCCAAGGAACCAGCCCTCTGCTCAAAGTCACAGCCACTGGAGTGATAGAGTGTGGGGTAAGGGAAGGGAGATTCAGGAGCCCAGTAAACACCCTACTCGCAACTCTCAGAGCCCAAGCGACCACCAGGATGAACGAAGCATGCTCACAGACCCATGTACAGCAGCCACCATGAGATACCAGGCCCCCG
Organism: Bos javanicus; assembly: GCF_032452875.1. NCBI lineage: Eukaryota > Metazoa > Chordata > Mammalia > Artiodactyla > Bovidae > Bos > Bos javanicus. The sequence continues at coordinate 73,870,514 of NC_083872.1, read as the reverse complement.
GGTCATCACAGTGGGGCCCAGGGGGAGGCAGGGGCACACAGGGGTACCAAGCCCAGAGTCTAGAGCCAGCTGACCTTGGTGGGAGCCTCGGCTCTTTCATCTGGAATCTGTAGATCCTCCAACCCGTCACGTATCTCTCAGGGCCACAGTTTCCTCCTCCGTAATATGGGGCTCATTACAGGGCCCAGCTCACAGGGTAGTTGCGAGGATTCAATGAATTGCTTTGTGTGAAGAAGTCCTCAGAAGAGGACAGCACATGTAGGGCATTAGCTGCTCCAATGCCACGCTCCCGCCAAATCGCATCCTCTGCTGTTCTGGCTGCACCCCTAACTGACTCAACTTCATGCAACTCTGCAAACCAGCAGTCTACCCTGGTTCAGGTGAGAAGGGCTGTAGAGGATTTAAAACACGAATTAAACCAAAGTCAGCTTGCTTTCCAGAATCCCCGCCCTCCCACAATTCTAAACAATGTCAGTGATAAAACATTCCTCCTTCCCCGACAGGAAGTCCCACCTGCCGTGCCTGGGATGCCGAGACCCAGACCCTCTAGCACTCAGCGTTGTGTCTGCAAGATTTCCCAGGTGCTCAGCCTCCTCCCTGGATCTTCCCTTTGCCCTCTTGCTCTGGGGGACGCATGGATCTCCCTGAGCACACGCATCCCTGACAGCCTCTCAAGTAGTCCCGCCCTCCACACTGTGGGAACTCCTTGCCCATCCTTGCTGCCCAGGGTCAGCCACAGACGGTGAGATTCAAGCCTCCTGCCACCCTTTTTCCTTGTCATCTCTAGGGCTTGGGTTTGTGTCTCAGAGACTGAAGCCTTTGGCCTCTGCTGTGACTCCAGCCTGGGACATCCGGGGTCTAATTTGGGGGGACTTTAGTGTCTGCAGAGGGGATCTCTCCTGTAACCCAGCCTCCTCATTCCTTAGACTCTTTTCCTCATCCTGGCTCAGCCAGTCACCCCCATGGTTACACCCTGGACCTTGTTCCTACCAGTATTTGGCAACTGCAACTCCCCACTGGCCGGCCAATTCCATGCCTTAACTAAACCTTGTGTTATTCCCTATCCCTATGCTGCTTCCCTAACTCAGCCTTTTACAAGCCTCAGGTCAAGATTCACTTGTGGGTCAAGGAGCCAATTTAGTAGGTCCAATAAGCATTAAAAAAGTGAGATAAAATAGAAAAAAGGTCAGAGCCCACCAAATATAATAAGGTTAAATATTGTTTTGTGAAATGTGTTGTCTACTGGATCTGAATGTAAATGAATTTTTCACCCTGGTGAGTGGTCCAAAGAGGTCTGAACATAGAACCAGGCTCATCCCCTACACTTTCCTAGATGACTGTTTCAGACTCGCTCTTCTCTAACCTCCAAAGTGTCCTCTTCCCTCCCTTGTCTTAGGGATGCTCTGGCATTGCTTCCCATTTCCTGGAGATGGTAGTTGCCATGACGACAATTCCACATGGCCCCTCCCACTTCTAGGCTGGACTTCCTTCCTCACACCATCAACAAACTGTCCTTTCACAGAAAGTCAACTCTTCCAGCCCTCAAGGATACTTTTCACACCAATGGCCTCCTTTCTTTCTTGTCTTATCAATTTTTTATTCTCTACTGAATAGTTTGTCAATGGATAAATAGGCGATAACAATAAAGAATAATAATGTCTGCCTCGATTCCTTAGTGTCCTCTGGATCTTGCCTCACAGTTCTCCTCTTTATAGCAAAGTGTTAGTTGCTGAGTCGTGTCCAACTCTTTGCCATGAATGGATAAAGAAACTGTGTTGTATATATACAATGGACTACTACTCAGCCACAAAAAGATGAAATCTTGCCATTTGCACCAACTTGGATGGGCCTTGAAGGTAATTTTCTAAATGAAATAAATCAGATGGAGAAAGACAAATACTTTATGATTTCACTCATAAGTGGAATACATAAAAGGTATGAACAAACCAAACCAGAACATACAGATACAGAGAAGAGTAATGGTTACCAGAGGGGAAGGGTAGAGGTCAAAATGAATAAAAGGGCCAACTGTAGGGTGATGGGTGGAAACTAAACTTTTGGCAGTGAGTACCCTGCAGCATACACAGAAGTTGAAATATAACATCGTACACATGAGGCTTATATAATGTTATAAACCAACGTTGTGTGTTGTGCATAACCAACTCTTTGCGACCCCATGGGCTGCAGCCCACCAGGCTCTTCTGTCCATGGGATTTTTCCAGGCAAGAATACTGGGGTGGGTTGCCATTCGCTTCTCCAGGGGATCTTCCAGACCCAATGATTGAACCCAAGTCTCCCGTGTCTCCTGCATTAGTATATGGATTCTTTACCAGTGAGCTACCTGGGAACCCCATATTGCCTCAATTCAAAAAATAAAAAAGAAGAGGAAAAAAGAAATATTGCCTTATGTAAAGGCACTGAGGATGAGACTGTATGCAAGACAAGGACAAAAGTGATTTTTGAGTCAAAAAGTGATTCACAAGAGTTGGTCTTAGGATATGAAAATGTTTGCAGAATGAATGAGTGAAAGTCGCTCAGTCGTGTCCGACTCTTTGCAACCCCATGGACTATACAGTGGAATTCTCCAGGCTGGAATACTGGAGTGGGTAGCCTTTCCCTTCTCTAGGGGATCTTCCCAACCCAGGAATTGAACCCAGGTCTCCCTCATTGCAGGTGGATTCTTTACCAGCTGAGCCACAAGGGAAGCCCTTTTTATTTCACACACATTTTCCTTTCTACGTTTTCACAAGTGTGTCCAAATCTAAGTTTAAATAGTCTAAATAACTTCCAATCCATGTAAAATAAAATCTAAGTAATATGAAAGGTTCATGGTATGATTTAATTTGGCAGTGTATTTCCTTGTTAACGGATAAAAATCGTGCATCTGACAAATCATGGTGTATTAAATTAGGAGTCAGCAAACCATTTGTGTAAATGGTCAGATGGTCGATATTTCAGGCTTCCAGGGCCATCCCATCTCTGCTGTAACTACTTAACTGCTCCTGTGTTGTTTCAGCAACCACGGACAAGCCTTAACATGAAAAACATGGCTGCTTTTCAATAAAACTTTATGGAATTTAGATTTCATACAATTTTCACGTGTCATGAAATATTATTCTTTTGATTTTTTTTCCAACTGTGTAGAAAAAACCAAAACACACAAAAAAACCACTCAGCTCACAGGCTTTACAAAAATAGGCCTGCATGCTGCAGGTTGCAGAATCTCGCATTAAATTCTGGAGGATGTGGTAAACCTGCTTTACAGATAAGGAAGCTGGCCCAGGGCATCACTAAATGTCTTGTTCAAGGGCAAAGAATCCTGGATCTGGGAGCTCTTAGTGTCTTCTGCAATTCCACCGGGCCCCTTCCCATTCTGCAGGTCCCTAGATTCAGATTCAGGCGCCGAATCCACGTTCAAGACCCCTCGGTGCACCATCGGCCTTGTTGCGCCAGGATGCTCGCCGTTTTCAACCGTGTGTGCTTTTCAGATACAAAAACGGATGTCCAAGTGCTGAGCACTACCAAGGCACGTTTTAAACTCTTACCAAGAGTTATTCCCCTCTCCTGCTTGCTCGCTCCCCTTTTGGCAACTTTCTGTCCTTTCTCCGGGGAGTAGGCACCCCTCCCCCACCACCCCGCTCAAGGCGCCCCTCCCAACCCTACCCCTGCTGGCTGGGCCGCCTTCCGCGCCAGCCGCGTGGTACCCAGATCTGGGGCGGGGAGGTGTGTTAGGAGTGGGAGGCAGAGCTCAGCGATCTGCGCCTCCAGCGCTCCCCTTTATCCCCCGGCCACCGGAAGCTATTTGTGCTCCTTTAAGCCATCGACAGGCGCCGTCTTCCTCCCCTCACCTCTTTCTCGCTCACTCCGCGCTCTCTCTCCACTTAGTGGTTCATTTACTGCTCAATCTGTGATTAATTAAAACAATTTAAATAACTGTGCTGATGCTAAATTCATTTACAGCCACCTCCGACGCGCGCGGCTGCACCGGCACAGGGGAGCTGCGGTGCCGACTTAGGATGACCACCAGGGGGCGCTGCGGACTCGGGTTTGGCCGCAACCCGAAATTTAGGCTTAGGGCTGATTCCCGGCAAAAAAAAGGGTTAAAACGGGCATTCTACTCGCGCCACCCCCATCCCCGCTTGCCTTCTTCCAGTAGGTCACCCACTGTGCCCTAGAAGTTCCCAGAGAACCTCTGGGCTAACCCCGGACAGAAACTGTTGGGAAAGTAAGCTCCATTCTCCTGCCCTGGGTCAGCCTTGGGATGTGATCTGGACGCATCTGGGTCCAGACACCAGGAAGGTCTGGTTTGCAGGAGAGGAGACAGGCTCAGACTGTGTGAGCCAACGACACCAGGATGGACTTTCTTGCTGGAAGAAGGGAACAGAGGTACAGGGCAGAGGCGGGGGCTTGGGTTCCTTGTCCATGAGGTGTGCGCTGGCTGGAAGAGGGTCTCGCTCCCCAAATACACTGTCCACACAAAACCTCAGAATATAACCTAATTTGGGAAAATGATATTTGCAGCTTCAATTAGTTAAACATCTCAAGACGTAATCATCCTGTTGTTGTTTGGTCATTCAGTCATGTCTGACTCTTTGTGACCTCTTGGACCGTAGCCCGCCAGCCTGCTCTGTCCATGAGATTCTCCTGCGACAATACTGGAGCGTGTTGCCATTTCCTCCTCCAGGGCATCTTCCCCCCCCAGGGACTGAACCTGCATCTCCTGCATTGGCAGGCATATTCTCTACCATGAGCCACCTGGGAAGTCCAGGTAATCATTCTGATGGGCCTTAAATCCAATGACTGGAGTCCATATAGAAGGAGAGAACAAAGAGAGACTCACATATACAGGGAAGAAGGCTACGAAGCAGAGATGGGAGCAATGCGGTCACAAGCCAAGGAACCCAAGAACCACCAGAAACTGGAGGAGGTGAGGAACGTTCCTCCCTAGGAGCCTCTGGAAGGAACATGGCCCCACCAATACCCCCATCTCAGATGTCTGGCCTCAAAACTGCGAGAGAAGAAATTCCTGTGGTTTGAAGCCAACGAGGTGTGTGGGAATTTGTTTTAGAAGCCACAGCAACTGCATACAAGGTATTAAGACAGAAGCCAGCATGGAAGAGGCTACTTGGTGCTAGGCATTTTGCTGGGTGCGTTCACAATTGTCTTCTCACTTTGCCATGGTCTCGTAAGGCTGGTTATTATCAACGCCCCCACTGTGCAGGGTCAGGCAGCTAGGAAGTGGCAGAGCCAAGTCCAAGCTCAGGTTAGCCTGGAGACCCAGCAGGCGATCCAGCAACTTCCCTGCCTCGGGTCCCATGGCCCTGTGGTTTCCAGGCTCTTTTCTTGAGAAATGAGACCAAGGACGTAGAAATTTGCTGGGTGGTTGATCCAGGCTGGTCCCACATACAGCCCTTCTTAATGAGACCTAGACAGATCACCTTATTTATTTACTTATTATTTTTTAAAATTTGTAGAAAATTTTTTTCCTGTACTTAAAGATTTATTTATTTATTTGGCTATACTGGGTACAACTTAGTTGTAGCATGCTAGATCTTCCATTTTGTTACAACTCTTTAGTTGTAGCATGCAGAATCTAGTTTCCTGACCAGGGATCGAACCCAGACCTCCTGCACTGGGAGCTCGGAGTCTTAGCCACTGGACTATCAAGGAAGTCCCAACCACCTTATTTATTTATTTATTTATTTTAATTTATTTTTTTACTGAAGGATAATTGCTTTACAGAATTTTGTTGTTTTCTGTCCAACCTCAACATGAATCAGTCGTAAGTATACATATATCTCCTCCCTTTTGAAGCTCCCTCCCATCTTCCTCCCCATCCCCGCCCTCCATCCAGGTTGATACAGAGCCCCTGTTTGAGTTTCCTGAGTCATACAGTAAATTCCCATTGGCTACGTATTTTACATATGGTAATGTAAGTTTCCATGTTACTCTTTCCATACATCTCACCCTCTCCTCCCCTTTCCCCACGTCCATAAGTCTTTTCTCTATGTCTGTTTCTCCATTGCTGCCCTGTAAATAAATTCTTCAGAACCATTTTTCTAGATTCCATATATGTGCATTGCTGCTGCTGCTGCTAACTTGTTTCAGTCGTGTCCGACTCTGTGCGACCCCATAGACGGCAGCCCACCAGGCTCCCCCGTCCCTGGGATTCTCCAGGCAAGAGTACTGGAGTGGGTTGCCGTTTCCTTCTCCAATGCATGAAAGTGAAAAGTGAAAGTGAAGTCACTCAGTCGTGTCCGACTCTTAGCGACCCCATGGACCGCAGCCTACCAGGCTCCTCTGCTCATGGGATTTTCCAGGCAAGAGTACTGGAGTGGGGTGCCATTGCCTTCTCCGTATATGTGCATTAGAATACGATATTTATCTTTCTCTTTTACTCACTTCACTCTGTATGATAGGTTCTAGGTTCATCCACCTCATCAGAACTGACTCAGATGCATTCCTTTTTATGATTGAATAACATTCCATCGTGTATATGTACCACAACTTCTTTGTCCATTCATCTGTTGATAGGCATTTAGGTTGCTTCCATGTTCTAGCTATTGTAAATAGTGCTGCAATGAACAATGGGATACACGTGTCTTTTTCAACTCTGGTTTCCTCAGGGTATATGCCTAGGAGTGGGATTTGAAAGGTTGTTGCTGAATGAAAAGATGCCAGGATTCTTGGCCCCCAGAAGAGAAGAATTCAATCCGGGGCCAGAGACGAGGCTTGATCACTCAGAGCTTTTGTGTAATAAAGTTTTATTAAAGTATAAAGGAGATAGAGAAAGCTTCTGACATAGGCATCAGAAGGGGGCAGAAAGAGTACCCAGTCTTCAGCTGGATGTTATATAGTCACTAGCAGTCTGTTAATGAAAGAAAGGAATGTCTTAAAACTCAGAATGGCACCAGGCCCCTCACCCATAAGATGCATTTTGTGATAATCTTGGCACCAAATGGTTCATCCTGGGCCATAAAATGATTAACTTGAATCTTGTAAAAGGGCAGGTTACCATACAAATTGTTTTGTTTACATAGATTAGGGGAACAATATCTGAGTATAACGTACTTGTTTGTCAAGTAGGTTCTGAGCCATTAGGCGGAACAGACTTGAAGACAGAGTTTGGGGTAAATGCATAGTACATTAGCATAGCTTAAGACAAGCATTTCCATAAGAAAAAGGCATTGGTTATCTCTAGGTTTGAGAACAGTTAACTTCAGGTGAAACCAGGTGTCATTATGGCAACACAGTATTTTAAGAGAAACCTCCTTTTAAATTTGTATAGAGAAGGAAAAAAATATTGCCAGTTTGTTTCCTCCTGCCAATTAAGAGAGATAAAAATGTCTGACACTTGCAGGCTATTTCCTCCATTTGGAGACCCCTGGCCTTCCTGCCCGTTACCCTCTCAGATTGCTGGGTCATATGGTGGTTTTATTCCTAGTTTTTTAAAGGAATCTCCATACTGTCTTCCATAGTGACTGTATCATTTTATATTCCCACCAACAGTGCAAGAGTGTTCCCTTTACTCCACACCCTCTCCAGCATTTATTGTTTGTAGACTTTTTGATGATGGTGATTCTGACCGGTGTGAGGTGACATTTCATTGTGGTTTTGATTTGCATTTTTCTGATAATGAGTGATGTTGAGCATCTTTTCATGTGTTTGTTAGCCATCTGTGTGTCTTCTTTGGCGAAATATCTGTTTAGGTCTTTTTCCCACTTTTGGATTGGGTTGTTTGTTTTCCTGGTATTGAGTTGTATGAGCTGCTTGTACATTTTGGAAATTAATGCTTTGTCAGTTGTTTCATTTGCTATTATTTTCTCCCATCCTGAGGGTTGTCTTTTTACCTTGCTTATAGTTTCCTTTGCTGTGGAAAAGCTTTTAAGTTTAATTAGGTCCCACTTGTTTACTTTTGTTTTTATTTCCATTACTCTAGGAAGTGGATCATAGAGGATCTTGCTTTGACTTATGTCATCGAGTGTTCTGCCTATTTTCCTCTAAGAGTTTTATATTTTCTGGTCTTACATTTAGTAAGACTATTTTGAGTTTAATCCATTTTGAGTTTATCTTTGTGTATGGTGTTAGGAAGTGTTCTAATTTCATTCTTTTTCATGTAGCTGTCCAGTTTTCCCAGCACCATTTACTGAAGAGCCTGTCTTTGCCCCATTGTATATTCTTGCCTCCTTTGTCAAAAATAAGGTACCCATAGGAGCATGGATTTATTTCTGGGCTTTATATCTTCCATTGGTCTATGTTTCTGTTTTTTTTTTTTTTTCTAATTTTATTTTATTTTTAAACTTTACATAATTGTATTAGTTTTGCCAAATATCAAAATGAATCCGCCACAGGTATACATGTGTTCCCCATCCCGAACCCTCCTCCCTCCTCCCTCCCCATACCATCCCTCTGGGTCGTCCCAGTGCACCAGCCCCAAGCATCCAGCATCGTGCATCGAACCTGGACTGGCAACTTGTTTCCTACATGATATTTTACATGTTTCAATGCCATTCTCCCAAATCTTCCCACCCTCTCCCTCTCCCACAGAGTCCATAAGACTGTTCTATACATCAGTGTCTCTTTTGCTGTCTCGTATACAGAGTTATTGTTACCATCTTTCTAAATTCCATATATATGCATTAGTATACTGTATTTATGTTTTTCCTTCTGGCTTACTTCACTCTGTATAATAGGCTCCAGTTTCATCCACCTCATTAGAACTGATTCAAATGTATTCTTTTTAATGGCTGAGTAATACTCCATTGTGTATATGTACCACTGCTTTCTTATCCATTCATCTGCTGATGGACATCTAGGTTGCTTCCATGTCTTGGCTATTATAAACAGTGCTGCGATGAACATTGGGGTACACGTGTCTCTTTCCCTTCTGGTTTCCTCAGTGTGTATGCCCAGCAGTGGGATTGCTGGATCATAAGGCAGTTCTATTTCCAGTTTTTTTAGGAATCTCCACACTGTTCTCCATAGTGGCTGTACTAGTTTGCATTCCCACCAACAGTGTAAGAGAGTTCCCTTTTCTCCACACCCTCTCCAGCATTTATTATTTGTAGACTTTTGGATCGCAGCCATTCTGACTGGTGTGAAATGGTACCTCATAGTGGTTTTGATTTGCATTTCTCTGATAATGAGTGATGTTGAGCATCTTTTCATGTGTTTGTTAGCCATCTGTATGTCTTCTTTGGAGAAATGTCTATTTAGTTCTTTGGCCCATTTTTTGATTGGGTCGTTTATTTTTCTGGAGTTAAAGCTGTAGGAGTTGCTTGTATATTTTTGAGATTAGTTTGTCGGTTGCTTCATTTGCTATTATTTTCTCCCATTCTGAAGGCTGTCTTTTCACCTTGCTACTAGTTTCCTTTGATGTGCAGAAGCTTTTAAGGTTAATTAGGTCCCATTTGTTTATTTTTGCTTTTATTTCCAATATTCTGGGAGGTGGGTCATAGAGGATCCTGCTGTGATGTATGTCGGAGAGTGTTTTGCCTATGTTCTCCTCTAGGAGTTTTATAGTTTCTGGTCTTACGTTTAGATCTTTAATCCATTTTGAGTTTATTTTTGTGTATGGTGTTAGAAAGTGGTCCAGTTTCATTCTTTTACAAGTGGTTGACCAGATTTCCCAGCACCACTTGTTAAAGAGATTGTCTTTAATCCATTGTATATTCTTGCCTCCTTTGTCAAAGATAAGGTGTCCATATGTGCGTGGATTTATCTCTGGGCTTTCTATTTTATTCCATTGATCAATATTTCTGTCTTTGTGCCAGTACCATACTGTCTTGATAACTGTGGCTTTGTAGTAGAGCCTGAAGTCAGGTAGGTTGATTCCTCCAGTTCCATTCTTCTTTCTCAAGATCGCTTTGGCTATTCGAGGTTTTTTGTATTTCCATACAAATTGTGAAATTATTTGTTCTAGCTCTGTGAAGAATACTGTTGGTAGCTTGATAGGGATTGCGTTGAATCTATAAATTGCTTTGGGTAGTATACTCATTTTCACTATATTGATTCTTCCAATCCATGAACATGGTATATTTCTCCATCTATTAGTGTCCTCTTTGATTTCTTTCACCAGTGTTTTATAGTTTTCTATATATAGGTCTTTAGTTTCTTTAGGTAGATATATTCCTAAGTATTTTATTCTTTCCGTTGCAATGGTGAATGGAATTGTTTCCTTAATTTCTCTTTCTGTTTTCTCATTATTAGTGTATAGGAATGCAAGGGATTTCTGTGTGTTGATTTTATATCCTGCAACTTTACTATAATCATTGATTAGTTCTAGTAATTTTCTGGTGGAGTCTTTAGGGTTTTCTATGTAGAGGATCATGTCATCTGCAAATAGTGAGAGTTTTACTTCTTCTTTTCCAATTTGGATTCCTTTTATTTCTTTTTCTGCTCTGATTGCTGTGGCCAAAACTTCCAAAACTATGTTGAATAGTAATGGTGAAAGTGGGCACCCTTGTCTTGTTCCTGACTTTAGAGGAAATGCTTTCAATTTTTCACCATTGAGGATAATGTTTGCTGTGGGTTTGTCATATATAGCTTTTATTATGTTGAGGTATGTTCCTTCTATTCCTGCTTTCTGGAGAGTTTTTATCATAAATGGATGTTGAATTTTGTCAAAGGCTTTCTCTGCATCTATTGAGATAATCATATGGTTTTTATTTTTCAATTTGTTAATGTGGCGTATTACATTGATTGATTTGCGGATATTGAAGAATCCTTGCATCCCTGGGATAAAGCCCACTTGATCATGGTGTATGATCTTTTTAATGTGTTGTTGGATTCTGATTGCTAGAATTTTGTTAAGGATTTTTGCATCTATGTTCATCAGTGATATTGGCCTGTAGTTTTCTTTTTTTGTGGGATCTTTGTCAGGTTTTGGTATTAGGGTGATGGTGGCCTCATAGAATGAGTTTGGAAGTTTACCTTCCTCTGCGATTTTTTGGAAGAGTTTGAGCAGGATAGGTGTTAGCTCTTCTGTAAATTTTTGGTAGAATTCAGCTGTGAAGCCGGCTGGACCAGGGCTTTTGTTTGCTGGAAGATTTTTGATTACAGTTTCAATTTCCATGCTTGTGATGGGTCTGTTAAGATTTTCTATTTCTTCCTGGTCCAGTTTTGGAAAGTTGTACTTTTCTAAGAATTTGTCCATTTCTTCCACGTTGTCCATTTTATTGGCATATAATTGTTGATAGTAGTCTCTTATGATCTTTTGTATTTCTGTGTTGTCTGTTGTGGTCTCTCCATTTTTGTTTCTAATTTTGTTGATTTGATTTTTCTCCCTTTGTTTCTTGATGAGTCTGGCTAATGGTTTGTCAATTTTATTTATCCTTTCAAAGAACCAGCTTTTGGTTTTGTTGATTTTTGCTATGGTCTCTTTTGTTTCTTTTGCATTTATTTCTGCTCTAATTTTTAAGATTTCTTTCCTTCTACTAACCCTGGGGTTCTTCATTTCTTCCTTTTCTAGTTGCTTTAGGTGTAGAGTTAGGTTATTTATTTGACTTTTTTCTTGTTTCTTGAGGTGTGCCTGTATTGCTATGAACTTTCCCCTTAGGACTGCTTTTACCGTGTCCCACAGGTTTTGGGTTGTTGTGTTTTCATTTTCATTTGTTTCTATGCAAATTTTGATTTCTTTTTTGATTTCTTCTGTGATTTGTTGGTTATTCAGCAGTGTGTTGTTCAGCCTCCATATGTTGGAATTTTTAATAGTTTTTCTCCTGTAATTGAGATCTAATCTTACTGCATTGTGGTCAGAAAAAATGCTTGGAATGATTTCTATTTTTTTGAATTTACCAAGACTAGCTTTATGGCCCAGGATGTGATCTATCCTGGAGAAGGTTCCATGTGCGCTTGAGAAGAAGGTGAAATTCATTGTTTTGGGATGAAATGTCCTATAGATATCAATTAGGTCTAACTGGTCTATTGTATCGTTTAACGTTTGTGTTTCCTTGTTAATTTTCTGTTTAGTTGATCTATCCATAGGTGTAAGTGGAGTATTAAAGTCTCCCACTATTATTGTGTTATTATTAATTTCTCCTTTCATACTTGTTAGCATTTGTCTTACGTACTGTGGTGCTCCCGTGTTGGGTGCATATATATTTATAATTGTTATATCTTCTTCTTGGATTGATCCTTTGATCATTATGTAGTGACCTTCTTTGTCTCCTTTCACAGCCTTTGTTTTAAAGTCTATTTTATCTGATATGAGTATTGCTACTCCTGCTTTCTTTTGGTCCCTATTTGCATGGAAAATCTTTTTCCAGCCCTTCACTTTCAGTCTGTATGTGTCCCCTGTTTTGAGGTGGGTCTCTTGTAGACAACATATGTAGGGGTCTTGTTTTTGTATCCATTCAGCCAGTCTTTGTCTTTTGGTTGGGGCATTCAACCCATTTACGTTTAAGGTAATTACTGATAAGTATGATCCCGTTGCCATTTACTTTATTGTTTTGGGTTCGAGTTTATACACTGTTTTTGTGTTTCCTGTCTAGAGAATATCCTTTAGTATTTGTTGGAAAGCTGGTTTGGTGGTGCAGAATTCTCTCAGCTTTTGCTTGTCTGAAAAGCTTTTGATTTCTCCTTCATACTTGAATGAGATCCTTGCTGGGTACAATAATCTGGGCTGTAGGTTATTTTCTTTCATCACTTTAAGTATGTCTTGCCATTCCCTCCTGGCTTGAAGAGTTTCTATTGAAAGATCAGCTGTTATCCTTATGGGAATTCCCTTGTGTGTTATTTGTTGTTTTTCCCTTGCTGCTTTTAATATTTGTTCTTTGTGTTTGATCTTTGTTAATTTGATTAATATGTGTATTGGGGTGTTTCTCCTTGGGTTTATCCTGTTTGGGACTCTCTGGGTTTCTTGGACTTGGGTGATTATTTCCTTCCCCATTTTAGGGAAGTTTTCCACTATTATCTCCTCAAGTATTTTCTCATGGTCTTTCTTTTTGTCTTCTTCTTCTGGAACCCCTATGATTCGAATGTTGTAGCGTTTAATATTGTCCTGGAGGTCTCTGAGATTGTCCTCATTTCTTTTAATTCGTTTTTCTTTTATCCTCTCTGATTCATTTATTTCTACCATTCTATCTTCTAATTCACTAATCCTGTCTTCTGCCTCTGTTAATGTTTCTGTTTTTATGCCAATACCATATTGTTTTGATGACTATAGCCTTGTAGTATAATCTGAAGTCAGGAAGGTTGATTCCTCCAGCTCCATTCTTCTTTCTCAAGACTGCTTTGGCTATTTGGGGTCTTTTGAGTTTCCATATGAATTGTGAAATATTTTGTTCTAGTCCTGTGAAAAATGCCATTGATAATTTGATAGGGATCACATTGATTCTGTAGGATAGTCATTTTCACAATATTGATTCTTCCTACCCAGGAATATAGAATATCTCTTGATCCATTTATGTCATCTTTGATTTATTTCATCAGTGTCTTATAATTTTCTGTGTACAGTTCTGCTGTCTTCTTAGGTAAGTTTATTCCTAGACATTTAATTCTTTTTGTTGCAATGGTGAATGGGATTGATTCCTTACTTTCTCTTTCTGATTTTTCATTGTTAGTATATAGAAATGCAACTGATTTCTGTGTATTGATTTTGTATCCTGCAATTTTGCTAAATTCCCTAATTAGCTCTAATAATTTTCTGATACTATCTTTAGGGTTTTCTATGTACAGTATCATGTCATCTGCAAACAGTGAGAGCTTTACTTCTCCTTTTCCAATCTGGATTCCTTTTATTTCTTTTTCTTCTCTGATTGCTGTAGCTAGGACTTCCAGAACTATGTTGAATAATAGTGGCAAAAGTGGACACCCTTGTCTTGTTCCTGATCTTAGGGGAATGCTTTCAGTTTCTCACCATTGAGAATAATGTTTGCTGTAGGCTTATCTTATATGGCCTTTACTTTGTTGAGGTAGGTTCCTTCTATGCCCATTTTTTGAAGAGTTTTAATCATAAATCCCAACCACCTTATTTAAACTTGTATCCCTGTCCCTCTTCCATGGCCTTTCTAATCCCTCTTATCTTGCCTTTTTTTTTTTAAATACTCATATCACATACCACCTTGTAGCATCATATGCATGTTAATTACATATGATCAACATATGTATGTTAATGTTAATTATTTCCTATGTTTTTTGTTTATTGTCCATCTCTTTTTTGGTTTATTTTAATGAGTGCTGTATTCTTCTCCAGTACTCTTGCCTGGAAAATCCCATGGACAGAGAAGCTTGGTGGGCTACAGTCCATGGGGTCGCTAAGAGTCAAACATGACTGAGCGACTTCATTTTCACTTTTCACTTTCATGCATTGGAGAAGGAAATGGCAACCCACTCCAGTGTTCTTGCCTGGAGAATCCCAGGAACAGCGGAGCCTGTTGGGCTGCCATCTACGGGGTCGCACAGAGTCAGACACGACTGAAGTGACTTAGTAGCTGCAGCAGCATCTGTATTCTTGGTGCTTAAAGGATGCTTGATACTTGATAGATGCTCAGTAAATATTTATTGAATTAAACAATGCCTCTTAAGTAGATTTCTAATGCACACTCAAGGCCCTAAGAAGTCTGACAGCAGAGAAGCCAGTTTGCCTTACCCAGGGCGTCTCATCTTACTTGACCATGGAATCTGCTTCCTCTCTCCCTTCATGCCCCGTCAACTAAGCCCATCATGCGGAAGTCACTGTAACAATCACTCATCTGTTCCAGTCTCCTCTGGGGGCTATTTGAGACCAAATATTCTGAAGAGAAGAGCCAGGGAGACTTATAACAAAGTAGTGGGGGCAGAAATACCCCCAGAGCAGCTCCATGGGGGACAGAGGCACCAGGGCCTGGCCCAGATGGGCACTACTGGGTCTGTAGCCTGAACGCCTACTGGCTGGGAGTAGAAGCTCAATTGGACAGTGCTTCCCTTGCACCTGTGTAAATATTCCATTCTGTAAGCCCTGGAAAGAGCAAGACAGCATATGTCCAGGGACATTCTTTGGAAGAGCTGGGAAAATGAGCTCTTGCTTAATTCGCCTGACCTAACAGAAACCTGGCAGGAGGTCTGTGACACATCAGAGTGTGCATCTGGAAGACACTGACCAGCTAGTGTCTCTTTCAAGGCTCTGTGTGCTACAAAGTGGTGTCTGGGGGACCAGGACCAGATGAATCAGATGGGATGCTGGCATTCCAGTCTTCATCCAGAGGAGGGGGATGAGCTCGAAGGGCACGCCAAGGTCAAGAGGGAGTGCTGAGAATGGAGACAGCAATCATGGAGTAGACAGAAGACTTGATCACCATGGCCATACTGGCCAGAGTTAGGACCACTGAGGGACACTTATAAGGGGAGGCAGGCTTTAGCCTGAGATAAACCAGAAACTTCCAAGCACTAGCACACCTCCCAGAGGACTGGGCAACCTAATGAAGCTGACCAGCATTGTCCCCAGACAGGTCTGAGCGGGGCCCTCGTGGCCAGCTGGCTCTGTGTCCACACAGACCTGTGCTCAGGACATCACTGATCCCCAGTGCAGGAGTGGAAAGGGGGGTCAGACCCAAGTTCACATCCTGGCTCCACATTGACTTGCTGTGTGATCTTGAGCAAGTTGGTTAACTTCTCTGTGTTTTAGTTTCCTCATTACTAAGACTGAATAATGGGCTTCCCTTGTGGCTCAGCTGGTAAAGAATCCACCTGCAATGTGGGAGACCTGGGTTGGATCCCTGGGTTGGGAAGATGCCCTGGAGAAGGGAAAGGCTACCAAATCCAGTATTCTGGCCTAGAGAATTCCATGGATTGTATAGTCCATAGTGCATGGAATTCTCTAGGCCTCTTGATGAAAGTAAAAGAGGAGAGTGAAAAATTTGGCTTAAAACTCAGCATTCAAAAAACTAAGATCATGGCATCTAGTCTCATCACTTCATGGCAAATAGATGGGGAAACAGTGGAAACAGTGACAGACTTTAGTTTCTTGGGCTCCAAAATCACTGCAGATGGTGACTGCAGACATGAAATTAAGACGCTTGCTCCTTGGAAGAAAAGCTATGACCAACCTAGACAGTACATTAAAAAGCAGAGACGTTACTCTGTCAACAAAGGTCTGTGTAGTCAAAGCTATGGTTTTTCCAGTAGTCATGTATGGATGTGAAAATTGGACTATAAAGAAAGCTGAGTGCTGAAGAATTGATGCTTTTGAACGGTGGTGTTGGAGAAGAGTCTTGAGAGTCCCTTGGACTGCAAGGAGATCCAACCAGTCCATCCTAAAGAAAATCACTCCTGAATATTCTTTGGAAGGACTGATGCTGAAGCTGAAACTCCAATACTTTGGCCACCTGATGCAAAGAACTGACTCATTGGAAAAGACCCTGATGCTGGGAATGATTGAAGGTGGGAGAAGGGGACAACAGAGGATGAGATGGTTGGATGGCATCACCAACTCAATGGACATGAGTTTGAGTAAGCTCTGGGAGTTGGTGATGGACACAGAAGCCTGGTGTGTTGCAGTCTATGGGGTTGCAAAGAGTTGGACACGACTGAGTGCCTAAACTGAACTGAAGACTGAATAATACTGTTTCTCCCTCATACAGTTATTGTGAAGATTAAATGAATTAGTATGTGGTAAGGGTCTGGACTGTCTGGCACATAAAAAGTACTACATGAACACCATTGCTGTTATTTCTGTTTTCCATTTGTACCCCCTCCCCCACTATCCTTCCTAGCCCTCAAGCCCTTGGCCCTGCCCCTGCTCTAACCTTTGGTTCAGGTTTCCTTGGGTTTGTTCCCTGGCTCCATGGACTTTGGTTCCCCATGCCTGGGTCTCCATTTCTAATTTTGGCTTACCTTGTTTCTCATGTTGGGTCTATAGTGGGTGCTGGTCACTAGTATAGTACATTATCAGTATATTATCAGATGGTAAAGAATCTGCCTGCAATGCAGGAGACCTGGGTTTGATCCCTGGGTCAGGAAGATACCCTGGCGAAGGGAATGGCAACCCACTCCAGTGTTCTTGCCTGGAGAATTCCATGGACAGAGGAGTTTGGCAGGCTACAGTCCATGGGGTAGCAAAGAGTTGGACACAACTGAACGACTAACACTTTCATTTTCACTTCTTTCATATTATCAATTAAGAGCCTGGGGTCTGTTGTGGACACAGTGAGGGAAGGAGCGTCAGTGCATGTGTGCTCAGTTGCTTCAGTCATGCCCTACTCTGTGTGACCCTATGGACTGTAGCCTACCAGGCTCTTCTGTCTGTGGGATTCTCCAAGCAAGAATCCTGGAGTGGGTTGCCATGCCCTCCTCCAGGGGATCTTTCTGACCTAGGGATTGAACCTGCGTCTCCTGCATTACAGGTGGATTCTGCCTGAGGGAAGGAGAGGGTGGGACAAATGAGATAGTAGCATTGACGTATATATAGCACTATGTGTAAAATAGTTACCTGGTGGGAAGCAGCTGTATAGTGCAGGGAACGCAGTTCAGTGCTCTGTGGTGACCTAAAGGGCGGGGTTGATGGGGGTGGGGTGGGAGCGAGTATCAAGAGGGAGGAGATATATGTATACTTATAGCTGACTCACATTGTTATACAGCAGAAAGCAACACATCATTGTAAAGCAATTATCCTCCAATTAAAAAAAACACAAAAAGTCTGGGATCTGGAGTCAGAAACAGGCTCTAATTCTACTTCTGTCACTTAGTGTCTGTGTGATTTTGGATCAATTCTGTAAACGTTGGGGCCTCAGTTCCCTTATCTACAAAATGGAAATACGACATAATACTTACCTTATAGGCTTAGGATGGTGTTTATATGAGAA
Organism: Bos javanicus; assembly: GCF_032452875.1. Lineage (NCBI taxonomy): Eukaryota > Metazoa > Chordata > Mammalia > Artiodactyla > Bovidae > Bos > Bos javanicus. The sequence goes on along the minus strand of NC_083872.1, from coordinate 73,852,734 downwards.
CAGTCCTGGAAAGTGCTTGCAGTAGTGCCTGGCACACAGTAAGAGGCCAGGAAGGGGTACCCATTACTACTCTAATCATCACCATTGCTGTTCCCAGCGTGCTGTTTGCACCGGGCCAGGAGAGGAGAATCTTGGATTCAAGTCCTCTCTTTACCACTTCCTACCTGTGTGACTTGGAGTAAGTTGCTGCCCCTCTCTGGGTCTCAGAATCACCATCTGTTCCCTGGAGAAGCCCTTTCTTTGGCTGCTTTCCTGTTTTCAAAGCTCTAATATCTTGATCTCCCAACTGCCTTTTGACCCAGGTCTCCTGAGTGACCCAACTTGAACTGGGTGTCTGATCTCCCAACTTTAAGCCCTTGGTTCCTGAGTGTAGGTACTGCTGCTCTGTGCCTCAGGATCTGCCTTTCCCAAGCACCTCCCTCCACTGCCCATTGGGGTTCTCTAGGGAGGACAGAAGGAGTCTTTCTTTGTGAGAGAGGCTGGAGTGGTGGTCTTTATGTTTCCTTCTGGCTGTAGGCATCTAAGGCTGCTGTCAGTTTCATTGCCTTTTTTTCCAGCTCTGGTAGCTGAATCTTTGGGTATATCAGATGCCACTGAGCCCATCTTACCTGGGACTGCATCAGCCCCAGGACACAGGGCCTTAGTTAAGTCAAGCCATCAACCTTGGGTTCTGAACCTCTATCCATCCAATAAATATTAATTGAGCACCTGGAAAACGTCAGTTTTCATTCCAATCCCAAAGAAAGGCAATGCCAAAGAATGCTCAAACTACCACATAATTGTACTCATCCCACACGCTAGTAAAGTGATGCTTAAAATTCTCCAAGCCAGGCTTCAGCAATACCTGAACTGTGAACTTCCAGATGTTCAAGTTGGTTTTAGAAAAGGTGGAGCAACCAGAGATCAAATTGCCAATATCCACTGGATCATCAAAAAAGCAAGAGAGTTCCAGAAAAACATCTATTTCTGCTTTAGTGACTATGCCAAAGCCTTTGTGTGGATCACAATAAACTGTAGAAAATTCTTAAAGAGATGGGAATACTAGACCACCTGACCTGCCTCTTGAGAAACCAGTATGCAGGTCAGGAAGCAACAGAACTGGACATGGAACAACAGACTGGTTCCAAATTGGAAAAGGAGTATGTCAAAGCTGTATATTGTCACCCTGCTTATTTAACTTATATGCAGAGTACATCATGAGAAATGCTGGGCTGGAAGAAGCACAAGCTGGAATCAAGATTGCCAGGAGAAATATCAATAACCTCAGATATGTAGATGACACCACCCTTATGGCAGAAAGCAAAGAAGGACTAAAGAGCCTCTTGATAAAAGTGAAAGTGGAGAGTGAAAAATTTGGCTTAAAGCTCAACATTCAGAAAACTAAGATCACGGCATCTGGTCCCATCACTTGATGGCAAATAGATGGGGAAACAGTGGAAACCCTGTCAGACTTTATTTGTTTGGGCTCCAAAATCACTGCAGATGGTGATCGCAGCCATGAAATTAAAAGACGCTTATTCCTTGGAAGGAAAGTTATGACCAACCTAGACAGCATATTAAAAAGCAGAGATATTACTTTGTCCACAAAGGTCCATCTAGTCAAGGCTATGGTTTTTCCAGTGGTCGTGTATGGATGTGAGAGTTGGACTATAAAGAAAGCTGAGCAGTGAAGAATTGATGCTTTCGAACTGCGGTGTTGGAGAAGACTCTTGAGAGTCCCTTGGACTGCATGGAGATCCAACCAGTCTATCCTAAAGGAGATCAGTCCTGGGTGTTCATTGGAAGGACTGATATTGAAGCTGAAACTCCAATACTTTGGCCGCCTGATGTGAAGAGCTGACTCATTGGAAAAGACCCTGATTCTGGGAAAGCTTGAGGGCAGGAGGAGAAGGGGACAACAGAGCATGAGATGGCTGGATAGCATCACTGACTCAATGGACATGAGTTTGGGTGAACTCTGGAAGTTGGTGATGGACAGGGAGGCCTGGTGTGCTGAGGTTCATGGCGTCTCAAAGAGTTGGACACGACTGATTGACTGAACTGAACTGAATCATACTGGGCACTATTTTGGACACAGAGACAGAGGAATAGATAGAACAACACTCCTAGCCTCTGGCAGACTGGTTACTATTCCCCAAGCTCTACTTCCTTTCCTGGAGAAGGACTGTACTTCCCTATTCCATTGAATTCAGCCTTGGCCAGTGGAATCTGAATGAGATGATGTGTACCAGCCAGGTCACCCTTGGCACATTCTCTTTTCCATATGGCAAGTCACCTGCAATATTCCAGATAGTGGTTTGTCCATTAGCCTAGGTCTTCAAGTGAGGATGATGGGCGCAGAACCCACAGCTGATCCATGTTGGACAGGGTGGGAGAAGTAAACTCTCATGCTTCAAAGCTGCTGAGCTTTTGAAGTTGTTTGTGCAGCAGAATTTGCCTTTTACTGACTGGAACACTGTTCTATGAAGATTCTGTTCTAGTGGAGAAAAGCAGTGATCCATGATAAATAAATGTGATGTAATATTAGATACTGTGAGGAAATAGAAAGTAAGACAAAAGGATAGGAAGTGATGGAGGTGCTTTTGTAGATGGGGTGAACAGGGAAAGCCTTGTTGAATAGGTGACCATGAGCTGAAGGAAGTGAGGGGTGGGTGAGCCAAGTGGGTAGTCAAGGGAAGGGCTTCCAGGCAGAGGGGCCAGGAGATGCTAACAGCTTGAGGTCAGCACGTGGTCCATGTGCTGAAGGAACAGCAGGGGGAAGGATGCCTGGTGCACAGAGGTGAGGGGAGAGTGGACCCTTTGTGGAGGCCAGGTCATGGAGACATCAGTGGATCATGGTAAGGATGTGGGGTTGGGTTCCAAGTGTGCTGGTAAGCTGATAGAGATAGAGTGGGGAAGTGACATGATGCAATTTACTTGACAAGATGGGCTTTCTGGATGCTCTGTGGGGAGGAGATTGTGGCAGATGAGGGACAAAGTAGGGCCACTCACTAGTCAGGAGGCTACTGTGGTCACTCAGAGCTCTTCCTCTAGGGACATGCAGAATGGATGGTGAGAAAGGTGCCCCATTAAGTGCATCTTGTTTAATGGTGGGTATTGAGGGCTATTCTGGCTTTGGTTGGCATTTATATTCTCCAGGTGAGCATGCATTTACATTTATCTTTGGATGTTATCTTTTTATGTTCTCTGTGGTTTTCAGACTTACCCAGAACATGTAAAATGTGAAGGTAAATGACACCCTATTCTGTAGGTTTTGAGGGCAGTTCAAGCATTTTAAATAAGAAGCCTAGGACATCCTATTGCATCTGACTTGGAGATCATACAATCAGAGACAAACTCCTAGATGATAAAGAGAAATCATATAATCCAGGGAGCTGTCTGATCCATTGGGGTTGGACCTGGCAGGGGCATAAGTAATCTCCTCTATGTCAAGAAGTTGAGTGAATGATTGATTACTTGGAAATTATTCAGAGCTCACAGTGGCAGCATATAATAGGTTTATTTTTTCCCCCAAATAAGAACCCTGAGAGGGTGACTTGGGGTGAAGATTGTTACTACCTGATATACCCCCTCATCATTTCTTGGATGCAACTTGCTTCAGAGAATCGAGATAGGGGAAGGGGCTGGAACTGTGTGAGGACTGTGAAATGTTTGCAAGGAGAGAAGTTTAAAAAAAGTTTTATTTTAACTGACATAGAAATTTTGGTCCACCTTGGTTTACTGAGAGATAGCCATGTCTTGTTCCTATCACGCCAATAGGCTTTAAGAAATCAGAAAATCTTCTAAGATCCTATTAGTCAAGACATCTTTCTCATTTCTGTTCATCCCAGGATCCCAAAGGCTGCTGTTACTCAGAGGGCAGTCCTGGTACCAGGGAAAAAACACCCATTCCAAATTCACATCATCACTTGCAGTAAAAGCTGATTTGGACCCAAAACATAAGAGGTCCAGGCTAACAGCCTCCCCACTTCTTGGGCAGAGAACAAAATCTGAAGTGTAAGAAGGAGAAAATTCAGAGAGAGTCAGCCCCAGATGATCGATCAGACCGATGCTTTCTGGGCTCTTAGTTCTCGGGGATTTGAGACAGAGATCGATGGCTGTCTTGCCCGTTTCGGAAGACTCCTGCTTCATCTATCAGGCAGTCAGCCTCCATTTTTCAAAACCCTCTGAAGTTATCCCTTCTACATATGCTTGGGGTTGGGCTTCTCTGGTGGCTCAGCAGTAAAGAATCCACCTCCAATGCAGGAGACGCAGGAGACGATGGTTCAGTCCTTGGGTCAGGAAGATCCCCTGGAGGAGAGCATGGCAACCCACTCCAGTATTCTTGCCTGGGAAATTCCATGGACAGAGGAGCCTGGTGGGCTACAGTCCTTGGGGTTGCGAAGAGTTGGACATGACTGAAGCGACTGAGCATGCACAGTCTTATTATTGCTTATTTATTTATTTTCCTGCTCCAAGTCTTAGTTGTGGCACTCAGGATCTTCTATCTTCCTTGTGGCACGTGAGATCTAGTTCCCTGACCAGAGATCGAACCCAGGCTCGCTGCATTGGGAGTGCCGAGTCTTAGCCACTGGACCACTAGGGAAGTTGCTCATATTATTGCTTTTTGAAGTCACCGACATCAAGATTGTGGCGTGGGAAGCTGGGGCACGGGGGTGGAAAGGCGGAGGGATATGGTGTAATATCACAATAACAGGCAACCACAGACCGAGCTGATGCTACACGATCAATTACAGGTCTTCCCTCCCCATCTGCCCTTCCCCTCTGCAGTATCTTACGTGCTATCCCTGCTGCCACACCCACAGCCTTACTTTTCAGGTAAAGCCAATCTGGAGGCAGAAGGACCTTAAGCAACCTCACCGTCCGCCGGTGGGCTTAGTCCACTCACATCTCCGCATCTTTAACCAGATTCTGGTGGCGCCTCTGGCTCTGTGCTGCCTTTGACGGTGCCTCCAGCTGGTCTCCCCCGTGAGGCAGCCAATTGGAATTCTATTTCAGGGTCACTCTTGGGTATCTGCTCTGGCCCATTCCTGCTCTCTGCTGTGTTGTAACAACACGCAGCCCCCACATTGTTCTCCACTCTCATCCACAGGTACCAGACCCTAAAGTGAAAAGGTAAAGTGAAAGTCACTCAGTCGTGCCCGACTCTTTGCGACCACATGGACTATACAGTCCATGCAATTCTCCAGGCCAGAATACTGGAATGGGTAGCCTTTCCCTTCTCCAGGGGATCCTCCCAACCCAGAGATCGAACCCGGGTCTCCCACATTTCAGGTGGATTCTTTACCAGCTGAGCCACAAGGGAAACCCAAGAATACTTGTATGGGTAGCCTATCCCTTCTCCAATGTGTCTTCCCGACTCAGGAATTGAACCGGGGTCTCCTGCATTGCAGGCAGATTCTTTACCAACTAAGCTACCAGACCCTAGGTTATCCCCAATTTATGTAACTGGGATTTTCTCCTTGACTTCCGTGCTTCTGTTCTCTTTGAGTCAGTGGGAGGCTGGGCCCTGGGGCGAGAGGTGGATGGGGCACAGGAATGAGACAGGTGATAGCGAGACATTCAGAAAGCTTACTCTGTGCCACGTCCTGGGGTAGCTGCTGGAAGACTCTGATAAACAAGACCTTGTCGAAACAATCACACCCAGGACAAGTCCTTGCCTGTAGGAAATATGAACCAGTTGGGGAGAAAAACTAGGACAAAGAGAATTCTAGTCTGGGAAGATCATATCCATAAGAGAGAAAAATGTGGCTGCAGTGGAGGCTAGGAGAAGCCCCGAATCTGGTCTGGGGATAGAGGAGGGGAGGATGATGAGGCAGACAATCTACAGGAGATGCTTGAGCAAATTATCTGTGAAGTCTGTAGTCATGTGGGTGGAAAGGTTTGGAGACGAGAAATTTTGAGCAAAGCCAAGAGCAGGGACTCAGGCAAGTCCCTGAGGCCTTATTAGGCTGGATCTAGGAGGGGACTGATGCTGAAGCTGAAGCTCCAATACTTTGGCCTCCTGATGTGAAGAGTCGCATCATTGGAAAAGACAGTTATGCTGGGAAAGATTGAGGGCGGGGGGAGAAGTGGGTAACAGAGGATGAGATGGTTAGATAGCATCACCAATTCAATAGACAAGAATTTTAGCAAACTCTGGGAGATAGTGGAGGATGTGGGAGATGGTGGTCTGCGATTCATGAGGTAAAAAAGAGTCAGACTTGACTTAGTGACTGCACAATGAGGGGACTATGTGTGATTTGGTGTAGCTAGAACACAGAACATTCTGAGTGGAGAGATGTGTGCTGGACACATGTGTGTTGGACAGGGCCGTAGGCTCCTCTAAGAAGTTTGAGCTTTATTTCATAGACCAGGGTCATCAAAACTTTTTTTTTTTTTGGCAAAGGACCAGACAGTACTATTTTTTGGCTTTGTGGGTCCTATCGCTTTTTCCTCAACTGCTCAGTGTTGCATTGTAGTGTGGAAGCAGCCATTGATGACATGTAAACAAATGAGTATGGCTGTGTTCCAATAAAACTTTATTTACAAAAACAGATGATGGGTTGGGTTTGGTCCATGGGCTGCAGTTTGCTGGCCCTGTTGCAGACAATGGGGGCGGGGTGCAGAGGACATTTGAGAGTTTTAAGTATAAGAAACAGTCTGGGTTTTAGTGTTGATTGAGTCATTGATTCAATAGCTTAGCAAGCATTTATTATGCTCCTACTGTGTGCCAGGTGTTGTGCTAAGTCCTGGGGATCAGAGATGAAGACATAGATTCCTTCTTCCAGAAACCCACCATTCAGTGAGGGTGTGGACAGACTGACACACGAGCAACTAGATGATTGGCTCTGTAGGGTTCATGCCTGTTTTGGTGAGTATTATGTCTATAGAACATAGCACATAATATGTGCTCAATAAATATTTGTTGAGTGAATGAGAAAATCAATGAATAAATGAGTTCCCTAATCCAGGCCGACTCGGACTGGTGCTGTGATAGAAATGCAAGACATTTGGAAGAACGAGAGATTCATTGCCACTGGGATTTTCATGCATTAGTATACATGCGTGCATGTGTGTGTGTGTTGTGGGGATGAAATCTGACTTGGACTCTGCAGGATGGATGGGATTGACGTGTCCAGGGGAGGAGTGGGTGGAGGGAAGGGGATTAGCTAATTTCTCTCACCATATCTCTCCTGGTTTTTTTTTTTTAGTTCTTTTGTTAGAATTCTTGCCACCAAAGCAGGTGGATCCTTAAACACTAGAGGGATGGAAATCCTTGGAAAGTATTTATGATCTGAAGAAAAAGTACCCTCATTCCCAGCTGCATGGACACTATTAATTGGGATGCCCCCTTCCCCCCCCCACCCCCACCCCGCCATGTCATTTGGAATCATCTTGGCCAGCTGTCCCTGCACTAGGGGAGGCCAGGTCACAGTGTGGTGGGTGGGCTGAGTCTGTCAAATGAAATGATTTACTACAGCCACCTTAAGCCTGAGCAGACTGCTCTGTAATAATGATGCCATCAATGTGAAAGCAAATATTATTAAATTTTAGAATTGAGATTTATGGTGCTGATTTCTGAGCCATGGAGAGGCTGTAGTTTCTTGCTTTTAGGTTTTCTTGGCATAAACCATGAAGTTGAGCAGCTGGAGCCTAGAGTAGGGCAGGGGAAAATTCCCAGCTCTGACATGGCTCTAACCCTGATGCTGGGAGGGGAGTGAAGTCCAAGAATAACAAACCTTGGAGTAAAATAAAGTTGGATGTACAGACTTTGCCTCTTTTGGCTTCAAATTCCTAATATGAAAAGAGGATTAATTGATCCAGTCAATGCATATTTACTGAGAACCTGCAATGTGCCAAGTAGTGTGTGATACACTCCTCACGGCACAGCTGAAGGGACTGGAAGAGATGTGGGAACAGCCAGTTGGAAGACAGGTGTTCCATTAGTTCCTGAACACAGACTTTTTATTCATCACTCACTCAATAAATTAAAAACATAAACTTTTAACTTTAGAATCATTTTGGGTTTACAAAAAAGTTGCAAAAGTAGTATAGAGAGATCCCATGAACACTTCTTCCATTTTCTCCCATTGTTAATATCTTGCTTTGTCAAAGCTAAGAAACTGACATTGTATGTTACTTTTAACCAAAGTCCAGACTTTATTTGGAGTTCATCAGTTTTCCACTAATGTCCTCTTTCTGTTGCAGTATCCAATCCTGGCTACCATACTGCTTTTAGCTGTTGTGTCTCCTTCCCGCTCTGATCCATGGCAGTTTCTCAGAATATGCTTTTACTGAGTTCATTCTACACCTGTTTTTAAAAAACAAAACTTAAAAAAATTGAAGTACAGTTGATTTACAATGTTGTGCTCGTCTCAGGTATACAGTAAAGTGACACAGTTAGACATGTGTATAGCTTCTCTGTCTCAAGTTCTTTTCCATTACAGATTATTGCAAGGCATTGAATACAGTTCCTGTGCTATAGAGCAGGTCCTTGTTGTTTATGCATTTTATATGCAGTAGTGTGTATCTGTTAATTTCCTATATCCTGATATGTGCTTGGAGCTTCTGCTTTTGCCGTCTTAAAGCATCCTACAATCTGTGTCTTAAGGCTCCCCTGCGTCTCAGGTGTGACTTGAGCTGACACATCTGTGACTTGGGTTCACACAGCACTTTTCCTGCAGCACAATGTCTCAGCACAGTGATTCGTGACAAGCACGGGGCGTACATATCTGACACCAGGTTTTAATGCTTCTACTTGCTATTGAGAACTTCAGGACAAATTACTCAAATTGGCTTGGGTTTTCTCTCTGAGAGAGAAAACTCAGATGATGTAAGCAATGAAGAAAATGTGGAACCTCACCCATTGAGAGGTCTTGAGGTTAGAGGGGCCAAGGCTGGTTCATTTACAGTCCATGAGCTGATTGGTGCTCTGGTTCTCTCTGTCTGGAATTTTTCCCTCTTTAGCTTGTCTTGGCTCCTCTCAGAGCCACAAGATGCCCTCCTGCCCACTTGGATTTCCTCCCTCTGCACCTGGGAATCTGGTGGTCTCACCTGTTCTTGGGGTCACCTTGGGAGGGTTCTGGGCTGGCTCTCTCCCTGTGGCCCAGACCTGGCCTAGCCTTGCCCACACCTGTGTAGTGAGATCCTGATGAAGTACATCTTCCATTCCTGCCTCACTGTCCAGGCCCATAGCTTCAGCCTCTCACCCCTAGACTCCTTAGACAACCATCACACAGAAAGTATGGACCAATCCAGGGGGTGGTCTCCATTGGCCTCCCTGAAGCCCATCTCTCTGGCTTGAGGGGAGAAGGAAGTATCTCACCTCCATTCCATCATCTTGGGTATCTGTCAGTTCACAGCTCCCCAAGCATTCCAAAAAATGTTATTTAATATTTATATGGAGCTTCCCATATGGCGCTAGTAAAGAATCTGCCTACAAATGCGGGAGCCACAGGAGATCTCAGCTCTATCCCTGGGTCAGGAAGATCCCCTGGAGTAGGAAGTGGCCACCACATCTGTATTCTTGGCCTGGAAAATTCCATGGATAAAGGAGCTTGGTGGGCTACAGTTCATGGTGGTCTCAAAGAGTTGGACATGACTGAGCAATTGAACATACACTCTCCATATAACGGAATCACTTTGCTGTCAACGGAAATTAGCACGATGTTGTAAATCAACTATACTTCAATAAAATAAATTTTTAAAAAGTAACCAATAACTAGGCTTTCCCAAGGCTCCTCCATCACTGAACATGTCAGCAGGGGGTGGTCAACCAAGTGTGGCAAAGCTGATGTTCAGCTACCTCCTGGAGGGGTGGTCGAACACTCACTTAAAAATGTAGAATGTCTTGGGGCCGGAAATTGAAATTGAGCTAGAAAAAACCCATTTTAGCTCCTGTCATACTGTTATTGATTCTGTTGCTATTGACTATAATTGAAGGTGCCGTGTGGACCAGAGTCCAAGTCTCCTGACTCAAAGGGAGATCTCTTTAGCTCACCCTACACTGCTTTTCGGAGAAGGCAATGGCACCCCACTCCAGTACTCTTGCCTGGAGAATCCCATGGATGGAGGAGCCTGGTGGGCTGCAGTCCATGGGGTCGCTAAGAGTCAGACACGACTGAGCGACTTCACTTTCACTTTTCACTTTCCTGCATTGGAGAAGGAAATGGCAACCCACTCCAGTGTTCTTGCCTGGAGAATCCCAGGGATGGGGGAGCCTGGTGGGCTGCCGTCTATGGGGTCGCACAGAGTCGGACACGACTGAAGTGACTTAGCAGCAGCAGCAGCACACTGCTTTTGGGGATTGGGGTCGTGGACAGGCGTTCCAAGGGACAGGTCCATCTTCTGAAATCAGCTTCTTTTCTGCCCAAGCCAACCAGTGAGCCTTTCCCAGGGAACACAGGCACACACACATACAGATGCTCTCACGCAGGGAAGGCAATTAAAGGAACACAGAGGCAGTCTGTCAACTGCGCCAAGTTGACAAATTTTGCATTGTAAAAACAAAAAACAGGAGCTTAACCCCCTCCCTCCTCCTGCTAAGAATGGAGCAGAAAAAGCGAGTCTCTGCTTTCACAGACAGAGGCAATGAGGTCTGGCAGAGGACTGTGGGGTCCCTACCGGGATACGCAGCCATCACTCCATCAGGAAGGTCAGGAGATGCACGAGGTGGGGGAGGGCTCTGCTGGGACCCTGATGGGGGAGACTGAAATTTACTAGGACCTGCAGACATTAGGCAGGTGATCCCTTCTGTCCCGTGCCAATACCCCTCCACACAGGATGAGAGCCCTCCACTTCTCAGGTGAGGAGGCAGGCTCCCGTAGGTAAAGGTCAGTACAGTGGCCCACCTCCAGAACACAACAGTTTGAGGGCTCAGGCCATTTTATCTGACCCCAAAAGCTAGGTTTTTGGGTCATGGATCTCTGCACCTCACACTTTGACAATCTCTTCATATTTCTTCCTAGTAGAAAAATTCCTTTGCTTCTACTGCCTTCCCAATCCTTTTGCCTCTGCCATGTTTTGTGCCTGGCAGAGTTTGTGTTCAAAAAATATTCTACAAGTTGGCCTCAGATCAGTGGAAGGAACTATTCTAGATGTTAAGGATCCAGTGATGAACAAAATACAATCCCTGTCCTTGAGGAGGAGAGGTTCTGTGCCAGGGGAAACACAGAAAGTAGCATATAAGAATCAAAGTGGGGGCAAGGGGGGACTTCCCTGGTGGTCCAGAGGTTAAGAATCTACCCTGCAATACAGGGGAGGTGGGTTCGACCCCTGGTTGGGGAGCTAAGATCCCACATGCTGTGGAGCAAGTAAGCCCGCCCACTGCAAATAGAGAGTCCATGCACCACAGCAAAAGATCCCGCAAGCCGAAACTAAGACCTGACACTGCCAAATAAGTAATTAATTTACAAAATAAAATCAATTAAAAAAAAAAAGAATCTAAAGGGGACCAACTCTTGCTGTGTGCCAGGCGTCATTCTGTCTTTACATCTTTACTCATGTTATCTTCATGACAGCCCTCTGGGGCAGGTGCTCTGACTTTCTCCATGTTACCAAGGGTGTTGAGGCTCAGGGATATAGGGAGCCATCCAGCCAGCTGGAAACAACTGGGATTGGGCCACGAGTCGTGTGGTCCTGGACCCCTTGCCCTTGACACCTGGGTTCTCTTTCCCTGCAATGGAAGGTGCTCTAAGGAGAAAGCAGGTCTAATTCTCACTCTGCTCCATGCTAACATGTGAGTCCTTCCATGCCTCGGTTTCCCTACCTGCAAAACGGATCTGTAAGAGTGGAAACATCTAGTGTGCGCCTGGGAATGGTGTTGGGGAGAAGAGCTGCCTTGAGACAGATTTTTGGGAGTCATTGGTGCAGAGGAGGAAGTTCAAGTTTGGGGAGCAAAAGAGAGTCCTCTGTGAGTATGTCCAGTGAGGGGGAGAACTAAATAGTCCAAGGAGGGGACTTAATAAATAGGAGGAGAAGTGGAGAAATAGGACTTGCAGAGGGTGTGGAAAGAGACACCTAGTCATTAGAAGAAGCAGAGGAGTGATATTTCATTATGTCGTAAGTCTTATTTACATGCATGTCTCCTTCATTAGATTTCATTTTTGAAAGAAAGCATTATCTTCAAAAAAATGAATTTTATTGAAGTATAGATTTACAATGTTGTGTTAATTTCTGCCTTACGGCAAAGTGACTTAGTTGTGTGTGTGTATATATATATATATATACATATATATATATATACATATATAATACATTTTTTCATATTCTTTTCCACTATAGTTCATCATGGAACATTGAATATGATTCCCTGTGCTATACAGTAAGACCTTGTTGTTTTTCCATTCTATATATATTAGTTTGAATCAGCTAACCCCAAACTCCCACCTCATCCTTTCTTCCCTTCGGCAACTTCAGGTCTGCTCTCTGTGTCTGTGAGTCTGTCTCTGTTTCCTAGGTAAGTTCTTTTGTGTTGTATTTTAGATTTCACATATAAGTGATATCGTATGTCATCTGTCTAAGAAAGCATTATCTTAATCATTTCTGTATTCCCCAGATTTAACAGCTTGTCCAATACCTAGACAGCATATTAAAAAGCAGAGACATCACTTTGCCAACAGAGGTCCATATAGTCAAAGATATGGCTTTTCTGGTAGTCATGAACCATGTGAGAGTTGGACCATAAAGAAGGGTGAGCGCTGAAGAATTGATGCTTTTGAACTGTGGTGTTGGAGAAGACTCTTGACAGTCCCTTGGACAGCAAGGAGATCAAACCAATCAATCCTCGAGGAAATCAACCCTGAATATCCATTGGAAGGACTGATGCTGACGCTGAAGTTTCAATAATTTGGCCACCTGATGGGAAGAGCCGACTCATTGGAAAAGACCCTGATACTGGGAAAGATTGAAGGCAGGAGGACAAGGGGATGACAGAGGACAAGATGGTTGGATGGCATCACCAACTCAATGGAATTGAGTTTGAGCAAACTCTAGAAGATGGTGAAGGACAGGGAAGCCTGGCGTGCTGCAGTCCATGGGGTTGCAAAGAGCTGGACATGACTGAGTGACTGAACAAGGACAACCAACAGAGTAGCTGCTCAAAAAAATGTTGGTATTCAGTCATGTCTTCTGTCACTCCATTCTTGGACTGCCTCTCAACTGCTTGGCTGCTCTGCAGTTTTATTCCCATTTCCCATTCTCAGCCCTGCCTGCCTCACTATACCTTGAAAGGCCTGTTGTAAAGCTCTGATCCAGAATATGAAGCATGACTCTTCTTAAAACAGCATGACAGATATCACTTCTCCTAGGTACCCTCTCCCATGGCAGACATTACTAATTGATCATGGCACTGTCTTCTGAGTCTGGTCTCGGATCTCAGATCCTGGATTTCAAATTCTTAACTCCGTGTCCCAGTAACATTCAGTACCAGTCAATAAACACTGAATTCGAGGTGAATCTACTTGGCATTCTTGCTCCAATGATGTTTCAGAGAAGCCAGAACGGGTTAGTCTCACCCTGGCTCCTGAGCCTGCACTGAGCTGGGCCTTAGGGAGTCCATCGTGGCTCTGGCCATAGGCAGAGTCTGCACTCTATTTGGAGTTTTCTGGCCCAGTTTTTTTCACACCATGGTGGCTCTTAAAAATACTTTCCTGGCAGCAAATGGGTGTCTTCCTGCTGGGAGGAAAAGGGAAGAAGAATTAGCAGCTTCCCATCTGAGAACTTCCACTGGAATTGATTTATCCCAGCAGAAAGAGCCCGGCATTTTCCTTCCAAATTAATATGCAAATAAGCGTTAAGCAACACCTCCCACGGGCAGGTTCAGAACACAGCAGTATTATCCTGGAACATTTATTAGCACTATTAATAGAGTTCACTGCCTTACTCCTCCTCCCTGCCTTTATTACCATTCTAATTATGGACCATTTGGCTTCCTTTAATTTTTTCCTGTTTCTGGTGAAGGCCCATGGTCCTGGGTGGGGAAGGATGCTCTGTCATGCGAGTGGGCTTCGAGGGTGGGGGCCTGGATTCCTGGCGGGTGCCGCTCTCAGGACATCCCTCTTCTGGTGCCCTGAATTTTCAGAGGATGCTTTCTCCATACCTCTGACACCCTAGTAAGATGAAGACAATGGTACTGAGCTTGGGAAAACTGCCATGTGGAGTGCTGTTTAAACCAAGCAGGCTAAGAAAAGGCTTTTGGGGTGTTTTTAGGGAAAGAAGCACTTGGTGGAGATGAAATCCGCTGGGAATGCCAGACCCTGGGAGTGCCAGACCCTTGGGGCTCTTCGCCATGGATGAGGTAGTATTCCAGGTGTCCTGTATATATGAACTCATTTCATTCCCACCACAATTCAGTGAATCAAGGAACCATTAGCATTCCCATTCCCAGAGGAGGAAACTGAAGCATAGAGAAGTGAAGTGACTTGCCCTGGGTTACTTGAGTCTGGGTCCAGACCCTGTGTCTCCAGTTACCTGTCCTGTCCCAGATGTCCTCCTGGGGCCTCACTGCCTCCTTCCTATTCCTTGGCAAAGCAGTGAAGCTCAGCCTGGGCTCCTCCTAGGAGGCAATTGCTCTCCTGCTCAGAAACAGAAGATGCTTGGGGTCACTAGGATTCACCTCTTCAGGGGATACAGGGAGTTGTAAACAACAGATCAATTACTTTGCCACTGTTTTGGGAAAACTGCTTTTGCTCCAAGCTGCAGTGCCCCAAACTCTTCCTACATTGTAACCTGTTCACAGCCCTCCCCGATTCATCCTGTCCCATCTCCTGTGATTGTCATAGCCACATCCCATGATAGGCAGCCTGGTTATGTTTGGGATGGTACCTCGACCCTTCCCCAAAGCCCAGGGTCACAGAATTTCAGACTCAGCTGGAGTCAGGTGCTTTACTCTATTCACACACACACACACACACACACACACCCCTCAGAAAAGTTTGTTTTGCTGTTGCTATTGTCCCCAGAGGAGGAAACTGAGTCATCAAGCAGTTAAATACCTTGCCCAGGTTTACACAGAGGGAGTGGCAGATTGGCCTCTGGTCTCAATGAAACAAGATTTATGTTGCCTTTGTTTCCCTGATCTAACTGGGATTTGGAAGCTGATGAAATGGTTTTGAGGTTCCAGACCTTGATATGGGCTTATGACCTTTGACTTGGCTCCAATGGAAGAGCCCATAGTGGGGGGCCTGCATGCTCCTCCCATCAGGCAGGGAACAGCCCCATGCCTGGAACCCCCTCCTCCCTGACCTCCTATTTGCAGGGAAGGAATGGAGATGTCGATATACAGAATGACCTTGTGCACGTGGGGGAGGGAAAAAGTGGGAGAAATTAAGAGAGTAACATCAACAAATTAAGAGAGTAGCATCAACTATCAGGTGTAAATAAGATGGATAGCTGGTGGGAAGTTGTTGTGTAGCACGAGGAGCCCAGTCTGGTGCTCTGTGATGACCTGGAGGGGTAGGATGTGGGGAGGGGAGGGAGGCTAGAGAGGGAGGGGGTGTATGTATAATTATGTATGTGCAATTTGCATTGTTTGTATGGCAGAAATCAACCAACATTGTAAAAACTAAAAAAAAATTAATAATAGAAAAAATACATAGTTTTTTCTGTTCATCCATCTGCCACTCACCCATCCATCCAGGAGACCACTTGCATGGAGGCTTTAGAGCTATCAGTACCCATTCACAGGTTATTTTCCCTATCCCCCACTTAATGGGGGCCATATAAGGATGTAGTCAAGTGCACAGGATTGACCTTGGGCAGGTTTCTCATTCTGCAACTGGGAAGCTGATGACCTTTGACAAGCTGTTGAACTAGCCTTGGTGCCTCAGTGTCCTTGTCTGTAAAACAAGGCTGTGGATGGGATCTTCTTTACAGAGTGGTTGTGAGGAGTAAGTGAGCACTTAGAGTTTGAAACCGTGCTGGACATTTGATGGCTGCTTATCCTTTGTTATGAATCAGTCTCAGAGAACTTAGCCTGAGTTCCTCTGAGTTTGTAAGTTGTAAGTGTCAGAGCAAGAATTTTAATCCAGATCTTTCTGACATGGCATCCATTGCCTTTTTCATGATACCACACAGCCTTATGCAGAGAGAGGCAGTGGGAGATGACCCTAGAAAGTGATGCAGGGGAGAGATAGATCTTCAGTTCAGTTCAGTCACTCGGTTGTGTCTGACTCTTTGTGACCCCAGGAACCATAGCACACTAGGCCTCCCTGTCATTACCAACTCCTGGAGTCCACCCAAACCCATGTCCATTGAGTCGGTGATGCCATCCAGCCATCTCATCCTCTGTCGTCCCCTTCTCCTCCTGCCCTCAAGCTTTCCCAAAATCAGGGTCTTTTCAAATGGGTCAGCTGTTCACATCAGGTGGCCAAAGTATTGGAGTTTCAGCTTCAACATCAGACCTTCCAAAGAACACCCAGGACTGATCTCCTTTAGGATGGACTGGCTGGATCTCCTTGCAGTCCAAGGGACTCTCAAGAGTCTTCTCCAACACCACGGTTCAAAAACATCAATTCTTCAGCACTCAGGTTTCTTTATAGTCCAACTCTCACATCCATACATGACCACTGGAAAACCATAGCCTTGACTAGATGGACCTTTGTGGACAAAGTAATATCTCTGCTTTTTAATATGCTGTCTAGGTTGGTCATAACTTTCCTTTCAAGGAGTGTCTTTTAATTTCATGGCTACAATCACCATCTGCAGTGATTTTGGAGCCCAGAAAAATAAAGTCAGCCACTGTTTCTACTGTTTCCCCATCTATTTGCAATGAAGTGATCTTGGATGGCCTTGGATGCCAGCTGGGGCCCTGGAGGTGTCCAACCAGGAGCTGGATGGTAGTCTGCAGTCTGACTTTAGTCAATGCAGAATTTCAGCTGCCACTGGGTATTAAAAGACTGAAACAGTTCCATATTGGTGGTCCATAAACGGCCAGTGATGTTCTAAGCATCCATATTGCCCTCTCTCACAGCGTGGTCACCCTGGACCCTTCCTCCAAGACCCCCTAGATCACTGCAAGATCAACTAGAGGGACAAATTCCTGCTCTAGTCCTCTGGCTCGTGGACAGGGTGATGGCCAGGGTCAGCACTGTGCCTGTTATTGAAGAGTTTAGATGTCCCTCTGGACCCAGCTCCTTCTGATTTACCCAGTGTCTCTTTTAGGAGGCTACAATGTGGCAAACAGTGGTGAGAGGGAGGAAAGATAATGGAAGATATTCAGCTGAAAAGGCAGGGGAGGGTAAGCCAGCTCCAAGAGCACCATGCCACCCCCAGGCTGGGCTGGAAGACTCAAGCTGAGGTCCAGCTTGCCAGCATTCAAATCTCCCCATTGCTTGTCAGTTTGTTCCAAGGACTGATGTCCCTGGGCTGCTCCAGGCAACAGGAAATTCCATTTCCTCTTTTCTTCACATCATTTCCCTCCCTGGCTTATGGAGGTCATAAATGCTTTTTTTTGGTGATTCTTTTATTCCCTGCATCAAAAATAGCAAAGTCCTGCTCTCAGGCCTGCTAGGAGCTGGTTGTATGATCTTGGGGCTGTATAATCGGTTTCCTCCCTGAGTCCCAGTTCTTTCCTGTATAAAATGGGTGGGTTGGACTGGAAGTGGTTGTTTCCATGCTGGGCTCCACTGTGAGGATTGGGAGAGAGAAAGGAGTGAGGAAGAGGACTTCTTCCAGCTCCCTTATGTGATTCTATGGCTTAAAGCATGATGGATAGCCTTGGAAGAGATAGAACATCCTAGGGAAAGTTGGGTGGCTCCAAGCCCATCTTTAGGACAGGACTCCTCTGGTTTTCTTAGAGTATGCGTTTTCCCATCTAGAGGACAACAGAAATAGTAAATAATATTCATGGAGAACTTACTTTGTGCCAAGTGCTGTGCTCCAGCAGTGTGACACATGGTGGCCGTGGCATCAGATTTATTTAGTGAGTACTTACTATGGGTTTTCATACTGTTTATGGGGTTCTCAAGGCAAGAATACTTAAGTGGTTTGCCATTCCCTTCTCAGTGGACCACATTTTGTCAGAACTCTCCACCATGACCTGTCTGTCTTGGGTGGCCCCACAGGGCATGGCTCATAGTTTCATTCAGTTAAACAAGGCTGTGGTCCATGTGATCAGTTTGATTAGTTTTCTGTGATTGTGGTTTTCATTCTGTCTGCCCTCTGAGGGATAAGGATAAGAGGCTTACCCATTTGAATGAAGAGTTCCAAAGAACAGCAAGGAGAGATAAGAAACATTCCTCTGGGATCAATGCAAAGAAATAGAGGAAAACAACAGAATGGGAAAGACTAGAGATCTCTTGAAGAAAACTAGAGATACCAAGGGAACATTTCATGCAGAGATGGGCACAATAAAGGACAGAAATGGTATGGACTTAACAGAAGCAGAAGATATTAAGAAAAGGTGGCAAGAATTCACAGAAAAACTGTACAAAAAAGAGCTTCATGACCCAGATAACCACAATGGTGTGATCACTCACCTAGAGCTAGACATCCTGGAACGTGAAGTCATGTGGGCCTTAGGAAGTGGAGGTGATGGAATTCCAGTTGAGCTATGTCAAATCTTAAAAGATGATGCTTTGAAAGTTCTGCACTCAATATGCCAGCCAATTTGGAAAACTCAGCCGTGGCCACAGGACTAGAAAAGGTCAGTTTTCATTCCAATCCCAAGGAAAGGCAATGCCAAAGAATGCTCAAACTACCGCACAGTAGCACTCATCTCACACACTAGCAAAATAATGCTCAAAATTCTCCAAGCCAGGCTTCAACAGTACATGCACTTTGAACTTCCAAATGTTCCATCTGGATTTAGAAAAGGAGAAGGAACCAGAGATCAAGTTGCCATCATCTGTTGGATCATTGAAAAAGCAAGAGAGTTCCAGAAAACATCTACTTCTGCTATACTGACTAAGTCAAAGCCTTTGACTGTGTGGATCACAACAAACTGGAAAATTCTTCAAGAGAAGGGAATACCAGACCATCTGACCTGCCTCTTGAGAAATCTGTATGCAGGTCAAGAAGCAACAGTTAGAACTGAACATGGAACAACAGATTGGTTCCAAATAGGAAAAGGAGTTCGTCAAGGCTGTATATTGTCACCCTGCTTGTTTAACTTATATGCAGAATACATCATGCAAAATGTTGGGCTGGATGAAGCACAAGCTGGAATCAAGATTGCTGGGAGAAATATCAATAACCTCTGTTATGCAGATGACACCACCCTTATGGCAGAAAGTGAAGAAGAACTAAAGAGCCTCTTGATGAAAGTGAAAGGAGAGTGAAAAAGTTGGCTTAAAACTCAACATTCAGAAAACTAAGATCATGGCATCTGGTCCCATCACTTCATGATAAATAGATGGAGAAACAATGGAAACAGTGGCTGACTTTGTTTTTTGGGGCTCCAAAATTACGGCAGATGGTGACTGCAGTTATGGAATTAAAAGACACTTGCTCCTTGGAAGAAAAACTATGACCAACCTAGACAGCATATTAAAAAGCAGAGATATTGCTTTGCCAACAAAGGATTATCTAGTCAAAGCTATGGTTTTTCCAGTAGTCATGTATGGATGACCCACTCCAGTACTGTTGCCTGGAAAATCCAATGAATGGAGGGGCCTGGTAGGCTATAGTCCATGGGGTCGCTAGGAGTCAGACATGACTGAGCAACTTCACTTTCACTTTTCACTTTCATGCATTGGAGAAGGAAATGGCAACCCACTCCAGTGTTCTTGCCTGGAGAATCCCAGGGGTGGGGGAGCCTGGTGGGCTGCTGGCTATGGGGTCGCACAGGGTCAGACACAACTGAAGTGACTTAGCGGCAGCAGCAAGCAGCATGTATGGATGTGAGAGTTGGACTGTAAAGAAAGCTGAGTGCCAAAGAACTGTTGCTTTTAAGCAGTGGTGTTAGAAGAGACTCTTGAGAGTCCCTTGGACTGCAAGGAGATCCAACAAGTCCATCCTAAAGGAAATCAGTGCTGAACATTCATTGGAAGGACTGATGTTGAAGCTGAAACTCCAATACTTTGGCTACCTGACGCGAAGAGCTGACTCATTTGAAAAGACCCTGATGCTGGCAAAGATTGAGGGCAGGAGGAGAAGGGGATGATAGAGGATGAGATGATTGGATGGCATCACTGACTCAATGGACATGGGTTGGGTGGACTCCGGGAGTTGGTGATGGACAGGGAAGCCTTGCGTGCTGCAGTCCATGCGATTGCAAAGAGTTGGACATGACTGAGCAACTGAACTGAACTACTATAGTTTAGGCCTTGTGGTATTTACCTGAAATACTTCATTAAAGTTTTACAATATCTCTAAGGAGGAATGGATACATAGGAGGAACCAGAGGGAAGACTGATTAGGGGGTTTTTCCAAGATCATTTTGCTGGTAAACGAATTCACTCCTTCATTTAATCAGCAAATATTTACTGAGTATCACTATGTCTTGGGCTTGATGCTAGGGGATCCAAAGGTGCCAGGTTAGGCATGGTCCCTGACTTCAAGGAGAAGAGGCCAGCAGTGGGAAAGAATTCTAACTCTTGTCTGACTTACAAAACCCAGACTTTAAAAAACTTGAAGTATAGGTGATTTGCAATGTTGAGTTAGTTTCAGGTATTCAGCAAAGTGATTCAGTTATACGTATATATCTATTCTTTTTCAGATTCTTTTCCATTATAGGTTATTACAAGATATTGACTATAGTTTCTTATGCTATACAGTAGGTCCTATCTGTTTATCTATTTTATATGTAGTAGTGTATATCTGTATGTATAGAAGTATGTATATACAGTATACTAGTATATAGTAATGTGTATCTGTTAACCTTTAACTCTTAATTTATCCTCCCTCTTTCCCCTTTGGTAACCATCAGTTTGCTTTAGATTCCACCTATAGTGGCCCAGACAATAAAAAATATACCTGTAATGCAGGAGACTGGGGTTTGATCTCTGGGTTGGGAAGATCCCCTGGAGAAGGGAATGGCTACCTACTCCAATATTCTTGCCTGGAGAATTCCATGGGTGGAGGAGCCTGGCAGGCTATAGTCCATGGGGTTGTGATGAGTCAGACATGACTGAGTGACTAACACTCATTTTTTATAAGTGATATCATGTAATATTTGTCTGATTTATCTGACTTACTTCATTTAGTATGATAACCTCTGGGTCCATTCATGTTGCTGCAAATGACATTATTTTATTCTTGTTTATAACTAATATTCCATTCTGTGTATACATATGTGTGTGCATATATATATATGTATGTGTGTATATATATATATATATATTATTCCTTTATCTATCTTTATCTATCTTCCTTTGTCTATCTATGCCTTCATTTTCCTTTATCCATCTATTCCTCTTTCCATGGACACTTAGGTTGCCTCCATGTCTTGACTCTTCTAAATAGTGCTGCTATGAACACTGGGTTGCATGTATCTTTTTGAATTAAAGTTTTCATCTTTTCCATATATACATCCAAGAGTGGGATTGCTAGATCACATGTAAAACTCAGGCTTTTATCACCTATTTTAGAGTGACTTTTGTGAGAGCAGAGCAATTTTCAGGCATTCATTTTCACTTTCATCTATAGGAGTGACATCGCAGAGTGATTAAGAGCATAGACTCTGAGCATTGAGGCTTAGGTTCAAATCTCAGCTCTGTTATTTACTAATTGGGTAACCTTGGGCAAGTGACTTAGCCTCTCTGAGCTTCAGTTCATCCTCTGTAACATAGGGGTGCTGATAGCTCTACCACCTCATAGGATTTTTGAGAGTATTAAGGGACATCATTTAAGTAGAGTTTAAATTGGGTGGATATGAGAACCAGGAGAGAGGTCTTTATCTCAGGTCCCTAGAATGCTCAGAAAATATCTGCTGAATGAAAGACTCCACACATTACCCGAGTGGGTACTGAATTTAACGTTCTTAAACTAAACACTTAAATCAAGGGAATGGCATCTCCTTATCTGGCTCCAGGGACTGCCTGCCCCCTCAGTCTTCTGTTCTCTTGCATGGTGGGAGGACAACAGAAGAGCTGGATTGAGTCTCAGGGTTTCGTCTAACAGGATGGATTTTTCTGTGCTAACCTCTGCAGTCCTAATCTTTCACCTGAGGGTCAGATCTTTCGTCACCATCTCCCTTGCCCCCACTCTATTCCACGGAGCACGAATTGATCTCTGCTCTCTCCCATGCGATGGTTTTATCAGGAAGTGAGCTTGCTTCTTTATAGAATCTCTTACTTCTGAGACCGACCCAGAGGAAAGAGGGCTTAATTACTACTGACTCTGTACTTTTATTTTACTTTGGCAGACAAAGTTTAATAACATTTAAGAATTAGAACAATTTTTTTCCTCAGGTAAGGTTCTGCTGACCAGCACAAAGTTTTCTCTGATTCATCACATCTTCTAAATCAAAATGACTTAATATGGTTTTTGCTGTCTTCTTTTTCTAAGAAGAGATGTTTATAACCAACGTGTATCACCCAAGCTCTCCTGCTTCCATCAGATAACTCCCTGAAGAAAGGAATGGCTACTTACTCCAGTGTTCTTGCCTGGAGAATTCCATGGACAGAGGAGCCTGGAGGGCTACAGTCCATGGGTTGCATAGAGTCAGTCAGCGACTAACATTTTATTAAACACAGATAAATCCTGGGATTCCATGTGGCTCAGGCTCAAGGCAGTGTCTCACTCAGAGACATCCTCAGTCAATTTTTAAATTAATTAAGCAATTAATTAATTGTTAAATTAATCAGGTGGCTCTAATTCCATGGCCACCTCTGTAAGCAAACCAAAATCTAACCCTGTGCTTGCTTTGGGTTACAGAATTGAAACCAAAGGACAACAAATCGCAAACTGCCAACTGTGCTTTAAACCACAGCGAATCAGCAATTTTCTTACTTTGCTTCTGCCTCTTTTCTTTATTTATACCTTATCTTATGGATTTATTGAGAGGATTAAATAAGGTATTAAATGAGGAATATAAAGCACCTAGCGCCTGACCAGCACAGAGAAGCACTCAATAAAAGCTGTTTTTATTAACATAGCTTTTTCTAAACTTTCTGAACTGAGCCTGTTTTTTTGAAAAAAATTTTGTTGTTGGAGCATAGTTACTTTACGATGTTGTGTCAGTTTAAAATGGGGGGATGTAAGAACCAGGAGAGACGTCTCTATCTGTACTCTATCTGTATAGAGTTCTGCTGTACAGAAAAGTGAATTAGTTATAAATATACATGCACCCTCTCATTTTTGGATTTCCTTCCCATTTAGGTCACCACAGAGTGCAAGGGCTTCCCCTGTGGCTCAGCTGGTAAAGAATCTGCCTGCAATGAGGGAGACCTGAGTTCAACCCCTGCATTGGGAATATCCCCTGGAGAAGGTAAAGGCTACCCACTCCAGTATTCTGGCCTGGAGAATTCCAAGGACTGCATAGTCCATGGGGTCGCAAAGAGTCAGACACTGAATGACTTTCACTTTCACTTTCAGAGCACTGGCTAGTTCTCTCTGCTGTCCAGTAGGTTCTCATTAGTTGTGTGTTTCATGTGTAGCATCAGTAGTGTGTATACATCCATCGTGATCTCCCAACCCTCCTTTCCCCCTCTGGTGTCCATGCACGTGTTCTCTACGTCTGTGTCTCTATTTCTGCTTAACAAGTAAGGTCATATGTACCATTTTTCTAGATTCCACGTGCGTGTGTACTCAGTTGCCTCAGTCATGTCCGACTCTGTGACTGCACGGACTGTAGCCCACTAGGGTCCTCTGTCCATGGGATTTCCCAGGCCAGAATACTGGAGTGGGTTGTCATTTCCTCCTCCAGGAGATCTTTCTGACTCAGGGATCAAACCTATGTCTCCTGTATTGACCAGCGTGTTCTTTACTGCTGAGCCACCAGGAAAGCCCCCTAGATTACACATATATGTGTTAATATATATTTGTTAAAAGTTTCTCCAAGCTTCTATCCCACCGATGTCTACTCCTCACCATTTCTTGTTTCTGGCTGCCCATTTGAATTGCTTTTTGCTCGAATAAACTCTTAAAGTTTTTAATATGCCTCAGTTTATCTTTTAACACAACCTGAAGGTAATGAAAAATGCTTCATTTTTTCTCTTGATCTCTTGATGGGATGCCAGAAAAAGAGAATCCTCTTTATTTGTCCCTTTGAAAGAAAATGGAAGATAACTATTGATTATAAGATGAATCACTATTTTTTTTTCTAACATCAAGGAAAGAAAAACTCTGACAAGTGTGTTTTATAATCAATGGTAAAATGCATCCTTATTTTAGAGATGCTAAAATGTGGGGAAAAAATGCATGTCTTAGATTCAGGGCGAAGTCATAGTACATACTATAGTACTATGCTGCTGCTGCTAAGTCGCTTCAGTCGTGTCCGACTCTGTGCGACCCCATAGACGGCAGCCTACCAGGCTCCGCCGTCCCTGGGATTCTTCAGGCAAGAACACTGGAGTGGGTTGCCATTTCCTTCTCCAATTCAGGAAAGTGAAAAGTGAAAGTGAAGTCACTCAGTCCTGTCTGACTGTTCTCGACCCCATGGACTGTAGCCCACCAAGCTCTTCCATCAATGGGATTTTCTAGGCAAGAGTACTGGAGTGGGGTGCCATAGCCTTCTCCGCTATAGTACTATAGTAGCCAGGAAAAAACCAACAGTGTGTAGAAGAACTTAGCTTGGCCTTTTATATTCCTCGTCCTCCACTCCAGAGGCAACTTAAAAATAAAAAAAAATCAATTCTTTGGTTTTATCTCTACCACTAAACAATCTTTTCATCTTTTATTACATATCGGCTTATTTTCTTTAGATAGATAAATTTTTAAAACTGTAACAAATCATGTATTACTGCTACAGTTCCATCTCCCCTTTCCCTCTTATTTCCCCCTTTCATTATGTCTTGAATTTGGTGCATATTACTCTCAGATATGGGCTTACCTAGTGGCTCAGTGGAGGAGACGCAAGAGGCATGGGTTTGATCTCTGGGTCAAGAAGATCCCCTAGAGGAGAGCAAGGCAACCCATTCCAGTATTCTTGCCTGGGGAATCCCCTGGACAGAGGAACATGGCAGGCTATAGTCCATGCGGTCACAAAGAGTTGAACATAACTGAGCAACTAAACAACAACTCTCATATATGCTTTTAACAAATATTTATTTGGCTGCACTGGGTCTTAGTTATGGCATGCAGAACCTTTTGTTGAGTCACGCAAACTCTTGGTTGTGGTGTGTGGGATCTAGTTCCCTAATCAGGGGTTGAACCTGAGCACCCTGCATTGGGAGCACAGTCTTAGCCACTGGACCATCAGGAAAGTCCCTCTCTTACATGTTTTAATATTTTTACTATATATGTTTGTAATCATAAGTAAAAAGATTACTGACTTCTGATCAGACTATTTTCAAAATGGGGTTTCCTTGGTGGCTCAGTGGCAAAGAATCCACCAGCAATGCAGGAGATCCCTTGGTGGGGAAGATCCCCTGGAGAAAAAAATGGCAACTCACTCCAATATTCTTGTCTGGGAAATCCCTTGGAGAGGGGAGCCTGGCAAGCTACAGTCCATGGTGTCACAAAGAGTCCAGTGGCTAAACAATAACATTCTCAAAACACTAAAACATTCTGAAGACCCTCTGAAATGCTCTCAATATTATTATAGTGGTAGTGGCTGATTCCCCTCACCTCTAAATATCTTTGCTTCCCCCTTAAGTTCCCCCAACCCCCCACATTCATCTTGACATGCAACTTGTCTGAATTCTACACTACCTCTCTCTTAGCTTATCATATTAGCTCAGATGGTGAAAAATCTGCCTGCATTTTGGGATACCTGGATTCGATCCCTGGATTGGAAAGATCCCCTGGAGAAGGGAATGGCTACCTGCTCCCAGTACTCTTGCCTGGGAAATTCCATGGACAGAGGAGTCTGGCGGGCTACAGTCCTTGGGGTTGCAAAGAGTTGGACACGACTGAGTGACTAACACTTTCTCTCCTAGCTTATCATGTAGATCAGGGTTGGCAAACTTCTGTAAAGAGCTAGACTGGAAATAGTTCCAGCTTTGCAAACCACACAGTTTTGGTTCCAGCTACTCAGCTCTGACACTATCTCTGCAGCAGCTTTGGACAAGAAGGAAATGAGTGAGCATGGCTGTGTTTCAGTGCAACTCTGTGGACACTGAAATTTTAATTTCATGTCGTTTTCATGGATCATGAATTATTATTATTTTTTTATTTTTGTCTCAACCATTTAAGTTGGAGAAGGCAATGGCACCCCACTCCAGTACTCTTGCCTGGAAAATCCCATGGACGGAGGAGCCTGGTGGGCTGCAGTCCATGGGGTCGCAAAGAGTCGGGCACGACTGAGCGACTTCACTTTCATTTTTCACTTTCATGCACTGGAGGAGGAAATGGCAACCCACTCCAGTGTTCTTGCCTGGAGAATCCCAGGGACAGAGGAGCCTGGTAGGAGGCCATCTATGGGGTCACACAGAGTTGGACACGACTGAAGTGACTTAGCTTAGCAACCATTTAAACATTTAAAAACTAGTCTTAGATCATGGGATGTATGAAAAACAGGAAAAGGGTTGTAATGGGCCCAGTTTGGAGACCCCTGATGTGGATGATTTTAGCTTCTCAGATATCATTAGTATTCCTTCTGCTTCTCCCCAGTGAAGGAGGGTTGTAGTAGGCTGAGGTTGCAGGCAAGATTCCCCCAACTCAGCATCAAGATGGAGCGGGGACTCTGGGAATACTCATACATGTATCATGTTGTATCTGCTACACCAAAAGGGTATTGTGTACTCACACACACACTGACACACACACACACACACTTTAAAAGATTACCTTAAAAAAATCTGCTCTAATAAAGATGCTGACAGAGAGAGCAGACTTGTGGACACAGCGGGGGATGGAAAGGGTGGGAGGAATTGAGAATAACATTGACATGTGTACATTACCATATGTAAATGTCCCAGTGGCCTAATGGACAAGGCACTGGCCTCCTAAGTCAGGGATTGTGGGTTCAAGTCCCACCTGGGGTGGTGTCAGGGCAGGAGAGCTTGCCCCAAATTAACTTTTGGGCTTCCCAGATGGTGCTAGTGGTAAAGAACTCACCTGCCAAGGTAGGAGACATAAGAGATGCGGGTTCTATCCCTGGGTTGGGAAGATCCCCTGGAGGAGGAAATGGCAACACACTGCAATATTCTTGCCTGGAGAATCCCATGGACAGAGAGGCCTGGCGGCCATAGTCTATGGGGTTGCAGAGTAGGACACAAATGAGCACACACACTGCTGCCATGTGGAAAACAGATAGCTAGTGAGAAGCTGCTGTACAGCACAGGGAGCTCAGTCCAGTGCTCCGGGATGACCTACAGGGGTGGGACGGAGGCAGGTTAAGAGGGAGGCTCAAGAGGGAAGGGATATATACACACACACAGAGAGCTGATTCACATGGTTGTTCAGCAGAAACCAATGCAACATTGTAAAGCAATTATACTCCAATAAATAAATAAATAAAATAAAACTACTCAGGAAAAAAAGTCTGCTGTGCTACCACCTGAATTTGACTTGGGAGGCGGCTCCCCTTTCTTCTCTTGTTTCCCTCAATCCCACTCTCGTTCACTGGCCAGCCCTGGGATTCCATTCAGAGCAATAGGTAGGGACTGATTCTAAGAGAAAAGGGTTCTGACTCAGCATTATCCGCTCAGCACCCTTTAAGGGCCCAGGGCTTGACTAGTTTATTTTTCTTATTGTCTCCATAATCAGGCCAGGAAACCAGGCTCAGTGAGGATGACCAACCAGTGAGAGCAAAGGCAACAAAAGCCACACCCCTTTTCCTCCTGGGAACTCTGAACATGGAGTTCCTCTGAGAACATGTAGAACATGTGCATGCTCAGTCATGTCTGACTCTTTGCAACTCTGTGGACTGTAGCCCACCAGTATCCTCTGCCCATGGAGTTTTCTAGGCAAGAATACTGGAGTGGGTTGCTATTTCCTAACCTAGGGATTGAACTCGTGTCCCTCGTGTCTCCTTTATTGGCAGGTGGATTCTTTACTGCTGAACCCCCTGGGAAGCCCAGGAGCTCTGAAGGCCTCCACAAATTCCTAGGAGAGTTGAGCACAAGAATTCATAGGATTTGTACACATAACGAGGCATACAAGTCGTAGTAAGAGTCCTGAGGTTGGAGAGGAGGTCCCTGCAGTCTATTTCTGTCACCTGTTCTGTGAGCCAGTGTCACCTGGGGCAGGTCTCCTGGCTTCTCTGGGAGTTTAAGCCATGAAATGGGATGATGTGACATCACCCACCTTAAGACCAGGAGTAGAACTTTCTCTTCTACACCATACCACCCTCTGGGTGTCAAGAACCTCAGCTGTGTTTTGAAGGGGTTTGAAAAACACAGGGCCATTGAAAAGACGGATTTCCATGCAGGAAACTCTAGATGGGCACAGCCAAGCCTCTGGGCCTGGGCTGTTGTCCTGCTGCTGGACAGATCACAGCGCCCTGTGTATGCTGTGTGGGGAATCTGTGTGCTGTCCTTGTCTGAACAATGAGGGGTGGTTTGAGGTGCTGACTTCATCCCCTCACCACCACCCCCCCACCTCCACAGCTCCATGCACTAGACACAGGGAGAGTGTGGCGGCTGTCTCAGTGCTGCCTGGGTGTCCTCAGCGTGGTCCAGGCCCCTTGACTTTCTCCTCGGTCACTCTTCACCTCTTTCTCTTCTACTCCAAGCCCTGTGTTGCTGCTGCTGCTGCTGCTAAGTCACTTCAGTCGTGTCTGACTCCGTGCAACCCCATAGACGGTAGCCCACGAGGCCCTGCCGTCTCTGGGATTCTCCAGGCAAGAACACAGGAGTGGGTTGCCATTTCCTCCTCCAATGCATGAAAGTGAAAAGTGAAAGTGAAGTTGCTCAGTCGTGTCTGACTCTTAGCGACGCCATGGACTGCAGCCTACCAGGCTCCTCCGTCCATGGGATTTTCCAGGCAAGAGTACTGGAGTGGGGTGCCATTGCCTTCTCCAGTTTGTTAAAGGGTACTTAAACAAAGTTATTGATTTAGCTGTGCCAGGTCTTAGTTGTGGCACATAAGGTCTTCAGTTGTAGCATGCAGGATCTTTAGTTGCAACATGCAGGATCTAGTTCCTTGACCAGGGATTGAACCCAGGCCTCCTGCATTGAGAATGAGGAGTTCTAGCCACTGGACCACCAGGAAGGTCCGTAAAGGGTAATTTTTTAAAAGTTAAAAATACAACACTTGTACAGATATAATATGAACAAAGATTTTATTTGACTCATTAATTAATACAGGGCCGGTAAGATATTAAAACCACACACACATCTCAAACAAGAATGCTGACATGAAATTTCTCATAGAGGCAAAATTAGTTAGTATAATGCAAAATTAGTTAATATTCTATAGGGTAGCAGTTCTCAAAAGTTTCCATCTCAGGATCCCTTTACACTCTTAAAGCTTATGCAACACCTCAAGGAGCTTTTGTTTATGTGGGTTAGATCTACCAATATTTGCCATGTTAGAAATTAAAACTGAGGACATTTAAAAACACAGGAGCATACCAACAAACACTCATTCCATAAGCCATCAGAGCAATGACAGTAACATTGCAAGTCATGTAGCCCCCCAAAAGGCACCGTATGCCTGTGAGGAAATGAGAGAAAAACAGGCAAATAATATTAATATGAAAATGGTTTTGATCTAACAGACTCCCTGAAACCATCTTGGGCAACTCCCAGATGGACACAGATGATGCATGAGTGAGCTCCACTGCTATTGGGCAATGAAATGGAATGTCTGAGGTTAGATTTTCCTTATTGGGTAGAAATCAATTATATCT
Organism: Bos javanicus; assembly: GCF_032452875.1. Classification (NCBI taxonomy): domain Eukaryota; kingdom Metazoa; phylum Chordata; class Mammalia; order Artiodactyla; family Bovidae; genus Bos; species Bos javanicus. The sequence goes on along the minus strand of NC_083872.1, from coordinate 73,822,916 downwards.
CTACCAGATAAAATTCATTTCCATCATCATGGACAAGGATCATTTGCATCACTATGAGTTTCCTACAACTTCTATAAAGCTGGAAAATAGCTTTGTTGATTGAGATCTGTTTAAGGTGTTCATCCTGGTAGAAGAAGATAATCCCTTTGAGATCTACTAGGTAAAGTCCAGAACTCCACTGGCGAGACACTTGATTTTGCCTATTTCTGAGTCTTTACAAAATTTCCCCCGACATGAGGGAGCCATCCTCTGGTCTCCCAGGTGACAGGGTGTTTTGGCTCTCTGTTCTTTTTCTGGCTTGTTGTTATGGCATAAGCAGCATCACCAGCTTCCCTTGGGTCTGTCTCTTTGGTTCTAAAGAGCTTACTGAGGAAGTAAAAAGACTGCAGTAGAAAGATCATCATAATTCTAATTATTCTCCAGGCAATGCGGAAGAGAAAAAGCATGAGGATAAACATATTGACATTTGTTCCTGCTACAGCGTGATTCCAGGAAAGGCCTCACTGGAGCTTGATCTTCCAGGTGGTGTGGTGTTTTCAACATGGACAGAGTTGTCCGGAGGCAGCACTAGGTGGAACTGTAAAGTCTGGGTCACTTCAGTGTGTAAGCCATCAGTGTGTAAGCCATCTCTACCTCGAGTCTCACCCTGATACGGACATTATTTCTTGTGCCCTCGTCACAAGGCCAAAGGGATTATCTTGGTCACTAGGCCAGGATGATGGTTTGGAACTGAAGTCTAAATCTCATAGGAGCAGATGGGGGGCATCTTGAGGACTCCAGTTGCAAACGTCTAGAAGATTGGTCTAAGGAGAAGAAGAGGCAGGGAAATCAGCAAAGATCTGGCCAGAGCAGGGCAACTTAGATAGGATGACTGGCCAGTTTTTGTGTGTACTGGGCTTGCTTTTGGCTACAAAGGATATCAGATCAGATCAGTCGCTCAGTTGTGTCCAACTCTTTGCAACCCCATGAATCGCCAGGCCTCCCTGTCCATCACCGACTCCTGGAGTTCACTGAGACTCACGTCCATCAAGTCAGTGATGCCATCTCATCCTCTGTCGTCCCCTTCTCCTCCTGCCCCCAATCCCTCCCAGCATCAGAGTCTTTTCCAATGAGTCAACTCTTCGCATGAGGTGGCCAAAGTACTGGAGTTTCAGCTTTAGCATCATTCCTTCCAAAGAAATCCCAGGGCTGATCTCCTTCAGAATGGACTGGTTGGATCTCCTTGCAGTCCAAGGGACTCTCAAGAGTCTTCTCCAACACCACAGTTCAAAAGCATCAATTCTTCGGCGCTCAGCCTTCTTCACAGTTCAACTCTCACATCCATACATGACCACAGGAAAAACCATAGCCTTGACTGGACGAACCTTTGTTGGCAAAGTAATGTCTCTGCTTTTGAATATGCTATCTAGGTTGGTCATAACTTTCCTTCCAAGGAGTAAGCATCTTTTAATTTCATGGCTGCAGTCACAATCTGCAGTGATTTTGGAGCCCAGAAAAATAAAGTCTGACATTGTTTCCACTGTTTCCCCATCTATTTCCCATGAAGTGGTGGGACCGGATGCCATGATCTTCGTTTTCTGAATGTTGAGCTTTAAGCCAACTTTTTCACTCTCCACTTTCACTTTCACCAAGAGGCTTTGAGTTCCTCTTCACTTTCTGCCATAAGGGTGGTGTCATCTGCATATCTGAGGTTAGCGATATTTCTCCTGGCAATCTTGATTCCAGTTTGTGTTTCTTCCAGTCCAGCGTTTCTCATGATGTACTCTGCATATAAGTTAAATAAACAGGGTGACAATATACAGCCTTGACTAACTCCTTTTCCTATTTGGAACCAGTCTGTTGTTCCATGTCCAGTTCTAACTGTTGCTTCCTGACCTGCATACAAATTTCCCAAGAGGCAGATCATGTGGTCTGGTATTCCCATCTCTTTCAGAATTTACCACAGTTTATTGTGATCCACACAGTCAAAGGCTTTGGCATAGTCAATAAAGCAGAAATAGATGTTTTTCTGGAACTCTCTTGCTTTTTCCATGATCCAGCGGATGTTGGCAATTTGATCTCTGGTTCCTCTGCCTTTTCTAAAACCAGCTTGAACATCAGGAAGTTCATGGTTCACATATTGCTGAAGCCTGGCTTGGAGAATTTTGAGCATTACTTGACTAGCATGTGAGATGAGTGCAATTGTGCGGTAGTTTGAGCATTCTTTGGCATTGCCTTTCTTTGGGATTGGAATGAAAACTGACCTTTTCCAGTCCTGTGGCCACTGCTGAGTTTTCCAAATTTGCTGGCATATTGAGTGCAGCAGTTTCACAGCATCATCTTTCAGGATTTGGAATAGCTCAACTGGAATTCCATCACCTCCACTAGCTTTGTTCGTAGTGATGGTTTCTAAGGCCCACTTGACTTCACATTCCAGGATGTCTGGCTCTAGGTCAGTGATCACACCATCGTGACAAAGGATATAAAACCCTCCATCATGACTTAAAGGATTATTTGTCAAAGAGAGCAAGAACTCCACCTTGCTTACCACGTGGCGCTACACCTTAATGCTTATCACTTCATAGCCACACAGTGGCTGCTGCATCCCCAGAAGTCTCTTAGTAGGTTAGAAGGGGAAAGAGGCAAATGAAAAAGAGATACATACAATCGCATGTGCACACATACATGTATACACACGACTTCTCTTAGAAAAGATCCCTTGGGGCTTCTGTTACTTTTCACTGGCCAGAACCATTTAAAAAACTCTCCAGGCAGATGGCAAATAGATTGTTTTAGCTTTTCAACCTTTCTAATAGAGGAAGTCAAGGAGAAATTGGTTATAAATAGCCTTTAGTAGACAACACACAGTGTCCATCCCAGCAGCCTTGCGAGAAATGTGAGAGTGGGCAGATAGGACACTCAACTCCAGGTAAGGAGCCAGGTAGGAAAAGGAAGATCCTTGGTATGGTCCATCCTGCCTGACACCCCATCCTCTGTTGATGGCCCTGCATACCTTCCCCCATGAACCTTCTTAGAGGCAAACATGACTGCTGCGTATTTTGTTTCCAATTTTATGAGTGTTGATAACTCCATGATTTTCTCATGCTTTCCTCTGTGCCTGGGGCCTGCCTGTCTCACCCTCCTCTTCCACACGGTGCCCATGCCATGTGCCAGCCATGAGGAGCACCACGATAAACAAGAGCTTGGAGTACTTGCCCTCATGGAACACAGACTTCAGACTCCTTTGACTTACACACCTTGGGAAGGGGCAAGACTAAGGATGAAGCCCACTTCTGATTGGCTGTAAGCAATCTATGGAGGGCTTATCATGTCCATTTTAGAGAAAAGGAAACAGACTTGGAGACATTAAATGACTTCCTCAAGATCACAAAGCTTGAAAGTGGTGGCGGTGGGTTTGAACCTGGGTTTGCCTGACTTTAAAGTCCACGTGTTGTGTGTTGTGCTACCTTATTGTGTTGCCTTCCCTTTTCAAATGACAGTCCTACATCTATTTGTGAAGACTGTAAGGTTCCTCAAGAGTCCTTCTTCGCAGGAAATACATCTTCATTCTAATCACCCAATCCTCCCTAGGCTGTGTGTCTTCAGAGGAAAGGCTTGAGCCCTATTTCATTTCGCATCTTTGGAGTTAAACACATTGTTTAACACAAACTGAGAACCCAAGAACCCAAGAAAGTTGGGTTTGAATCCCAGCTCCATCGAGACGGTTGACTTTGGGCAATTTGCTTAACCTGTATCTGGTGAGTGATCCCCATCTAAAAAGTAAGCATCAGATGGAAACATTTCTACTCTGTCATCTGATCAGCCTCCCAAATGCTTTATTCATAAGCAGAGGGTATGAGCTTGTGAGATTTTTGTCATGGATGGCCAAGGCTCAAGCTTAGTTCTGACTTCTTGCTATGTGATTTCCCCTGACTTTCAGCTCTATAAAATGAGAACAGAATACCTGCTTCAGAGAGAATCAGAAATAACATCTGTTATAATAATGAGACTTGCTACCTATCACTGAATGCATTCCATAGGCTGAGATGTCTGCTCAGTCCCTTTCACACGTTACTGCATAAAGGCTTTCAGAAACATAGGAAGAAGTGCATCACTATTGTTCCCATTTTTCTGATGGAAAAAGAGAGGTTAAACAACTTGCCTTAGGTTACATTGACGGTCAGGTTTGATTTCAATTCATAGTTGGCTCACAGCAAGTAAGCCAGCTCACTTGCCTCATAGTTGGCTCACTCAACTCACAGTAAGAAGATTTTGCTTTTAAAAGGCTGCTATTTCAGATATGCAGATGACACCACCCTTATGACAGAAAGTGAAGAACTAAAGAGCCTCTTGAGGAAAGTGAAAGAGGAGAGTGAAAAAGTTGGCTTAAAGCTCAACATTCAGAAAACAAAGATCATGGCATCCGGTTCCATCACTTCATGGCAAATAGATGGGGAAACAGTGGAAACAGTGAGAGACTATTTTTTTGGGCTCCAAAATCACTGCAGATGGTGACAGCAGCCATGAAATTAAAAGACACTTATTCCTTGGAAGGAAAGTTATGACCAACCTAGACAGCATATTAAAAAGCAGAGACATTACTTTGTCAACAAAGGTCCATCTAGTCAAGGCTATGGTTTTTCCAGTGGTCATGTATGGGGTGTGAGAGTTGGACTATAAAGAAAGCTGAGTGCCAAGGAATTGATGCTTTTGAACTGTGGTATTGGAGAAGATTCTTGAGAGTCCCTTGGACTGCAAGGAGTACCAACCAGGCCATCCTAAAGGAGACCAGTCCTGGGTGTTCATTGGAAGGACTGATGCTAAAGCTGAAACTCCAATCCTTTGGCCACCTGATGCGAAGAGCTGACTCATTTGAAAAGACCTTGATGCTGGGAAAGATTGAAGGCAGGAGGAGAAGGGGACGACAGAGGATGAGATGGTTAGATGGCATCACTGACTCAATGGACATGAGTTTGGGTGAACTCCGGGAGTTGATGATGGACAGGGAGGCCTGGCGTGCTGTGGTTCATGGGGTCACAAAGAGTCGGACACGATTGAGTGACTGAACTGAACTGATTGATATAAAATGAAACCATGGAAATACAACGTGATGTGAAACACTAATCCAGGTGCCCAACACAGGTGAGTGAGTGCATGAATCAACAAACAAATCTGTCTTTTCCATCTTTTATCTCCTCCCCACTCATATCTAGCAGAATGCTAGACAGATGTCAGGCATGCAGTGTTTTGATAAATAACAACTAAATGAATGAATAGGCACATGCACTTTTGCATTCTTCTCTTACTGCATTTACCCTGCTAATTCATTCCACTGATACTTACTAGGTGCCTGCTGGGTACAGAATCTATTTTAGAGGAGAAGGATGAACCCAGAGTGAGGGGTAAAATAATTTCTCAGGAAGTAGTTTGTTGAACTATTAATAAGATGGAGAGACCACAGGGACTTCCCTGGTGGCCCAGTGGTTAAGACTCTCCACTTTCAATGTAGGGAGTGTGGGTTCCATCCCTGGTCAGGAAACTAAGATCTCGCATGGCACAGCCGAAAACAAACAAATAGACAGACCACAGAGGACTTTGCCTCAACAGACATCACACACTGGAATCCCAAGCCAGCTCCTGAGATCAGCTGATGCTTTTGGGAAAACAAACTAGCCACCTACCCTGTTGATCATGTCATTTGATATGCCATTTCCATCTCCACTGTTCTCTGGACATTTGAAAGCAGAGAGGTGCTCCCCTGTTCAGAGAGCATCTCCCTTCCTTTCTGGTAGTCTGGCCTCAGTTCGGATGATCATCTCCATCTGGTGATGCTGCAGTCAGCTCCGTGGGAGTTGACTGTGATGTTTCTCTGGGAATATTATGATCCTGAGTGGGACTGAATGGGAGGGAGAGGTGCAGTGAAGGCTGCTCTCTGACAAAGACCTTGGGACACCGTTTACTACATCACGATCCATTTGGAGATGCCTGTTTAATAAATAACACTCAAAAATTTCCCTGAGATCTTAGCCAAGTCGCTCCAACTTACCAGGCCTCAGTTTGCTCATCTTTCAAATGGGATGATAAGTCTTTCCCTAGCTTCCTATTGGTCTTCCACTCCTGCACTCAAGCTTTCTTGGCTTGGAGCCTTTGACTTCACTTTAGTGCTCTTGTCTCTTCTGTTTACACAAATGGCTCCACTCCATCCTTAAGGTCTTGGCTGAAAAGTCCCCTCCTCAGAGAGGTCTGTCTAAAGTAGTAGGCTAGCCCTCCTTAATCTCCTAGTTCCTTTCTGTCAGAGGACCCTCATTATTATATGTGTCACATTTGAAATTATTTTCATTCATTTATAAACATGTTCATTATTTATCCTCCGTGAACTGTCTTATCCCTGCTGTGTCCCCAGGATGTGGCTCAGTGCCCAGAACATAGTAAACACTCAATAAATATTTGTCGGGTGAATCAATAATAGGCAGTTGGGAAATTAGATTGTTTTCAGTGCCGCCGACATCATCATTATAGAGGGTTGGAGATCTGGCTTGAGAGATAGTGGACATCTGGTACCTGAGTGCTTCCTCAGCTGCCACAGAATGACATTCTCTGCTAGTGAATCAGTGGATGTGTCTTCATTCTCTGAGCAGAAGGAGAAACAGAGATGAAACAGCACAGGCCAAGGGAATAAGTCGTGTTATCAGGAGACAGGGTCTGATGTAGCTGAGTTGCCCTCTCAATCCACGTGGAAGACTGGAATGTTTGATCGCAAGACAAGGAGATAGATTTGCTTCTAGATGGATTTGTGTGGAGGAATGGAAAGTGGGCTCAGCTGGTACAGAGGTCTGACTTGAATCTGTCTTAACTTCATCACTTAGGAGTTGTGTGATCTTAGGCAGTAGCTTACTTCCTTGAACCTCATGTTTTCATTCTTTATGAAGCTGAGGATACATTGAGTGTTAAATATAATAACAGTAGATATAAATGTGTTTGTAAAATGTCAAATATGATGCATACACAAAAGATTCCTTCCTCTCCCATTTCTTCCTCCACATCCTCCTCTTCTTCCTGCTTATCCTTCCTCCATCTCATCCACTCCCTGATTCTCATGTATTACTATCTCCTAAGTCTGGACTTTCATTATGGGAACGCAAATAGCAGATTTATGAACAGTAAAGGAGAGAAGGGATAGCAGGATTGCCTGTCTCTCAATTATCTGGCATAGAGGCGATTAAACATCAGACTGGACACCTGGATGTTATTGGATTCTCATACTATATGGCTTGGCTAGAGGATTTAAAGGGATATAGAAAAGATGGAAGTGGGAGGGTGGAGCAAATATCTTGAACTAATCTCTCCTACTCTCTGGGCCTTGTTTTCACCTTCTGTGAAGAGATGAGGGTCTACTGAGGATGGCCAAGGAGTGACTCTGCTAGGAAAGAGTCTGGGGCCATCATGGTACCCAGCAGCAAATAGTGCTGTGATGGACTAGTAATATCTGCTGTGAACCCATCAAGAGGAGTCATGGCAGAGGTGCCTTGGACTGGTCCTTCCTGGTTCAAAGTGTCTTCTTATGGTGATTCTCTAACTGCATTGTCACAGGGAATCAACTTGGAGATATATACAACCTCATAATTTTGCCTATGACAGAGGTGCAGACAGAAGTATTATAAAAAGGACCCCTGTTTTCTAAGACTTCAGCCTTAAAGTTTAAGGAGTTGCTTCCTAACAGGCTTTGATAATCCATTAGGACTCAATCACTCATGAACTTAAGTAAGCCTTTTGGGAAATGATTGAAAATTTCCACCTCAGCAGCCTCCTGGGGAAATGAATTCCATAAGTTACCTACTGCATCACCTGATGCTTCTTTGTAAATTTCTGCTAAAATCGTCCAAGCTACTGAAAAGATGGAAGTGGAAAGGTCCCAGTCTCTAATCAGGAGCTGGTGAATGTGCTCACCGTCACCTCTCGGCTTGTCCTGAATTCTGTGGATTTCCTCCCTCTGCTCTCATTTGGTACCTATCTAGGAAGAAACCTTTTGGTTTTTAAGTAACAGCCCATGGAGTGAAGATGGCTCTGATCCTTCAAAGCTTGGATTAAATGCTGTCTCCTCCAGAGGACCCAGGGGAAGACGCTGAGACCCAGGGGATGCCACAAGATAGCAATAGCCTGGGTCCCTGAATGACTAAGTGAAGCAGAGGTCCCTTCCTTTCCTGCTACTCTGCAGCTTGCACTGGACTGTTCTGGGAGTGAAAAGTCAACCTTTACTGTGGTCATCCTCATTAAGGGTTTGGGTTGTTAGTTACAGCAGTTGGCCTACCCATATGAATAAGTCATCTCCACCATCCCTCAGAATAATTAGATAGAATCTGCATAAACAGAGCTTAAAATAGATATATGTATGTTGAATCTGTCTTGGTCTGTCCCTTTTCTGATTAGAAATTTTCTCTAATTTCTCATTCATTGAGTCATTATCATTTAATACTTAGCATATATATCAGCTATCTACCACTGCATAACAGTAGTACTATAACACTGCGATTTAAAACAACTTGAATTTGTTATGTCACAGTTTCTGTGGGTTAGAAGTCTTGAATTTGTTATGTCACAGTTTCTGTGGATTAGAAGGACATTGCTGTTCAGTCGCTCAGTCGTGTCCGACTCTGAGACCCTATGGACTGAGGCACGCCTGGCTTCCCTGTCCTTGGCCATCCCCTGGAGTTTGCTCAAATTTATGTTCATTAAGCCAGTGATGCCATCCCACCATGACATGGTTGGACATGACATAGGTGTGTCTTTATGAGATTATAACTGAGGGGTTAGGGCTGGGGTCTCATCTTGTTGCTTGACTGAGGAAGGGTCTGCTTCCAACTCAGTTCTTGGCAGGTTTCAATTTTTGAGCTACAGGACTGGGAGCTTCAGTTTCATGATGGCTGTTAGTGAAGGTTGCCCTCGGCTCCTAGAGGTTGCCTGCAGTTCTTTGATGCATGACATGCCCTAAGGTGACTGTTTGTTTGCTCAGAAATAGGAAGAGACTAAGAGATTCCACTAAGAAGGGTGCTGTAATCCAGTGTAACTCAATCACATAATCACTTACATGTAATCATGTATATCCAAACACTCTTGCCATATTCTATGGGTTAGAAGAATTGATGCATTTGACTAATTGGTGCTGGAGAAGGCTCTTGAGAGTCCCTTGGATTGCAAGAAGATCAAACCAGTCGATCCTAAAGGAAATCAACCTGAATATTCATTAGAAGGACTGTTGCTGTAGCTGAAGCTCCAATACTTTGGCCACCTGATGCAAAGAACTGACTCACTGGAAAAGACCCTGATGATGGGAAAGATTGACAGCAAAAGGAGAAAGGGGCAGCAGAGAATAAGATGGTTAGATAGCATCACTGACTCAATGGACATGAATTTGAGCAAACTCTGGGAGACAGAGAAGCCTGGGGTGCTGCAGTCCATGTGGTTGCAAGGTTAGACACAACTTATCTACTGAATAACAACAATAACATTGGTTAGAAGCAAGTCACAGGTTATAGGCACACTCGAGTTATTTTTTATTATTTCCCTCATAGTTTGTAATCCCTAGCTGTAGTAGGATGACAAGTGAAGTCGATCAGTCATGTCCGACTCTTTGCGACCCCATGGACTGCAGCCTACCAGGCTCCTCAGTCCATGGGATTCTCCAGGCAAGAATACTGAAGTGGGTTGCCTTTTTCTTCTCCAAGTAGAATGACAAGCCCTGAGTAAATACTATGTGAGAGAATTAATGGGCGGTGGGAGCTTCATGTTTCTGGGGAACGACAGTAATTTCCTAATGTCTAGGGGGGCTAACCAATGCCCCAGCAGTTAAAGAGGTATGTCTAACTTCTATAAGTGCCATTTGCTTCTTCTTAGCCCCTTCTAACTGAACTCATGGCCCAGTAGGGCCTAACCAGTAGCCGGAGGCTTCCCAACAGCTGTGGTATCCTGCCAGGAGGCTTGAAACAGTTAGTAATTGTCACTGGAGCCAAATGTAATGAATTAGACAGCTTGATTATTTGCATTTAATTTATCACAGTTGCATCACAAAACTGGGGCATGATGAAGGATTCTGTCAAAAAGGAAAATAGGTGTAAAGAGGTCCTTAGGCACCTATGGAGAAGGATTGGGAGGAAAATGGACTCCTCTCCATTGAGCTCCCTCTCTGTGCCAAATGCTGTCCCCACCTTCACAAGCACAGTCATTTAAATCTCACAAGTGCTCTGTGAGCTAATGTAATATATTTTTTCAAATGAGGAAATGGAAGTTCAGAGAGGTTAAGTAACTTGCTCAAGGACACACAGCTAATAAGTGGCAGGGCAGGAATATAACCTGGCTCTATTTGACTCTGGGGCACTGTGCATACCCTAGGTGGTGCCAGCATGAGTTCTCTACACTTAGCTTTATTATCCACACAAATTTATGCAACTCATCTACATAGAGATTTCACAGCAGGGGCCCATTGCTGGGAGAAGCTTGGCTGGAGTGAGGGTAGGGGAGCAAAGGGGAAGGGGAGGAGGTGAGTACAATATTGCTTTCCTATTGTGGCTTTTTGCAACCCACGGTGGAAAAGTAGAGAAGCAGCAGACAGCTTGGAGATCTTCCTGGTAAAGGCTTGAAAAGCTATCGATAAATCCTGGTCTGTTTTGAGAATGCTTGGATTATGCCTACAAATTGTCAAATACTTTTAATTTTTCCACCCCCACTGTCACCTTCATAGACCTCCATCATGTCTCTCCTAGGGACAATTGTAATACCTCATGGGTGGCCAGCTCCAGTCCTATTGCTCTCTGGTCCATTCTAAATAAGGTAGTTAATAGGAGTTCTTTAGATCAGGTTAGCCATTTGAATCTCTTGCTTGGAATGTTTCAAGGACTTCCCTTTGCTTTTAGGACTACATCCAAATTTGTAGACATGATGTATAAGGCTCACAAGGTTTGGCCTCTGTTTACTGTCCCATTTCTCATCACTCCTTTCTTGTTCTTTCCAACTGAGTAGAAATTCTTTTTTTTAATACTCTCTCTGGCCTCAAGCACTTTCTTAGGACAACTCTCACTTTCCATGTCTCTGCATTCCAGATGCTTACATAAATAAACATATATATATATATTTAATTCTATGTAGCATTCCCTCTTCTAGAAATTGCACCTTGATTTTCCCTTGAGGAAACCCCACTCTCAGACCATGTGGTTTACTGGAGTGAATTTGCATTCCAATGCCAAGGGTGGTCACATGACCCAGACCTGACCAATCAGTGCTCTGCATCTTCCTGGTCACAGTGAATCCATCCAGGAATTGGCTGTGAGCCTGGCCAATGAGCATAGCATGATCTGGAGTGCCTAAGCTGAAGGCACACAAAACTAAAAATTTAGGATCCTTCTTAACTAACCCCTGGAGAAAGCCTGCTTGAGAATGAAGCTCATGCAGATACTAGAACCCAGAGAAAAAGAGAGAACATTTCTTGAAGTATATTTTCAGCAACTAGATCTAGATGTAGCCTGAAGCATGAAACCTTGCACTTTTCAGTTATGTAAACCTATGCATTATCTGTTTTTCTTATGCTAAGTCACTTCAGTCGTGTCTGACTCTGTGCGACCCCATAGATGGCAGCCCACCAGGCTCCCCTGTCCCTGGGATTCTCCAGGCAAGAACACTGGAGTGGGTTGTCATTTCCTTCTCCAATGCATGAAAGTGAAAAGTGAAAGTGAAGTCGCTCAGTCGTGTCCGACTCCCAGCGATCCCATGGACTGCAGCCCACCAGGCTCCTCCGTCCTTGGGATTCTCCAGGCAAGAGTACTGGAGTGGGGTGCCATTGCCTTCTGTTTTTCTTAGGCCATTTAAACTTCACCTGTACTCAAATGAGACCTGCCTGATGTACTCATCTTTCCAATCAGAGCCAAAAGCTCTTTATTCATGCCTTTCTCTACTTTTTAAGAAAATCTCCTTTACTTGCAGACAAACTTCACAAGCCTGTTTCTCCAAGGTGACCTGCACCAAGATCACATGACTGTGAGTGATGAAATCAGAACTTGAGCTAGATGGTTAACCTCTGGCCCCCCTTCCATCATACCCAGAGATCTCCTTCTCTGGCCTGACCCTCCATGTTCCTTGATGCCCATACAGATCCTTACTCTCCTCTCTTACTTCAGGAGACTCTCTGCTCTTCAAATGTATTTCATGGAGATATCTTGGAAGTGGAAGTTCTGATGATAAATCATGAGGATCACTGGTCATGCCTACCTTTACTTTAAAAAAAATTGTTATTTATTTGGCTGTGCCGGGTCTTAGTTGCAGCATGTGGGATCTAGTTCTCTGACCAAGGACTGAACCTGGGCCCCTTGCTGGGCCATGGGGAAGGCCCCACCTTGCTTTACTTTTGAGTAGGTTTATTTATTTACTTATTTTTAATTTAATTTTATTTTTTTGAATTTACCAAGGCTAGATTTATGGCCCAGGATGTGATCTATCCTGGAGAAGGTTCCATGTGCGCTTGAGAAAAAGGTGAAATTCATTGTTTTGGGATGAAATGTCCTATAGATATCAATTAGGTCTAACTGGTCTATTGTATCGTTTAACGTTTGTGTTTCCTTGTTAATTTTCTGTTTAGTTGATCTATCCATAGGTGTGAGTGGGGTATTAAAGTCTCCCACTATTATTGTGTTATTGTTAATTTCTCCTTTCATACTTGTTAGCATTTGTCTTACATATTGCGGCGCTCCCGTGTTGGGTGCATATATATTTATAATTGTTATATCTTCTTCTTGGATTGATCCTTTGATCATTAGGTAGTGACCATCTTTGTCTCTTTTCACAGCCTTTGTTTTAAAGTCTATTTTATCTGATATAAGTATTGCTACTCCTGCTTTCTTTTGGTCCCTATATTTTTAAACTTTACATAATTGTATTAGTTTTGCCAATTATCAAAATGAATCCATTAAATCTCACTATTTGTTAATCAGTGATATTTATTGAGAGCACTATGGTTTCAGTAGAGTTGTAAGTGAACAAATTGGTAAAAAAAAATTTAAAATTTCCTCCCAGCAAGGAATGTACATTCTAGCAGAGGGGAGAAGTAATCAAAAAAGAAATGGGAGTTTCCTGGTGGTCCAGTGGTTAAGATTCAGTGCTTTTGCTGCCATGAACTGGGTTCAATCTCTTGTTGGGGAACTAAGATCTTGCCCTAGACTGAGATCTTGTCCCTAGATCGTTAGCTCTTATGCTACGAATCTCTCCATCTCCCTCTCCTCTCTCTCTCTCTCCTTACTCTTTTCTCTCTCTCCATGCTTTATTTTCTCAGTGTTTCAGTTTTGGGTATTTTATACTGATGGCTCTTTGAGTTCACTGATCTTATAAGCCATGTGGCATGGCAAAAAAAGAGTATATAGTTAATTAATAATAAGAGGTAAGGAAAATATAAGGCACATGGTGAGAAGAAATTCCAGCTATGAGTGGGACAATGGAAATTTTGTATAGTGTGGTCAGGGATGACCTCACTGAGAGGGAGAGCTTTGAGCAAAACTTTGAAGGATGTGGGGGAATCATCCCTGTGACTCTGAGATCCAGGCACAAGGAACAGCATTTTTAAAGACCTGAGGGGAAAATACACTGATGGGTTACATACCCGTAGAGTTATTATACTTTACTTTTTCAATTATAAGTATGTTAGATCATTAGCTTTTTAAAAAAAGTCTTCAATGAATTTGTTACAATATTGTTTTTGTTATATGTTTTGTTTTTTTTAGCCATAAGGCATGTAGGATCTTAGCTCCTAGACCAGGGACTGAGCCTACACCCCTTGCATTGGAAGATGAAATCTTAACCATTGGACCACCAAGGAAGTCCCTAGATTGTTAGCTCTTATGCTACAAATCTCTCCATCTCCCTCTCCTTCTCTCTCTCCCCTCTACTCCTTTTTCTCTCTCCATGTTTTATTTTCTTAGTGTTTCAGTTTTGGGTATTTTATACTGATGGCTCTTTGAGTTCACTGATTTGTTCTTCTATTGAATCTATTGTTATTAAGTCCTGAATTCTTCATTTCACATATTGTATTTTCAAGTTCTAGAATTTACAATTAGTTCTTTTTCTCATCTTTCCTTTATTTTCTAAAATTCCCTGTCTGTCCACTTGTTCTGCATATGTTTTCTTCCAAAATTCTTTCGTATGTTTATACTAATTATTTCAAAGTCCTGGTTTGCTCCTTCTCATGCCTTGGCCATCTGTAGGTCTCTCTATATTGGCTCGCTTTTCTCTTCATTATGGGTCATATTTTCTTGCTTCTTTGCATATCTTCTAATTTTTAATTGTATGTTGGATATTTTGATTAAAAGAACAGTAGAGACTGAACTAGAATCTATCTATCTGTCTGTCTGTCTGTCTACCCATCTATCATTTATCTTCTCCCCTACTCAAGAGAGGACAGCTTTTTCTCTAACAGAAGGCTAGGATGAGAGGCTAATCACTGAGATTCCACCATGAGCAAGCTGAGCTGGGCTAACATGAAGTTTGAATTAGTTTTAAGTTTACCTCTGGTTTTAAATGAGATAACAGAGATATCTCTTTGTCCTTCATCCCTAAATGCAACTTCCTATGCTGCCACTGCTGATGCACTGGTCCTTTGATATTATCAGAATGTGAGCTAGGATGGATTGGTTTGCAGCTTTCGTTAGTTTTAATTCACCTCTGGATTCAACCTAAGCACTGCACAAAACTGCAAGATCCATCTCTGTTTCAAGCTCCACCCCCACAGCTGCTTACTCAGCACAGCTCCTGTGAGGGACAGCTGCTTGGCCAAGAGATTTATTTTTGCATTTGGACCCTTCTAGATTCCAATCTGCCTTGCCAGCCCACATTGTCAGTAAAAGTTTCCTGGTTTATCCTTGTTTCAGCAACATTCGTCTGCCTGTGGCAGGCCTACTCTTCTGCCTGCACAAACCCAGGCCTGGTAATTTTCCCCGGGTACTTTTCTTCACCAATACAGGGCTGTTCTACCTGCGTCCACCACTAGATGCTGTACTGCATCTAGCACTCTTTGGTGACTTTATTTTATCTGATGTTTGCTTCTGCTAATGAGGGAAACAATCCTTTGTAACCCTGTGCATCCCAGCTGGCAGTGAATCTCCTATGCTACTTTTCATAACAGCGATAACATTTGTGATTACTTATAAAATTCCTTCCCTGGTGGCTTAGATGGTAAAGATTCTGCCTGCAATGTGGGAGACCTGGGTTTGATCCCTAGGTCAAGAAGATCCTTTGGAGAAGAAAATGGCAACCCACTCCAGTATTCTTACCTGGAGAATTCCATGGACGGAGGAGCCTGGCGGGCTGCAGTCCACGGGATTGCAAAGAGTTGGACACGGCTGAGTGACTAACACAAACTAACATAAAATTCCTGACTGCCCTGCCAGTCTGTAAGCATCACAAGGGCATAAGCTGTATTTTCTTTGTTCAGTAGGTGTTTGAAATACACCTAGTGCCTGGCACATGGTGGGGCTCAGGTGTATCACTGTGACAGATGCTGGGGCAGTAATTTGCTTAAGAACATCCTGATCCTCTAGGTGCTCATGGTTGAGTGTGGGCATGGGTCAGAGCACACCCATTTCTTCACCTGGAAAAGGATCATCAAAGCCCAGGACTTCTGGGCTGTGTCTCCAACTTCAATATGATTTAGGGAAATCATCACCTTTGTCATCGGACACAGAGGGACCAAACTTTCTTTCATCCAACTGGGCCTCCTTCTGTGATTCATCAGGTAAGGGCTGCTCTTCTCTCTGGGTGGAGGAATAGCCCAATTGTGGTGGGAGGGAGCCAAGTCTATGGGAAGATAGATGATCTGTCTTTCCTAGAACTTGTGCATCTGAACTTGGAGAGAATCATAAGCATAGAAGAGGCTCTGCTGAGTGATGACCACTGAAATTCAAGTTCAAGAGCCCCTACTAGGGGAAACAAAGTCAAGATGAGGGAGACACAAACCTTCATGCAGGAGAGATACTTTCTACCCAATCTCTAATGAGGACTATTTATTGATGCTCTCTGTTCTAGCACTATGCTAAACACTTTACATATATTATCTATATTTATTCTGTTTATTTGGCTGCATCAGGTCTTAATTGCAGCTCAAGGGCTTCTCTCTAGTTGTGGCATTTGGGCTTAGTTGCCCTACTGCATGTGGGATCTTTGTTCCCCAACCAGGGATCGAACCCATGTGCCCTGCATTGGAAGGCAGATTCTTAACCACAGGATCACCAGGGAAGTCCCCAAACACACTTTATACTGTTGTTAATATCAGTCTGAATCAGGTGTTCTTACAATATCTATGTGGTAGGTGACAAGCTTGGGTTCAAATCAGTTAAACTGCTTGCCAAAATCACACCATTAAGGGGTGATGGAGCCAGGATAGGAAACCTTGGCATTTGATTCCAAAGCCTGTGATATTTCAGCCACCTCCATGTCATCAATTATCGACTTCATCTGTGCCAGTCCCCATACATGATCTTTACAAACATTGTTCTAGTTTTTGAAACTGGATAATATACCATTATTGACAAGGATACCAAGGTTCAGAAAAGGTAAGGAATTTGTCATCACTTGTATCATATGTGCAAGAGTTGAGATCTAATCCCAAGTCAGTATTACCAATACCAAAAACTTTTTCCTCTGACCTGGATATCTCTTATTGTCCCATATCCATCTTCATCCCTTCCTTGGCTGGCTCCATGCTCCAGGAGCCTGCTTCTCTGGACTGCACGTGCAAGGCTCTTGACCCTTAACTTCTGGTTGGGTTCAGCTGGTAGAGGAGTAGGAATCTGAAGCTTCCTGCTCCTCCCTGCTTGACTGTGGGTTTCCAGTGGCTGTAAGTAGCCTCCTTTCCAGGCTCCAGCTCTCAAATGGACTCTGATAGTAACTTTCTCTCCCCTTGAACTTTTGCTGGTCCCTGGGTGCTCATATTCCCTGTGGACTCTCTGAATCCTGCCCATCCTTGGGTGCCCACCCTAGTTCCTTCATTAAAAGTCTCTTCAATATACCAGCTGAGTGAGCTTCTGTTTCCTGCCAAGACCTTGACTGATGTAATTTCTCATGAGAGATCCAAAATTCAGGAATAAGATTTCAAAACCTAGCTTGGCTCAGAGCCTATTTTGAGAAAATGTTCACTTCCCCCCAGAAACCCAGTTCCTGTCCTGGTCTCATCTCATGGTGCCCTCTGTAAGACTCTGTGGTTGGACTCCAGTCCCTCGACATCAGCCAAGCACCCATGCCTGGGGTTGGCAAACGTGTGGCATTTCGGGCATCTGTGCCTGGAGGCATCATGTTGCTGCACTTTGGTGGCACTGATCATCAAGGCAGCTGAAAGAAGAGACAATCTAATTAGGCTCATTCTGGGGGTTGGTGAGAAGGAAAGGGACAGATGTCTCTTCCTTGTCACTGTGGGAGCTGTTCCTACTTGGAGGATGATGTCTGAGTGGGATTTTTGGGCGGACCCTTCAGGAGAGCAACTTTCCAGACTGCCTGAGCTGAGACATGGGAAGATTTGGCCAAGGATCCCATCCTGGGGAGGCCTCCTCGCTGCCCATCATGGAGACGTGTTTCTTTTCTTGTCTCTGTCTCCTGACTCACCAAGTGGGTTTGACACATTTTGGGCATTCAGGAAGGCTTGAAAGCACAGGTCGGGGATGGAGAGCATGGTGGAGTGGGAACCTGCAGTAAATCCAATCAGTGATGGGAACTTCTTGGCAGACAGTGGGTACTCTGTCTCAGTTGGCTGACAAAGGGCAGGGAAAGGAAGTGATGTTTACGGCACAAGCATCACTGATGGATGCTTCTTGGTTGTCTCAGGTGGTCCTCATTACAGCCTCTGAGATGAGTGGCAGCGCTATTTTACAGTTGACAGGCTCAGAAAGAGAGGTTATGTGACCTGCTCACGACCACACAGCTTCAAGTGGCAGGGCCAGGATGGTGAACCCAGGTCTTTGTCCTGTCCCTTCCACACACACCGCTGCAGTTTGGGTGACTCTACAGATGATGAGGACCAACTGGCAAAACTTACAGCCCTGACTTCTTCTCCCCTGTATCTCCCTGATGCACTGAGCCAGGCACGTGGCACACAGAAAGCACTTCATCAGTTCCTCAAGTCCTAGGTGCCTGAGTCCTCAGAGATCATCTGGTGTTTTCCAGCTGGGATGTCTAGAGAAGGTGACCAAGGCCAGAGAGACAGAGATCACGCAGAGCACTGAATTTGATCAGAGCCCCACAAAGGGCACCTTCAATACCAAAAGTGATGTCCTCCCTTCTTCCCTCTGTTGAGCCAGGCTCCATCTGCTCTTCATCCAGACCTGGAATGTTTCTCTCCACTTTGTACATTTATTAAACATCTCCAGGCCACCAAGGTATAGACAGCTCACCTATCGACAATGATCACAGCTGCAGGTTTCCATCAGTACCAAGTTTGAGAGAATAGGCCGATTGGCTTTAAGCCCCACTGTCTGGGTTGGAATTTGTCTTTGTTTTAGAAGTCATCTGAAACTTCAATTTCTTGAGCCATGAAATAGGAATAAGGGTACTTGCTTGAGTGCACAGTTGTGAGGATCAAAGAGAATGGTTTTGTTAAAATTGAAAAAATTTTAAAATGTTGAACCAATAGGAGAAGCTGTAGTGACACCAAAATACTTGAATAAGAAGAGGTAGGGACACAATGTAATTATACAAGGCAATGTAATTATACAAGCCAAGCAAATGGTTAAAATTTTTTTTTATTAAACTTGCTCAGTAGAATTGCTTTACAATGCTATATTAATTTCTGCTGTACAATGAAGTGAATCAGCCATATGTATGCACATCTCTCTCTCTTTTGATCCTCTCTTCCATCATCCCCATCCCACCCATCTAGGTCTGAAATTGGATCATTTGCAGTGATGTAAATGGACCTAGAGTCTGTCATACAGAGTGAAGTTAAGTCAGAAAGAGAAAAACTAATATTATATATTAAAGAATATGTATGGAATCTAGAAAACAAATAGTTTTGAGACTTGTTTGCAGAGGAAACATTTTTTTCCAGAAAATTTATATCTTTTTTCCTGATGTCGTTGCCAGGTGGCTGATGGAGGTTGTGACGGGGTTAAAGCCTCTCAAGCCACCCTGTGGGTACCCTATTGGTTGTTATAGTGATGTTACTCATAATATGGAATGGGCTTCCATATCTTGTGAGACCCAGCAGTTATCTTAATATCAGTTCTAGAATGGCAGAGCCCAGAATGATAGCCACTAGCCACAGTGGAAATCTGTTAGAAATCTATCAGACTTAGAAGGAATTAACAACTCTGTTCCTTTATCACATCTGGCAACATTTCAAGTGTTAACAGCCACATGTGGCTCAGGCTGCCATACTGGACAGCTCAGATGTAGAACACTATCATTGCAGAAACTTCTGTTGAACAGTGCCGTTCTAGAAGACCCAGCAATGTCAAACTGCCAAAATTATCAGAATCCATGTAGTCTGATTCCCAGTTTCACCGAGAAAGGAGGTTCAGAGAAATACAATTGTCTTGGGATTCAGTGTGGTAAAGTGCCCGAGCAGTGACCTAGGGATCCTAAATAGTCAGCAGAAGCTGGGTGATGGATTCAACAGCCCAGGTTGTTTCTGAAAGGTAGAGGCGTTCCTTCCTGCTGAATCCTTCGAGAGTCAGAGCAGGTGCTGCGAGAGGTAGACACTTCTTGGGTGATAGGGAGGAGGTGGGCTGTTTGCTGAGACTACTGGTTGTAGATGGCTCCCCTCAGGAGGGGGGATGCCATCTGCTTTCTTGGAGCTTGCCAAGAAGCCTGGTATAGTTCTGGGATTCCTGGCTTTTAAGTTCCTACCAGTCAGATGACTGGCCAGCCAAAGGTGGACTTGGCTCTTACTCTGGCAGAAGAACACGGAGACACAGGGGTCACACGGACCTGGGCTCAGATCTGTGGCCCACCACCTGTGGATGGGAAACTACGTGCCAGCCATTTGAATCTTGGTTTTCTCACCTAAAGACTGAGAGTAGTACTGACAGTTGTTTCCTCTTTGGTTTGTTGAAAGCTTCCTATATCAGATTATGCCTGTGGAGTGTTTAGCACAGAGCCTAACTCCAATGAATGCCCAATAAATATGAACCCTTATTAGGTGTGATTTAATTGGCAAGACTTCCCAAGATGTCAAGATCTGATTGTTTTCCTAGTTAATGTCATCTCTATATGAAATGAATGCATAAATCTGTTGCAGGGCTTAGCATATTATGCCTTCATCTTTTTGACTTTTTCATCTTGAAATGATTTCTGTGGCTGTAGCCGGCACCTGCAAGAAGGCACTTCTTCTGCCCTCCTGGGGTAATTGTCGTGAGCTTTGGGGAAAGGGAAAATTGGGGAAACCCTGAAGGGTGGACCTGAGAAGGGGCCAGGATTCCTGCAAGTCTTTGAAGCTCACTCACATCTTATCTCTGGTGTGTTAACTAGCAACAATATCACCTAACGGTGGTTTTGAGACTGAGCCCAGAAGCTCTTATCCTCACACCCCAGCCATGAATCTGCCATAATCACTGTTTCCCAGCCCCTGGCTTCAAAGAGAAGCTGCGAAAGAGGAAATCCATTTCAATCTGTGAGGACACTGGTCACAGCATTCCTGTTGAAGGCTCTTGCTAACCAAGGTCAGAGAGGAGATGTGTGTGCATTAACACCCACAGATGGACAGATCATCATGCCCCGAGAAATGCGAATTGCAGACATATCCATCCACAAGCAGGGTGGAGGATTAGGCAGGTGGCCTGGCAGAGTGCAGGGGCACATTATGGAAGGAAAGACATTCCAGAACCAGCAGCCCTCCAAGAGGTGATGGTCTGCCCACAGGCTGAGATTTCTAGGGCCTGTTTTCCATTCTAGGGGGCCTATCTAGGAAGTGATTTTTTTATAACCAGGTCTTTTTATTCTATACTTCCTATTCAACCTTCCTTTGGGGTGGTTCTAGTGGTAAAGAACCCATCTTGCAGGAGATGCAAGAGATACAGGTTTGATCCTTGGGTTGAGAAGATCCCCTGGAGGAGAAAATGACAACCCACTCCAGTATTCTTGTCTGGAGAATCCCATGGACAGAGGAGCCCGGTGGGCTACTGTCCATGGGGTTGCAAAGAGTCAGACACAACTGATCAACTGAGTACACATTCTGGGCACCTTAGGATTCTAAGGACTGGATGTTGAGCTCTTCAGTCTAACAGCATGTCCCAGGGATCATTTCCCTAGATGGCAAAGACAGCTAAAATAGAAAAATGACTTTATTTCTTAGTTCTGAATCTCAGTCACTTCCTCATTTGCCCCTTTATTGAATGCACACACATCAGACATGTAGTGGTTCCTATTTCCATCATTCAGTTTTCTCAGCTGCAATATGGGATCCTATTAGAACCCAGCTTGTGGGCTGTTGTAAGGATTCAATTAAATGATGTACATAAAGCTCTTAGCACAGAGCCTGGAAACAGAGTGTGTGCTTAGTAAATGGTGGTTATTATTAATATAGCGCATAGGAGCTCTTATGATGGGCATTGGAGCTACAGAGAGACCAGGCCACTTCTGTTCTAGGAAAGTTCTCGCTGAACAGAGAATATGATAAAGTATTGTGTGAGTACAGAAGAGGGGGTGACTAATTTTGCATGGAGGGACAAAGCAGTTTTCAGAGACGGGGAGCATTTCAATGGGGTTTTGAAGGATGGGTAGGAATTCACCATGTAAAGGGCAGAAAAGTCTTTTCCTGAAGAGGGATCAGCATGTATGAAAAAGCAAGGGTCCATAAGAAACCTCTCTTGCCCTCTCTCTTTGTCTTAGGCTGAGGCCCCAGACAAAACTGCCAAGCAGCTAACTCGTTAACCCTTGTGTATTTTGGGCCACATACCAATGTCAATGCTCCACTGGGCGAGAAGGAACTCAGGAATCCAGAGGCTGTGACCCTGAATCAGAACCAAGCACTACTGAGCTTTGAACTTATAACGCGTCATGATTTTGATCATATGATGTTGGCTCCTAGATCTGACCTCCCTAGAGGACCCACAGAGCTGCCTCCCTCTTTCCAAGGCCTGTTAAAAACAGAACCGTTGTACTTGTTCTGAAATTTGATCTGCAAAAGGCTGCCTGACAAGGGGGATGGGGAATCTAGGAGCCTGAGTGGGGTTGGAAATTGCTTTTCGATATGGGTTCAGTCACTTGGTCAAGAGTCATGAGGCTCTTTGCAACCTCATGTACTGTAGCCCACCAAGCTCCTTTGTCCATGGAATTTTCCAGGCGAGAATACTGGAACTGGTTGCTATTTCCTCCTCCAGGGGATCTTCCAGACCCAGGGGTTGAATTCGCATCTCCAGTGTCTTCTGCATTGGCAGATGGATTCCTTACCACTGGTGCTACCTGGGAAGCCTGATTTTCTGTAGTCCCTGATTAAGGAAGAGAGGCAAGATGGGAACTCAGATGGGGCTTGTTCTAAAGCCACAGGACTCCTAGGACTTGCTCCTGGTGCCCACCTTACTCCCCAGCCCCTCATTCCTCCTGCTGGGGTCCCTTGCCTGCATTTATTCTTTACGCATGCTCTAGGTGCCAGAGACTCCTATAGGTGCTTGGTGCCACAGGAACCAAATGATGTCCTCGTCCCCATGCAGATTTCATTTTCATCGGGATGTCTGAGAATAGCAAAGTCCCTACCTCCATGGAGCTATTGTGAATAGAGATGACAGACAGTGAGCAAGTTGGTCCTGTCAGTGCTAAGCTCCATGAGGGAGATAAACATGGAGTGGTAGCACAGGACGGACCACTCCAGTCATCAGGGAAGGCCTTTGCAAACATCTGACCTTGACTGGAGTCTGAAGGATGGGGCAGGGAAGCACCTTCTGGTCAAGCGATACTGCTGGTACCTCTGGGTAGAACAGCCTGGACTCTGCATCTTAAGAAACTGGCTCTGCACACAGGATGCAGGAAAACCTTGTCCCCACACTTAGTGACTTTGATTATCTTTAGTGCCTTCCTGTCCCAGCCTGCAAGGCTCTCTCGGGGACAATTCATGGGTCACTGTTCCTGGGAAGATTTCTTAGACCACTGCCACTCTATCAGGTAGAGTTTGTCCCTTTCGCACATTGAATGACCTTTCTCAAACACACCTAAGTGATGTGAATGCTGTTGCTTAGTCGCTAAGTCAGAAGATGCAAGAGACGCAAATCCGGTCCCTGGGTCAGGAAGATCCCCTGGAATAGGTAATGGCAACTCACTGCAGTATCCTTGCCTGGAAAACTCCATGGAAAGAGGAGCCTGATGGGCTACAGTCCATGGGATTGCAAAGAGTCGGACAGGACTGAGCACGTATGTGGGCATGCGCGCACGCACACACACACACACACTGTGAGATGTGGGATGCTTGCTTGCTGGTCTCCCTGCCAGTCTGTGAGCATTTTGAGGGCAGGAATGGTGCTGGGTTCACCCTTATTATCTGGCACTTAGTTGGACACAGAGTAGGCTCCTGAAAAACATCTGTTGCTGAAAGCATAAGATATTTCGCTTGCTGAGGGCGGAACCCCATCTTCTAATTCTGAACTCCGCCATTGTCCCTCCAACTCCACTTTACAGTGCCTGCTGCAAACTGAGCCCTGATAAATTCTTATGGAATAAGTGATTATTTTATTTACTTGTTGAGTCACCACAGATTTCCTTTAAATAGCATGTATCCTGGTGCATTTAACTGTTCATTTGTAAATAATTAACGATGCTACCAGGAAGCTTGGAGAAAGGAGATACATGTGATAAGGAGGGGCTGGCAGAAAATGACTACATGAGAAGATTAGCAGGAAGAGTGGAGAGGAAAGGATGACAGACCTGGGCTTGATGTCCTGTGTGCCAGCCCCTATCTAGCTGCATGACTTCAAACTCTTACAGCTGTCTGCAAATGGAGATCATCTTTTTGCTTTAACTGTTTCTCAGGGCAGTCACAGGATCAGATGTATTCACCAGTCTCCTACAACTTGGGATACAACAATGCATGGGGTAGACGAGTTGTCTTCAAGGGCCTTATACTCAAGTAAGCTTATAGACTGTGATGGATTTTACACTGGTGGCTCCCCACGTGACAACACTTCCTAATGTAGACTGTGTCCCTGTGACTTGCTTGGATCAATGGGCCATCAGCGATTGTAATGTGAGTACAGGACTGACAAACACACGTGTGTGGCGGGGCTTCTCTCAGATCCTCACTCTGAGGAGGGAGCCATCGGGCTGTGAAAGAAGCTCAGTTAGACTAATGGACGACAAGAAGCTCCATGGACAGAGTCCTAGAGGCAGAGAGTGGTGGGAATGATGTCCAGCTCAGCATCACTCCCTGCTAAGCTCCTACTGAATACAGAGAGACCTCAGCTCCTTCACGTGGAGCAGAACTGCCTAGCTGAGCTTAGTCGAACATAGAATTGTAAAAGTAATAAATCATGGTGGTTTTAAGCATGAAGTTTCCTGGTGGCTCAGATGGTAAAGAATCTTCCTGTAATGCAGGAGACATGGGTTTGATCCCTGGGTCAGAATATATAACATATAACAACTTTTATATTTTATTCACTTATCTTTCGGAGAAGCCAATGGCAACCCGCTCCAGTGTTCTTGCCTGGAGAATCCCAGGGATGGGGGAGCCTGGTGGGCTGCCGTCTATGGAGTCGCACAGAGTCGGACACAACTGAAGTGACTTAGCAGTAGCAACAGCATTTATCTTTATTTTTAATTTTTTGAATTGAAGTGTAGTTGAGTTACAAAGTTGTGTTAGTTTCAGATGTATAGTAAGTGATTCAGTTATACATCTGTATCTGTTCTTTGTCAGATTCTTTTCCATTATAGGCTATTACTAGATATTGAGTATAGTTCCGTGTGCTATACAGTAAGACCTTGTTGTCTATCTATTTTATATACAATAGCGTGTATCTGTGAATCCCAGACTCCTAATTTATCCTCTTCCTTCATTCCCTTTTTGTAACCATAGTTCGTTTTCTATGTCTGTGAGTCTAAATCTGTCTCATAAATAAGCTCACTTGTATCATTGCTTTAGATTCCACATATGTGCTATCATATATTCGTCTCTTACTTCACTTGGTATGATAATCTCTAGGTTCATCCATGCTGCTGCAAATGGCGTTATTTCATTTTCTTTATGGCCTAGCAATATTCCACTGTATATATGTTTCACATCTTTATCCATTCATCTGCTGATGGACATTTAGTTTGTTTACACGTTCTGGTTATTGTAGATAGTGCCACTATGAACATTATTTTTTGAATCTTATAATGTATGACAAAACTCACTAATAATACTTTATTGAGACTTTTCTATGCACCAGGCACTTTGCTGACTTGCATGCATCATCTCCCTTCACCCTAAAAATAACTCTGCCAAGTAGCACTGTACTGATACATGTCTCTGTTTTTGTTTTTGTTTTTACATATAAAGGAATGGAGGCACAGAGAGGCTGAGTAGCTTGCCAGGTCTTGTGCAACTAGTCGTGGTGATGCTGGGATTCAAGCGCTGGAAGACTCACTGTCACCTTGCGACTTCAAAGTGTGATCCATGGACCAGTATCATCAGCATCACCCGGGAGTGTGTTAGAAATTCAGGGTTTCACCCTCACTCCTGAGTCATTGCATCAGCACCTGTGTTTAAAAGGCTCTCCAGATGATTCTGTGCATGTGAAAGTTAGAGCTGGTCTGGACCATGATGGAGCTTATGTTTGGCATGGTTAAAGACTTCCTGGGTGATGCGTGTGCTCATTAAATTTTGACAACCACAGGTCCCTGGGAACAGCTTTGCTTCCAAAGGGCTCAAACTAATTCTCTCAACACTGGAGTAAGCCAAGAGAGGCTTTCAGATAAGAACACATGTGACATAAGGCAAATAATGCTTTCAGTGCTTGGCAGACTTGGATTTGCAGCTAGCTCTGCCACCTGTTGGGCTTCCTGGTGGCTCAGATGGTAAGAATCTGCTTGACAATGCAAGAGATCCAGTTTCTATCCCTGGGTCTGGAAGATTCCCTGGAGAAGAGAATGGCTACTCCCTCCAGTATTCTTGCCTGAAGAATTCCATGGACAAAGAAGCCTGCTGGGCTGCATTTCACAGGGTCTCAAAGAATCAGACATGACTGAGTGATTAACACTTTCACTGACTGCCACCTGTTGGCCATGGTAATGAGCAAGTCATTTCTCACCACCCCAACTTCCTCATTTGTAAAATGGGCATGGCAATACCAAGGGAAGGCTCACTTTTACCCTCCCATGTGGTCCATCCACGGAGAAGGCAATGGCACCCCACTCCAGTACTCTTGCCTGGAAAATCCCATCGATGGAGGAGCCTGGAGGGCTGCAGTCCTGGAAGGCTGCAGTCCATGGGGACGCTGAGGGTCGGACACGACTGAGCGACTTCCCTTTCACGTTTCACTTTCATGCATTGGAGAAGGAAATGGCAACCCACTCCAGTGTTCTTGCCTGGAGAATCCCAGGGACGGGGGAGCCTGGTGGGCTGCCGTCTATGGGGTCACAGAGTCGGACACGACTGAAGCGCAGCAGCAGCAGCAGCAGTGGTCCATCCAAGAAGACAGCTGTTCTTGTGCTCTGGCTACCAAGTTTGTCATGAACTTCTCTAAAGTATGAACCCGTTTAGAAGACTTGGTACAGACTAGGCCACTTGGTCACTGCCCCTCCCTGATGTACAAAATGAGAATATTAGCTGCTATCATCTCAAATGAATGGACCTTGATAGCTTCAAGACAGATTTCTGTGATTTCTGTGTGTGTGTGTGTGTTGGGGAGAGAAAGGAGTTGAGGATTCTGTACACTGTATTACCTTTCTTCTCAGTTTCCAGAGTGGAAGTCACCTCCCAACCCCCAACTTTCCCCTTAGCTTTGCTGGCTTAACTCAGAGATCATTTCCAAGACAACTAGGAATTCTTAGTTGCAGGAAATGGTTTTGACCATTTTCTTTTTTGATTTCTGGAGGGCTGGGGATGCACTTTTAGGAAACAGAAGTAAAGGTACTTTAAAAGCTGACAAATCCAATGTACACACTGGTATATTTAAAATGGATTACCAACAAGGTGCTACTGTTTATCACAGGGAGCTCTGCTCAGTGTTAGGTGGCATCCTGGAGGGGAGGGGAGTTTGGGGAAGAATGGATACATGTATATGTTTGGCTGAGTCCCTTTGCTGTCCACCTGAAACTATCACAGCATTGTTTGTTAATCGGCTATACTCCAATACAAAATAAAAAGTTTCTAAAAAAGCTGAAAAGTCCAATCCCGGCTGTTAAGTTAGTAGGGAAGATGCTTTGAGGACCAAAGTGGGAGTATGTCTGAGCACCTCACATTCTACCAGGAGACCCCTGCTCACAGCATGCATAGAAGGTAGGGTGTGTGGTGTCACCCTGGCCTTGGCTGGCCTTGGCCTAGCTGAGGGATGCTCACCTCCTATTTTTAGGGTGGGCCCGGGGGAGGAGGAGGGGGGCGGTGGAGGAGACAGCCAGCTGGTGCCCCGGGGATTAGAGTGTCTGGCTGTCTGCTCCCGCAGCGAGGAGGAAGGAGCTTGCTTTCCCACCCAGCAGCACAGCCCCTCAGTCAGACATGTGAGCTTTCAGTTCCAGCACCAGGCATGCATTCTTCAAGGTCCTTTAGGCCTAGTTGTGTTTTTTTTTTTTTTTCTCCTCCTCTCAATAACAGCTTCCCTTTAGGCATGGCTATTAAGACCTCACTCCCTGTGAAGCAGCCTGGGCTCTGCGAAGCATGAACTTAATGGGAAGAGACTGCGACCAGCATTTAAACCTGCGCATCCAGAGGATGTGAGTGATGATTGCTTTTGTGCATTAATCTGCTTAATGAGTGCATCTTCTGGAAGACCTGGAGATCTCCGGCTCACAATTAAGAGGGCAGCTGGGGTGCTCTGCTGTTTCAGACTTGACCATGTACAAGGTCCATCCAAGTGCTCTGTGTACCATGTGTGTGTGTGTGTGTGTGTGTGTGTGTGTGTGTGGGTTAGTCACTCAGTCATGTCTGACTTCTTGTGACCCCATGGACTGTAGCCCGCCAGAGTCCTCTGTCCATGGGATTCTCCAGGCAAGAATACTGCAGTGGGTTGCCATTCCCTTCTCCAGGGGATCTTCCTGACCCAGGGATCAAATCTGAATCTCCTGCACTGCAGGCAGATTCTTTACCGTCTGAGCCACCAGTGAACTGTTCAATTCTCACCCCAGTCATTTGAAATAGATGTGATGATTGTTGTATTGCGGATGAGGGAACAGCCTCAGAGAGATCACATAACTTGCTCAAGGTCACGCAACTAACAAGTGATGAAGTTAGGGCTTGAATGTCTGCCAGAATACGTTTTTGCAAATCTAGTCACTGGAACTTCAGCTTCATCAACACGTAGAATATGAGCATGGAAGGGCCCTTGGTGTTCATTTAGTTCATGTGTCTGTTGAAGACAGGTATCTCATGGATACCATCCTTACCAGGACTGGGCAACTTCCGCAGACATAATTCTGGTGTGATGGAGAGCTCACTACCTCACTAGGAAGCTGGCTCCTTTGTTTCACTTCTCTCCCTTGGGCTAAAGCTTGCTTTCTGGGCTTCCTCAGAGAGTCTTAACCCTGCTCCTGGGCCCCCTTCCCTATGTAGCCTTTCAGAGGCCGAGGCCTCATTGCCTCTGCTCCCTAGCCTTGTCCGGGCACCCTAGCCTCGTTCTTTAACTCTCCACCTGCTCTGTTATAGACCAAAGAGCTGCCTGACATTGTTCCTACCCACAAAAGGCTGATTCACCCAAAGGGCTGGGCTGAACCTAAGGGTGGAAGGAGGCATTTCTAAGATGCAGGAGCCAGAGCCCACTGGGCAGGGAAACTGTGTTTAAACAGCAAAATTCTCATTTATCCCACCTGCTTAATGGGGCACACACAGTTAGACCATGGCAGCAAGGGAGTCAGAACAAGGTGGGTTTGATGCTTGCTCACCTTCCTTTCTAATTGCTTCTACCACGAACGCCTCTCAACCGTGGTTTGCCATGACCACCTCTGTGTCCCCTGTCCCCAGCCAGGACACCTGCAGGAAGGTCTTGGCCTCTCTCGATGGTGCAGGAACGGGGCACTGCTGCTGGATCAGTGCCCACTGCTGAGGAACTGCTGGCTACAGCCCTCCTGGTGAACACCAGCTATGTGCTCCCAGGTCCCCAGGCAGACTGTTCAAAACAAGCAATCCTTTCTGATGGGCCCCTGAGAATGTGCCTTGCCGGATCTTGTGCTGGCAGAGAGCAGGGTGGAGCGAGAGACACTCGAGAGGGTTAATAACCTGCTATGTGAACTTGGGCAAGATCCCGCCCGTCTCTGGGTCCCGCCTTTCTCCTCTGCAGAAAGGGAGCTCTGGGCCAGACCCTCAGCTTTCTAGTGACAGCAGGCCTTGCCGAGATCCTAGCCCTGGGGGGACTGCTGTTTGTTTGGTCTGGGAAGAGGTGTGGGCACTGGTGTTTTTTCGAAGTCCCTCTGGGGATTTCAGTGGGCAGCCAGGCTCAGGAACCTGTGAGCTGGATAATAGCAATCTCTTTTTTGGACATGTCAAAAGATTGGGAGTTTACCCAATCTCACAAATGTTGTCTTGTTTAATTGTCTCAGGAGAGGTGGGGGGACGGGGACTCTGGGCTCCACTTGGAGATGAGGACATTGGCTCTCAGAGAGTTTAAGCGACTTGCCCAGGGCCACAGAGAAAATACAGTAGAACTGGAACTCAAAATCAGAAATTCTGATTCCAATCCTGGGCTCTTTCCATGACATCTAACAGCCTTCTCATAATCTCTTCCAGCTCTATCAGTGTGTACTGTCCCCTGCCAAATGGACTAGCATTCTCCAGGGCAAGCTTTCTACTGTTCAATGGTAATAATAATAATAATAATGACAATGTGTGTGCAAACTCACTTCAGTCGTGTCAGACTCTTAGCGACCCTATGGACTGTAGCCCACCAGGCTCCTCTGTCCATGGGATTCTCCAGGCAAGAATACTGGAGTGGGTTGCCATGCCCTCCTCCAGGGGAACTTCACAACCCAGGGATTGAACACACATTTCCTGCATTGACAGGCAGGTTCTTTACCACTAGTTCCACCCGGGAAGCCCCAGTAATGACAATAATAATTTACAGTTTACTAGGCACCCACAAGTCATTGGGTCCTCATTAGCTTGTTTCGTATAGTTTTCCCAGCAACCCTGCCAGGTGGGTATGTTATCCTTGGATTCACAAATGAGGAATTTGAGAAACAGAGAAGTTTAGCAGTTTGCCCCAGGTCACACAGCTGGCTGGTCACTGAGCTGAAATTTGAACCCTGATTTGTCACATTGGCAAAGTCCTGGTGCCCTCCCCTGCACACATGGCCTTGCTTCTGAAGGCTGGCAGGATTCAAGCCTTTCTGCTGTCCGCCCACAGAGCTTCTCGCCTTGGATACCACTGTCAGTCACTCCTGGGTATTGATGGCTTTCTGCCTTCCCTGGCGAAGCTCGGCTGAGCCCCACGGCTGAGATTCAATTACACAATCGAAAAGACAAACAAATTAAAAGAGGAGCAGGGCTCTGCAAACAGCTTCTTTAATGAGTCTGAGGACCAAGCCTGCCTCTCTCTTTTGGCGTGAGCCTCTCCTGGCATCTTGGGTGTCTGGGGTTTTTCACAGACACAATAGCTTGTTAGGTCAGCACGGATGGGCAGGTGCCTCTCACGGCCAGAGTGCTTAGTCCTTAGAGTAATACACACGCTGCCCTAGAAGGACCCTTAGGGCAGCAGTCCCCAGCCTTTTTGGCACAAGGGACCGGTTTCGCGATAGACAATTTTTCCGTGGACCGGGGTGAGGGGATGGTTTTGGGATGATTCAGGCGCATTACCTTTATCGTGCACTTTATTATTATTATATCAGCTCCACCTCAGATCATCAGACATTCGCTCCTGGAGGTTGGGGACCCCTGCCTTAGGGCATGTGTTAGAATCTAGAGATTCTGAGGACTTGGCGACATGTCTGGCTTCCTCTCGTGGGGAGTTTGTTAGAAATACAGATTCCAGAGCCCCACTGGAGATGCAGGTTTCAGGGTGGGCAGGAGGGGAGGAGGGGCCCAGGGATGTGATGCTAAACAGACCCGCCCCCCGCCACAGTGGTGCTGATTTGGCTGGTCCCTGACCACGTGGCGGGGAACCCCAAACTCCTCCTCGTGAGATCAAAGCTCAAAGTGGGAAATGACTTGCTCAAAGAGACAAGGTAGGTTAGCAGGAGAGCTGGACACTTTGCCAGTGCTCCCACCGTGACCTCCAGCTGTCTTACTCTGGGAATTTAGTCTGTGGTGTCAGAGATACAAGTATGCTAGTTTGCTGGGACTGCTAGCAAAGTACCACAAACAAGGTGACTTCAAATAGCAGACGTTCATTCTCGGTTCTGGAGGCTAGAGGTCTGAAATCCAGGTGCCAGTAAAATCAGGCCTACTTCCTCTGAGGACCCTGGGGGCATCCTTCCAGCCTCTTGCAGCTTCTGTGGTGGCTGGCAGTCCTTGCTGTTCCTTGACGTGTAGCTGCCTCACTCTGATCTCTGCCTCTAGCACCATGTGGCCTCTTCCCTGTATGTCTGTGGGGTGCAGACAGGTATGATGGCGATGTTGCTGTGACATTTTCCTCTTCTTATAAGGCCACCAATCATTGGATTTAGGGCCCACCTTGATCCAATAAGACCTCATCTTAATTTATCATCTCTGCAAAGACCTTTATTTCCATTAAGTTCGCATTCTGAGGTTCTGGGTAGATATGAATTTGATGTGGGGTGGATATTATTTAGCCCACAACACTGATAATACACTTGTTCACTCCAACTATCCAAGTAGCATGACTCTTCCCAACCTGGTCTCAAGAGAAAAGCCACCTCCCCCGAGAAGCCCTCCCTCACTACTCCATCCCCACTGAGGCCCTCTTACCCAATCATCCTTCATCACAGCCTCCTATGGGCTTCCTTCACAGTGACATCGCCATCATACCTGTCTGCACCCCCAGACCCAAAACTCCTTGAAAGCTGGAACTGTGTCTGTTCTGTTCTTCTGGTTGCCCTTCCCATGCAATTAATGAATGCTTCTAGAAGGAAGGAAGAAAGGAAGGAAGGGGAGGAATATTCAGCAGGCTGTGGTCCCAGCCCTGCCTCCACCTGCTTTGTGACCCCAGGAAGCCTCTGAGAGCCTGGTGCTAGTAGCCTCGTTTTTAAGACTGGGAACCTTTCCAAGGGCCCATCATTTTGAGAGGGGTTTGCCTCTGTTTCCATCGTCTTGACAGATCCCCGCTCTATGTTCAGAAGCCCCTCCTAGTAGATTTCCTGTCCTCCGAGCCTTTCCCTAGGGGCTTCTGTAACTTCATTTTCCATCCAACTAATTTGCATGATTTTGCTTTTCTCAGCACTTATAAACACTCTCCTTTTCTCCCCCCACCTCCCCTCCCCTCCTCACCCCACAACCAATTTTTCCCTCCCTCCCATCTCTGCTCTTACAAAGGGAGGTCAGGTGTTTGCGATACCCAGTGAGTCTAATTACCCGGGAAAGTAATTAACATTTCTAATAGAAATGAGCCACTGCTCATTTTCACTGGGACCACACAAAAGCAATAAGGTAAAAGAGTTTTGTAATTAAAGACTCGTTACTGTGGGCTCCCCCTTCTATTCTGCAGCTAATAAGTCTTTTGCTGGAGAAATGAGTATACTGAGCTTCATGGAGACAGACGGCCCTGCTGGAAATCCTGTTAATTTTCCTGTCCTCCTGCTCAGCTTCCCCCTACATGTGGGCCTCCATCTTCTGCTCCATGCTCCTCTTAGAAAAAGGCTCATCTCAGAAACAAACGCTGAACAACCCAGAGAAGCTCTCGGTTGTGACCTCAAGGATGACTCAGGATAACTTGGAAGTGTGAGGCTAAATGAACAGGCTAAAGATGTGGGATTAAAAAAAAAACCCAGACATCACAAAGTTGATGAATTTAGCACTTAAAAAATTTATTTGGGTGCATCTGGTCTTAGTTTTGTGACCTTCCGTTGTGACACATGAATTCTCTAGTTGCGGCTCGTGGGTTCAGTATTTGCAGGACGTGGGCTCTCTAGTCGTGGTGCGCGGGCTTATTTGCTCCGTGGCATGTAGGATCTTAGTTCTCCAGCCAAGGGTCAAACCCACATCCCCTGCATTGCAAGGTGGATTCTTTACCACTGGACATCCAGGAAAGTGGGCAAGACCTGTTGGGGAAGACATTTGGTGTCTGGGTGGGGTGGACAGAATAGGGTGAAGGTTGGAATTTCCTCACTCCTGACTTAGTTGTATGATCTGGGCCAATCACTTACATTTCATCTCAACTTAACCAGATTGGGAAGCTGGTATTTAAAGATAAACTATAATGATTCTCACAGCTTAGCTTTACTGAGCACTTGCTATGTGTTGGACTTTTGGGCATCTCATACATCAACTCATTTCATTCTCATAGCAACCCTATGAGTTTAAGTGTATGCATATCCCTGTTTTTCATGTGAGGAAACTGAGGAACGGAAATATTAGGTGATTTGCTCAGTCATTCAGTTAGTAATTAGGAAAGCCGGATTCCCAGCTTTTCTCTCATGTAGATTTACTTGTTTGTTCCAGGGTGCTGCTAAGGGTTACACATCTCTGATCTGTGTCTCTAAAGCTGTTGTGTAAGGGCCAAGATGAGATTTCTACTTGCTTAGGCTGGTTTCTGAGAAGCCAGGTCACAAGAGATACAGATTCTAGTCTGAGGATATGAGGTGCCATTCTAGAAACCTATAGGGTGATAGCAGTGGGATACAGAACAAAAGGAACAGGCTCTGAAGCCAGGGAGTTGTTGTTTAGTTGCTAAGTTGTGTCTGACTCTTTTGCAACCCCATGGACTGTAACCTGCCAGGCTTCTCTGTCCATGGGATTTCCCAGGCAAGAATACTGGAGTGGGTTGCCATTTCCTTCTCCAGAGGGTCTTCCTGACCCAGGGACAGAAGCCATGTCTCCTGCATTCTTTAGCAATGAGCCACCAGGGAAGCCAGGGAGACCTGGGTTCAAATCTTTGTTCTGTCACTTACTATCTGTGCTACTTTAGGAAAATCAACTTACTTCTCTGATCCTCAGTAGTTTTATTTTTATTTTTTTGTCTACAGCTTGGGGAATGGTATAAAGTGGTTGTGATCATTACGAGTGATAATTTTGATAAATGGCCTGAAGAAGGTATTCATTAAATTGTAGCCCTGTTCTCCATCTTTCTCTATCCTCCTCTTCCTCATTTAATATTCATTCACTTGGGAAATAATTCTTGCTTGCCAACGGTGGGGTAAGTCCTATTTGGACCTGGGGAAGAGTGGTGAAAAAGTCCAGGTCTTTCCTTCTTGGAGCTTACATATATTGGAAACAAAAAATAGATAAGAAAATGACTACTATCTACTATACCATCAAATAGCAAGAATTTTCCTCCAGATGAACTTCAGAGATGGGAGTATTTGACTAGTTTATTTCTAAGATTACAATTTGGGTGTCATTCTAAGTTAATATTTTTGATATCAGCTACTGAAAGCCTTAATGCAGGTTGTCTTACCTGTAAACCCTTTCCTTCAGGTTCTAGGACTGTGGAAAAAGGAAGGAAGGGGAAGAAGGGACGAGAGAAGAAAGAGGTTGAGAGGAATACTCCACTGAAGAAAAAAGCAAGCAAACAAAGAGAGGACAAGGGGCAGAGAAAGAATGACCCCAGAAGGAGCAATAAAGCCAAGTGCTTGAAGGGCATTAAGCGAGGGTGAGTGGCACAGAGGCTGCTGAAGGGAAGGAGAAATAAAATTCACATCTCAGTAAGCAGCAGGCAGCCTTCAGTATAAACTTGGTCTCTGGAGTCAGCTGTGTGATGCGGGCAGTTTTGCCAACCTCTCTAAGCTCTAGCTTACTCATCTATAAGAATGGCATCATATAATGTATCAGTTATCACTGGCTGCATAACAAATTACCCCTAAATTTAGCAGCTTAAAACAGCAACATGGACTTCCCTGGAGGTACAGTGGATAGGAATCTGCCTGCTACTGCAGGGAACATTGTTCCATCCCTACATGCCATGGAGCAGCTAAGCCTGTGTGCTGCAGCTACTCAGCCTACGTGCTGCAACTATTAAAGCCCGTGTGCCTGGAGACTGCGCTCAGAAACAAGAGAAGCCACTGCAAGGAGAGGCCCTCACGCTGCAACTAGAGAGGAAGCCACCCACTCGCCTCAACTAGAGAAAGCCTGCGAGCAGCAAAGAAGACCCAGCACAGCCAAAACAAAACAAAGCATTTACAATTTCACAGGCTCTTTGGGTCAGGGATCTGGGTCCTCAGACTCAGGGTTTCTCAGGATGTTTTCATCTGTGTAGTAGATGAACAAGAAAAGTTGCGTGACATGTCCTGGCATTCTACTTTACCATGCTGCTGCTGTTGCTGGTAATTTAATGCTGCAACCATCAACGTAGCTGCAGGTTTGGGCCAAGGAGAAGCTCACTGAGGATTCACACTTCCATCTTTAGTAATTTTCCTGAAGGCTAAGACATCTGTTTGGATGGCCAGTACCAAATGAGATGTTTGGGATTTGGGCTCAACTCAGAATAATTTGGAAACAGCACACCTGTTCTTCCATTTGTATTTCTTTTTCCTTTGGTCTTATGATTTATAGCTTATGAATCTCTCTGAATGTTTGTTTCTTCCCCTCCTTCTGTTGCAGTTTGACCAGACTATAGAAGGGCAGTGTAGACATTTATACCTTTCATGAATGCCATTCCGTACCTGTAGGCCAGAACAGGTGTTACAGGAATTCCTGGGTGACTGCTTTTCAAACAGAACTGGATCCTTTCTGCCAATGGCTTCCATTAAAGTTACTTATTGGAGCAATAACATTTAGAATGGGAGTAGAAGCTGTTTCCTGGTATTTAAAAGTGGACAGAAATCTCTTATTTACTAATATGTTTGATTGTAATTGACAGACTTACCTCAAATATTTGCTAAGTAATTTAATATTTATTCTAAAAGAGCTAAAGTGAGAATTTTTGACTTACAGAGAATGGATTTCCCAGGTGAATCTCAGAAGGTTGATCTTGGGGAATGTTCGGTACTTAAATATATAGTACTTAAATCTATGAATACTTGACAGTTTGATAATAAGGGGTCAATCCATCCTATGAAAAGGAAGAGAGGGTAACTTCTAAAGTGCTTACTACTTTGAGCCTTAAAGAATAATCAGTGTTATTTCTTCAGCATTTATTATATGCCATGTGGTTTATATGCAGGGAGTAATTTACATAATCACCTAATTTAAATCTCACATGTGACCTATGCTCAAAATATTACTATCATTACTTTTGACAGGCGAGGAAATACAAATCTGGCTACCACATGAACTGGGATGGGAGTATAGGTTGGTTAGATTTTCTTTAAAATTGAGGTGAAATTCACATAACATAAACTTAGCCTTTTAGTAGTGAACATTTCAGTGACAGTTAATGTATTCACAATGTTGCATGATCACCATCTGTATCCAGTTCCAAAACATTTTCATCAACCTCTCCCCCTGGTTAGTGGTAACCAGGAATCTGTGTTCTGTCTCTATGGAGTTAAGTGGGTCAGCTTTTAATTATAACATGACACTAATAGCTAGGATTTATTTAGTGCTCACTGTATGCTGAGCATCCTTCCAGGAATTTTGCATATGTGAAAGCATTTCATCCTCTACACTGTGCAGAAGGTATTGTTATTACCTTTAATTTTTTTTTAAAATTACCTGTTTTACAGGTGAGAAAATGGAGGCACAAAAGGGTCCAGAAATTCACCCATGATTACACAGCAAGCAAGGGCCAGACCCTGGATTGGAACCTTGGTGGTCTGCCTCCAGGCTCCCCCTCTCAATCCCTGAGATGCATTGCCTTCATGTCATCTCATCCCTTTCACTAGGGTGGGTAGGATTCCCAGAAGATCCACAGCCTGTGCATCGCAGTCCGTACACACAGGACAGTCCAGTGCTGCAGCCCCTGGATGTGTCTGGGGAAGCTGCCTCATTCTCTGATCTTTACTTGAATCCTGGCTCCAGCTGTAGGGCGATGTGGTAAGACCTATCATGGAGAATGTACAAAGGCTTGCGGAATCCGAGAGAGGGGAGAGATTGGTTCTACAGAGGAGCCCAGAAAAGCATCCAGTTCTCTCATTTCTGTGTTCTTTTACACAAGAATCAAATTCAAAATGACATTTACATATCAGAGAAAAACAAATATCTTATCAAGTCTGGTTGGATTTTAGTAGTTGGATGAGAACCATGCCCATTGCCTTGGTTTGGCCACTTCTAGCCTTGTGACCTTTGGATGGTTGCTTTACCTTTCTGAGCCTTTATTTCCTCACCGTTAACATCAGGGCATTTTGACTTGCAAACATATAAAATTTCTGGCATATTATAAGACTGTGTTAAATGTTCTTAATAAGTGTTTTGATGTCCTAATTAAGACATAGTATCAGGAACGGAGCTGATAAACTTCTTCATGCTAAGGTAAAATATCAAGAGCAGTAATAACAGTAACCTTTATCTATTGAGCTCTTATGATGTGCCAGACACTGTTTTTAAAAAAATACTTATTTATGTGTCTGCGTTTGGTCTAAGTTAGGGCATGTGGGGTCTTCGATCTTCACTGTGGCATGCTTGGTCGTGGCATTTAAACCCTTAGTTGCAGCATGTGGGATCTCGTTCCCTAACCGAGGATTGAACCTGGGGCCCCCTGCACTGTGAGTGAGAAATCCTAGTCATTGGACCACCAAGAAAGTCCCCTAGGCACCATTTTAAGGACTTTATCTGTATTTTGTTTAATGACTGGGAATATATTGCTTTAAAAAACCCTTTTTAAAATAAGAAGCAAAAAAACACAACACAACTGAGTCACGTTTCACAAACTGATGTTCTGAGGGGGAAATTTAGTCCCATGATTTGACCTGTGCAAAACAAAAATAAGAAGGCTCCATAGTCAAGTAGGTTAGGGACACCCTGCATACTCTGTCTCTATGGTTCCCCAACTTTGAGGAGCCCTGGGATCACCAAGGGGTCCGTGCTTGACCCCTGCTGCAGACATTGTGATGTAAGTGGTCTGGGTATCCCCGGGCACATGGATATTTTAAAACTCCATCTGCTCTCTTCCCCTCTTGAATCTTCAGTATGCTCAGTGGCACATCAAAGCTTTGAAGAGTTCATAATTTAAAAAAAATTTTATTGGAGTATACTTGATTTACAGTGTTGTGTTAGTTTCTGCTTCACAGCAAAGTGACTCAGCTATGCATATACCTATATCTACTCTCTTTAAGAGTCTTTTCCCATATAGGTCATTACAGAGTCCTGAGAAGTGTTCCTTGTGTTATGCAGTAGGTTTTTATTAGTTATCTATTTTATACATAGTAGTGTGAACATGTCAATTTCAGCCTCTCAGTTTATCCCTTTTAAAATTTGTGTTTCCTAATCTTAGTTTTCTTGAAATTCAACCAGATATAATTTGGAAAGTCCTCTCTCTTTCCATCCCTTTCTTCCTTCTCTGTAAAAACTATGAACCACTTAATAGTCACATGATACCCCTACTTTGCCCCTTAACCTTTTGCACCTCATCTCCCACCTCCTCCTCCACCCAGGACCCTGCCAGGAACTCTCTCACTTCTCCTCTCTTCCACAGCTCTCTTCTTCCTGCTGATTTTGACCCTTATATCTCCCTTTCATCCAAGTCCTTCCTGGCTTCCTACTTTATAACCTCTGCCCCCTTTTCCAGATACCTCTACCCCTCGTATTGCCCTTCCTTGCTTAATTTTTCTTCCATAATTGTATCAGCATCTCACAATTTAATATATCTTCCTCATGTATTTGTTGACCACCCATTTGACTAGTATCAGCTCCAGATGATCCAGGCTTCAGTCCCGTTCACAGCTATGGCCCCAACATCTAGAACAGTGCCTGGTATACAGCAGATGCTCAATAAGTACTTGTAGAATGAAAGAATGAATGAGAAGTATTGACACTAAAATTACAAACATCTATGTAGCCAGAACCAAGTTTCATGAATGTTGGCATTTTGCCTTATTTCCCTAAATTCTTTCTCTTCCTAAGAAATAAGATGCTTTAATACTTTGAGTTGAATAGACTTCCCTGGTGGTCCAGTTAAGACTTCACCTCCCAATGCAGGGAGTGAGGATTCGATCCCTGGTCAGGGAATTAAGATCCCACATGTCTTGTGGCCAAAAATCAAAACATAAAACACAATCAGTATTGTAACAAATTCAATAAAGTCTTTAAAAATGGTTCACGTTAAAAAAAAATAGATACTGTTGGAGGCTCCCAGTTCTTCCAGTCCCTGCCCCCTTACTACTTTCCAAGAGGTGACCCTATTCTAATGTTGGTGTGTAGTCTTCAGGGCCATGATTTTATGCTTTTGTGCATGTACCCAGTATTCTTCTGGGGTTTTACAATTTTACATAAACTGAATATCTAACCTTCTACAATTTGCTTTTTTATATCAACATTATATTTTATTCATGATGATACATGCAAATTTAATTCACTCATTTTAAGATTGGTAGAGAATCCCATTGTATAATTATACTGTAAATCATTTACATTTTCCCCTTTAAGTGAATATCTAGGTAATTTCTAATTTTTTGCTGTTACAAGCAAGGCCACAGTGAACCCCCTTGGGTGTATCTTTTGTGCACATATGTGAGATTTTTTTGAGATCTGGGATGTGGAATGTCTGGGTCTTAGGGTATGTGCATCTTCGTATTGACTAAGTGTTACTATATTTTTCATCAAAATGATGGCACCAATTTATGCTCCTCCCTGTAATGATCCTTGCCTGCCTGGTAGAGGTAAGTTGATACAATTGCTTATTATTTACCTGTTCCTGGCTTCTAGTGAGGCTAACCTCCTTGTCAAACATTTATTGGCCATTTTAGGTGAAATCATCTCTGAATTGTCTTTTGATGGCCCTCATTCATCATTGTTCTGAGTTGTTTGTCTTCTGTTATTGACTCGTAGAAATTCTTTATATATTCTGGACACTAGACACTGTCAGTCATGTGTTTTGCAAATATCTCCCAGTCCATAGTCTTTTAACTCTGATTATGCTATCTTTGTTACACAGACTATACATTTTAATGTCAGAGTGTTTTCTGTTGCACAAAATGAAGGGGATGAGCAGTAGAATTTAGGCATCAGTTTGGCGAGTGATGCGGGGAGGAGGATGCAGTGTCTGAGGCTGGGAGTTTTACTGCTGCCCATCACACCGCTGCAAAATCTCTTTGACTCCTAAACTCAAATATTTGTGGAAATAGGGCTACTTCTCACAGTGGGTCCCAGACTATTTCTTTGTCCGAGAAGCATCCTGCACCACTGTGCCCCATGGAAGCCAGAAATCTCAGCAGCTGCCTTTGCTGCAAACCCACCAGTTGCCAAGCCTGCGCTTAGCTGACTTGCAGAAGTGGGCCATTTTCCCTTTCTGATATGTTTGTGTGATAACGGGAAACAGTAAGAGGGAGAGATGGGAACAAAGCAGACCCAGGGTGGCCCTGGGTTGTCCAGCAAACATGGACCTTTGTCAGCACTTCAGAAGGCTCAGACAGGGCAGCCAGATGAAGGGGCCCATGTTAGGCTATGGATACATGAAGAGATGGCAGGGACCTTCTTCCTTGGCCAACAGACTCTGGTGTAGATAACTCCTTTAGAACCTAGAATATGGATGATTTGGGGCATCATGTCCCATCACTTAGTTTTTACTGTATACCAGGTTACCCCCAAACTTAAGAATGGAGCATGATGCAACAGGCCAGCCTGTTATTCTGCTGGGAAGGAATTTGAGGAATGAACTGGTTCTGGGCATTGAGATACTGGGCTTCTCACCCTGATCTTGCTACAAGGTGATGTGTGACCTCCGTTGAGTCTGCAGCCTCTTTTTCACGTCTTCCTCATTTTTGAAATGAGGTCTTCAAGCTGCAGACGTATGATCAAGTTCCTGTGGTTTCAAGAGCATTCTACCCTGTTGACCATTATTTGCAATTATTCAACTGCCTGAGCAGGAGGCAGTAAAGGCAATGCCATTCTTATTCCACCTCAAGTTCAGCTCATGAATATCAAAAGAAACATCCTAACAGATAAATGATAATAATTGTGATTATCGACTACGTGATTGATACTTTGCTTTGTGCTTTGCAGCTGTTAATTCAAAATCTCCCTATACCTGGTGAGGAACATATTCATCCCATGATTTGTCTCTGGGGGGCGCTGTTCCCGTGTTCTTTTTGCAAGGTCCTTTCTGGAGTACCACTCTGGAGTACATCTACCAAGAGAACCCCTTGGGTAGCTGGTGGCCCTGTAGGTTTTATAAGCTGCCCCTTCCCAAGATGAGAAGGCAGCTCAGCAGGATTCAGTAACTTCCCTGAGCACCTACTCATCATTAGAAGTAGAGGAGAGGGCTCAGGATTCTAACTCCAAAACCTGACCTTTTGCCAGGACACCAGGCTGCCAACTACAGACCAGATCAACTTCTTCATGAGAGGGGATGTGGGACTGGAGAAGTCTGGGTTCACAAACAGTCACTGAACTCCTTTGTGCCTCAGTTTCCCTATCAGCAAAATGGGGCCTTACTCATTCCTACTCCTTAGGCTTACATTAAATGAGGTAGTGTGATGCTCCGGGGGCTATCAGTGGCCCACGCCAGGTGTGCAGTGAACCCTAGGCACAAATAGAAAACACCTTTCTCCATGGAGGAAAGCCATACCGAGTGCTTTCTGAGAAACCTGCTCCCCCGTGGCAGACTGAGGTGGCTGGTGATCAGCACAGCCTTTTGAAGGGGGTCGTCTTTTCCAACAGAACATGACACAGCCGCAGGGAAAGTTGCTTTAGTTCCACTTAGTTTGATTTATTATTGATAATGCTGGAGATAAATTAGGATCATTAAAATAAGAGGCTGCAGCCTGCAGGCTGTTTTGAATTCTGAAGCTGTCTGCTTTGCATTTGCTGGGACTGGAGTGAACAGGGGTGTGTCCAGAGGAGGAGAGTCTGGGAGAGACGGAGGCAGGAAGCACTGCTGGGAAAGTCTGGGCAGCAAGACAGGAAGAATAGCGCGGAGCTGTGTCTTAGTGGACTGGGGTTGCCATAACGAAATACCATAGACTGGGGGGCTTAAACCACAGAAATTTATTTTCTCACAGTACTTAAAGGCTGAAAGTCCAAGATTAAGATGGTGGCTGATTCTGTCCCTGGTGTGGCATCTTTTCTTGGCTTGCAGATGGTCACTTTCGGTTCACATGGATTTTCCACTGAGTACCCTAGGCAGAGAAGATGGAGTTGGGGGTGGAGAAGGAGAGAGAGAGAGAGAAAGAGAGAAAGAGAGGGAGAAAGCCTGAGGAGCAAGGTCTGGTATCTTTTCTTAAAAGAGCATTAATCATACTGGATCAGGGACCCACTCTTATGACCTCATTTAACCATTCTAAAGGCCCCATCTCCAAATACAATCCCCACTGTTATCCACAATCTTAACAATTCATTGAGCCAACTGCTAAGCACACAGAAGAAATGATTCTAATTAAGCATGCACAAACAAACTTAATTTAGAAGGCAAAATGCAATATTACCTGCATAGACGTATTCACCAGGGACTTATTCTTGGAGGTTCATGTCTTATTCATCTCTGTCTGTCTTAGAATTGAGCACAAGGCAGGTAATCAATGAATGGTTTTTCAAAGAATGACTTTGGTCTTGTAAATGCATATCTTCTTTATTAAAAAGTTAATAAAAGCTCTACTTCTGAGGCAGCTTGTTTCAGGGAAACAGGTACATTTAAGAGAAATATGTCAACCGTCATTTATTAAACACTTACTATGTGCCAGGAAATGTGACAAGAATTTTGTATGCAGTATATTGCTTATTCTTCACAGTAACCCATGGATATCAGGACACTGTATGTCTCTTAGCTCCCATTTTGGAGAAGTTGCAAGTGAAGCTCAGAGAGGTTGTGTGTATCTGCTCAGTCCTGTTCAACTCTTTGTAAACTGCCAGGCTCCTCTCTCCATGAAATTTTCCAGGCAAGAATACTGGAGTGGGCTGTCATTTCCTACTCCAGGAGATCTTCCCTATCCAAGGATCAAACCTGTGTCTCTTAAATCTCCTGCATTGGCAGGCAGGTTCTTTACCACTGTGTTACCTGGCAAGTCCCTGTCCCCTATTAAGTCTGCAGGTGGTAAGTGGGAGGGAAGGCTGTTTTGTTCATTTGGCTCAAAAGCTAAGTTCTTTGACAGATTCCACACAGCCTTCTTGGGGCTTGAGGGGTCTAGACATGGCCTGGCACAGCCAAAGACTCATCCTCATCTCACCTACATTGTCATTGTCATTGTGAAAACTGCTGAGTCATGTCCAACTCTTTGTGACTCCATGGACTACACAGTCCATGGAATTCTCCAGGCCAGAATACTGGAGTAGGTAGCCTTTCCCTTCTCCAGGGGATCTTCCCAAGCCAGGAGGCGAACCCAGGTCTCCCTCATTGCAGGCAGATTCTTTACCAGCAGAGTCACAATGGAAGTCCAAGAATACTGGAGTGGGTAGCCTATCCCTTCTCCAGGAGATCTTCCTGACCTGGGAATCGAACCAGGGTCTCCTGCATTGTAGGCGGATTCTTTACCAACTGAGTTATCAGGGAAGTCCCATCTCACCTACACCTGGAATTTTAGTGGAGACTGCCTACTTAGGAGTCTATTTGGGTATTGGAGTTGATGTTTAGTGAAGGTTAGGTAACATGCAGATCCCTGTTCCCACTGACTGTCACTTTAAAATACTTTTAAGGTGGGTATCTTGTGTTCTCATTATCAGTTTCTTAATATAAATAATTTTAAAAGGGTGATAGATGATCTCAATACACTTGAACTTACCAAAGGAGTCTTCTGATATCAGATCCTGAAGGAGTAGCTGGGGTTATGTAAATGGCCAGCACCCTGATGAGCTGGAGTTCATGGCCCCATCCACACTGCAGGGTTTAGGCTGAGCTCTTGTCCTCTAGGGACTGTGGGTGACTCAGAGTCATCTTTAATAGCATTACTTCCAAGGAGACAGCAGGGGACAGAGGAAGGTGATGGATATGGGTTCAAAGCCAGAGCTGCCTTTTCCTAGCAGTACAACCCTGGACCACTGACTTCATTTCTCTGGGCCTCCATTTCCTCATCTGCCAAATGGGGACCATGGTACCGACTTCCTGGGCTGGGTTAGGTGAGATAATAGCTCTGCATT
This sequence comes from Bos javanicus, assembly GCF_032452875.1. Classification (NCBI taxonomy): domain Eukaryota; kingdom Metazoa; phylum Chordata; class Mammalia; order Artiodactyla; family Bovidae; genus Bos; species Bos javanicus. The sequence goes on along the minus strand of NC_083872.1, from coordinate 73,778,599 downwards.
TATCAAGCATTTATTATGTGCCAGGGACTTTTCTGGGCCACGGGGAGCCAGTGGTGAAGACCAAGTCATGGACACAATGGAGCTTACATTCTACAGGCCATGACAAGAACCTTGAAAACAAAGCAAAAAAAAAAAAAAAATCATTTCAAGGGGTAATAAGTCCAAAAAGGCATGGCAAGAGGATGCAGGGACACAGTGTTACTGTGTGCTTGGAGTGGGTGTTGAGGAGCTCTTCTGGGAAGCTGGGATTTGAGCAGAGACCCAAGTTAAGTGAGGACAGGAGCTGATTTCAGGTCAAGGGGGCAGCCAGTGCAGCAGCTGAGGGAGAATCCCCCCCACCGTGATGCAGGAACAGCAAGGGCAGGTGGCTGACATGGTTTGAGGGGACAGAAGGATGAATGGAAGAGAAAGAAGTGACATGAAGCAGGACTGGATGGTGGAGTGCTCCAGAGTTCAGGATGAGGTCTTGGAATTAGAGTCTGTAAGACAGCTCATGGAAAGAGCTTGGTGTGGTAGGTGTCCACAGGCCAGTAGGACCAGCAATTCACCACCTGCCATCTGCAGGACCCTCTGCTGGGCGAGGGGACAGAGATGGGTTAGCTACACTCCTCATTCTTCAGACCACCTAGTTCCTTTTCCTTCCTCTACTCCCAGATTCTAGATCTTATCCTAAGAATGGAAGGCTGCCTGGGAGCTTTCCAGACCTTGAGCATTTTGCTCTATTCTGGCATCAGGGTCTAAAATATATCTGAAGAATGTCCTGGCTGATAAAAAGTATTTATTTTCCCTAATCAGTTGCATGAGAAAATAACAGAAAGGAGAATTTCCTTTTTGACTGAACTTTCTAATCCGTTTTCTTTGAGGTTGAGTTGTATTTACCAAACCTGCACTGGAGATGTTGTTGTTGCTGGGAAGTGAAGGGTCCTTGAGCACAAAGAGGAATGGGAACAGCCTCTCTTTCAAGTTGCAGCTTCAGAAGCACTTTGCCAACATCAATGCAGTTTGCCTCTTACAGTCTTCTTGGTGGGGGTGTATCAGGATAGCAGCTTAAGTGTCAGGGACTAAACACATTACTGGGGACCCTTCTGTGCCTTGGGGGTGGGAGGAATAGAGATCCAAGGTCCCGTGCAACATGTCTCATCTAATCCTCACTATGCTGTGAGGTAGGGATCAGATACCATCCACATTTTGAAAAAAAAAAAAAAGGAACCCAATTCTAAGAGGAGTAAAGTGACTTAGCTAAGGTCACACAGCTCAGAAGTGGGTGACCAAAAGTACTCCCAATTATCCATAGGTTTGGCTTGACCAAACTTCAGTCAAGCTTACCTCTTTCCCACAAGCTCTGAAATTTTGGCTGGTCTCCAAGTGTAAGCAGGAACCAAGGTGCAGAAGTTGGGCTTCTCTGATGGCTCAGATGGTAAAGAATCTGCCTGCCAATGCAGGAGACCTAGGTTCCATCCCTGAGTCAGGAAGATCCCATGGAGAAGGGAACAGCAACCTACTCCAGTATTCTTGCTTGGAGAATTCCATGGACAGAGGAGCCTGGTGGGCTACAGTCCATGGAGTTGCAAAGAGTTGGACATGACTGAACAACTAACACAGCAACAACAAGACCCAGGACAACTTTTCAAAAAACTGGCCACAAAGAGAAATCCTGTTATGCTTCTCAGCCTTCCCCAAAGTCCCTCCCTACATGTTGCACTGCACAGCCCTCACAAAAGAAAAGGCTTTTTTCTTTTGAATTTTGAGGTGCTTGAAGATCCTGAAGTCAAAGCATTTTTCCTACTGCAATAGTCTTTTTGAATAAAATCTTTCCCATCCTAAGTCCAGATTTGTTTTTCATTTGGCACAGTTGAGCTGGAATTTGAACCCAGAATTCTTTAAACTTTCCAGTTTATTCAGCAGTTGGCATAGTTGCAAACATATACTTCTGTGTGGAATGCTGGGACTCACAGGTGTGTTTTCTTCTAGAAATCAAACTAGAAGTGATGTTGCTGATCACACGATCATATTAAAATCTGACTCTGTTATGTGTATGCTGGTCATTAAACCTAAAAAATATATAAAGAATCCTGACACATGAAACTAACACAATATTGTAAATTAACTGTACTTCAATTAAAAAATAATATATAAAGAATCTTAATGACATCACCTTTTTTTTTTGGTTTCTAGGAAAGCATGTTTCTCTTTGTTCATTTGTCTTTTGACCACACAGACCAGAAAATGTATGATATTTTAGGGAAAGATTATGGGAAATAAGCTCAAGTGTGAGACAATCAATATAATATACATATTTTTGTGAAATATGGTGGAACTACCTTATTTGAATTCTGCAGAGTTGAATAAAGAAACTGGTTTCCTGAGCTCATTAAGCACAATTTCTGGGTTGGCAGACTTGTTTTAGTGGGAAAGGACATGAATCAGAACCAGATGGATCTGGGTCTGAGTCCAAGCTTTGCCATTTGCTGACTGTGCAGACTTGGGCAATTTCCTTGGTTCTTCAGTCTATAAAATCCTTCCCATTTTTCCTTCTATAGTGAGGCAGAAGTATAATCATGCATGGGGTGTGATGCATAATACTTGCTCAATAAACTTTAAAAAAATATAGGAGAAGGGATCCATTTTGGGGGAGAAGTACTGTTTAACATTAAAGAGATTTTGCAGAGCAAGGGAGACATTCTGATAAACCACAACAACCCAGGGTTTGAGTCTACTTACTTGCATGAAAATGTCTCTTGTCCCAACTTGTCCAATGGGTTGACTTTCCCAGCATCTGCTCTTAGCACATGCTTGCTCAGCTTGTTGCCTTTACTTGTAGAAGCTTATGGTGAACTCTTCAAAGGGCAGGGGCCCAGCACTCACTCCACAGCCCTCAGCACAAATGGCTCTGAATGCATAAATGGTGATGGGATCATTTGAGTTGAACTTTATTAGAAGGGTAGGAGTCCCTAGCAGAGAAGGAAGTGGCAACCCACTTCAGTATTCTTGCCTGGAGAATCCCAGGGATGGGAGCCTGGTGGGCTGCTGTCTATGGGGTCACACAGAGTCAGACATGACTGACTTAGCAGCAGCAGCAGGAGTCCCTGGTTGCTCAGTGGTAAAGAATCTACCTGCCAATGGAGGAGATGTGGGTTGAATCCCTGGGTCAACCTCAGGAAGATCCTCCAGAGAAGTAAATGGTAACCCACTCCAGTATTCTTGCCTGGAAAATCCCATGGACAGAGGAACCTGGTGGGCTACAGTCCATAGGGTCACAAAAGAGTCAGAGATGACTTAGCGACTAAACAACAACAGGAGTTTGATATCTGAAGACGCAACCAGTCATTTAACAGACAAGGACCAATAGAATCAAAATCGCTTTGCTGGAGTTTGGTCCTCAGAAAGGTGTGGGTGTGGCTAGGGCTGTCACTGTTCCCCAGTGTCCACGCTTCCTTTCTTTTTGTTAAAAATAACACACCCCTAACTTTTATCTGGGCACATAGCCACCCAGCTATCGACAGGTTTTCCCAGACTTCCTTGATCCCAGCTGTAGTCCTCTGATTAATTTTGTATCAGTGGATACAAAATTTGTATCAGTAACCTCCCTGTCATTTCTTTAAAAAGAAAGAGCTTACTTCCTGTGAAGCAAAGCACTGGCAATGATCCAGCTATGATCATGGAGGTGGAGGTGACATACTAGGTGCTGCTGTGGCAAGAACATGCGAAGAACCTGGGCTTCTGTATGACTTTGTGGAGCACAGCTGCCCTTGTGGCTTGGACCACTTGTCTTTGATTGTTAGGTGAGAAAGAAGTAACTTGCTATTTTATTAAATTGGCTACAATTTAGGGCTTCTTTATTGCATGACAACAGCTTAGTCTTTAATAGTTTGGATCTCAACCTGGACCAAATCTGGAGGAAGAGTCATTCAGTTCATTCAGTTCAACTCCCAGGAGAAGAGAGAAAAGGAAGGAGTAGGAGAAGCTTGATCTGCGGAAGAGGAGAAAAGCTGCAGGTCCCTCAATTTATTCATAGCAAATTCATAATTTTGTCAGTTTATTAATCCACAAACACTTCTTGAGCATGTGCCACAGCATCCACCCAACTCACTCAGCTATATTTTCTTCCCTGCTCCATTTTCTCCATCTCACTTATCACGATCGAAAATTACATTATCTGTCTTGAGTGCAGTAGTATTTACCAGAAGGTAAATTTATGGCATCGGAGAACAGAATGTTAGCAAGTTTTGCAAGAAGAAATATAATGTGGGAAGTTAGTGAATCCATGGGAACTGGTATAAATCATCATGACCGTGTGAAGAATTAGACAAAAAATAAGAGGGAATTTGAAACCCAGCAGAAGTCTGCTTTCTGATGAGCACAAGGTGAGGTGAGCCCTGAACACAGGTAGGGAGTTGGTAAGATGGGGCAGAGGGTATAATGGTAGCTGGAAAGGACTCATCTCCCACAGTTCAGTGGATTGGGCCTTGGGGCCCATTCAAATAGTAATGAGAAAAGCCCTGTGCAACTGGAGTAAATAACCAGGAAGGAGGATAACTTAAGGTTAGTTGAAGGGGAGGGGATTGAGAGGAGGCCTTCTGCAGAATGAGCATAAGGATGACACTGGATGGTGCAGAGAAGAGACTGACCTGGAACTTCTGAGGTCTTATGTCTCCCACTACATAACTCACAGTCAATCACAAGAAGTCAATGACTGACATCTGTGTAGTCTCCCGTGGTTAGTCTGTTGACCAGATGCCCAGGGAAGATGAGATGTGTGAGGACAGTTTATTACCTGTTCATTGTCAGTCTCCCTCATTAGAAGGAAACCTTAATGAGGGTGAGGACCTGGTCTGTCTGCTTCACAGCTTTCTCCAAAGCACCTAGAACAAAGCCTGGCACATAATAGTAATTCAATAAATAATATTTGAGTAAATCAATAAAGTAAGCAGACAAATAAATAAAACAACATCCAGCTCCAATAATTACAAAGCAGAAAGATGCAGCAACTTTGACATGGACAAAACAGAAGAAGGCTTTCTTTAGGACAATGGGCAGGGAAATAGTTTAAGAAGAAAGGGCCTTCCAGGTGGCGCTAGTGGTAAAGAACCTGCCTGCCAATGCAGGAGACACAGGAGATGTCAGTTCCATCCCTGGTTGGGAAAGATCCCCTGGAGGAGGATGTGGCAATCCACTCCAGTATTCTTGCCTAGAGAATCCCATGGACATAGAGGAGCCTGGAGGGCTAAAGTCCACGGGGTAACAAAGAGTAGGATATGACAGAAGTGACTTAGCACAAACACACAACAGAAAGAGAAAGAGTCAGCCATGCTGACAGCAGGGAGAAAGCCATTTCAGGAGAAGGAACAGCATATACAAAGTCCTCAATGTGGGAGAGAGCTTGGCATGTTCCAGAAACAGAGAAGATTGGTCTGACTTCAGGGAGAGTGACATGAGCAGAACTAGGAGAGGTCAACAGAGGCTGGATCTTCAGGGATAGTGGCTGGATTTTATTCTTAGATAATTTATTCCTATTCTGTGTCTGCTGCTGCGGCTGCTGCTGGTAAGTTGCTTCAGTCATGTCCAACTTTGTGCGACCCCATAGACGGCAGCCCACCAGGTTCCCCCATCCTGTCTAGGGATATATAATCCAATTTTGCTTTGGGGAAAGTGTGTGGAAACTGGATTGGAGGCAGGCAAGAGTGTAGGTGAGAGAATCACCCTCATATTCATGGCTTAAGACAACACTCATTTATTATTACAGCTCATGCCTCTGTGATTTGTTATTCATTGACTGTCCTAAGAAGGGTTCCCTGTTGATATTAGATGGACTTGCTCATGCTTTTGTGGATCTTCAGGGGTGGGAGTAGTGGGTGCTCTGTTTGAACCTAAGCTGATCTGGGTTAACTAAGCTGAGACAGCTCAGATGCAATGGATGCTCTTCTTTTTCCTCCTGGGTGAGCAAGTATGTTCTCCTCATGGTCATAGCAGAGGCACAAAAAGCAGAAATCATATAAGAGCAATTCAAGACTCTGCATAACATTTGTTAATATTCATTTTTGGCCAAAAAATGTCCTGCAGGGCCATGGAATTGTGCTTTAGTGTATGGGGAGTGCTGCCATCCAAACGGTGTGGATACCATGAAGGGTGAGGAATTGAGCCATTGCTGCAGTCTACCACAGATGCCTCTCATGCTTCTGGCTGGCTAGTATTCATTATAATTTCCCCTCTGGTCCACTCCAAACAATTCTCTTTCTCCACCCACAGGACACCCCTTCTGTTTGCTTGTTCTTGGAGCTTCTGATAGGAAGGAGACAGCAGAACTGGAAATCCATTCATGCAGTTTGGCCTTTCTGCAGAGAATGGGAGGGTACAGGTACCCCACCCTCTACCTTCAGTGGAAGTTTCATCCCTTAGAGTTTGGCTCTGAATCAACGGGACTGAGAATGGTTGTAGATTTCTGGCTATAATATTGTGTGGGCTGGCTGATTGAGGAACACACAAAGCGCAGGTTTACAAAAGCAATTGAGAAAGGCCTTGGCCGGAATGCAGAGAATATCTGCAGCTTAAATGCTGGAGCGATTATATCATTTGTGGGGCTTTGCAAGCTAATTTGTTTGCTGCCTTTTCAATTTGCCATTCAGTTTCCATGGTTTCACGGTTGGTCAGAGATGGAATATTTAAATCCAATAGATAAAGCCTGGAGTTGAAGAGCTAAAATGGCTGTGGAATTGTTTTATAGCACAGACCAGTGGAAAGATGACCGTGTAGGGAATGGAGAGAGTTAGAGTCTGGTCCTGGCTTTGCTGCCTTCATGCCCAAATCCTTCTCTGTGCCTCAATTTCTCCATCTGTGATATGGTGTGAGCTCTTCAGCAGCTCCGCCTTGGCTCTACAGTAACAGTAACAATAATGATAATAAATAGAACAGGAGTAATAATAGCTAGTGTCTATTCAGTGATTACTTGGTGCCAGGCATCATTTGAGCACCTTATGTTCATTTCATCCACACAATAAGCACAAGAAGTGAGTGAAAGTGAAAGCGTTAGTTGCTCAGTCCTGTCTGACTCTTTGTGACCCCATGGAATGTAGCCTTCCAGGCTCCTCTGTCCACGGAATTCTCCAGGCAAGAATACTGGAGTGGGTTGTCATTTCCTTTTCCAGGGAATCTCCTGACCCAGGGATCAAACCCAGGTCTCCTGCATTGCAGGAGATGATTCTTTACCGTCTGAGCCACCATTCTCACAATAAGCACAGGAAGGGACGATGCCATTGCTCTGCCCATTTCAAAAGGTCATGAAACTGAGGCTTGCCCAGCATCACACAGCTAATAGTGCTAAAGCTGGAGTAGGAACTACATCTGCCTTATTGCAGATCCTAGGGTCTTACTCCCTTTATTCCCTCTCTCCAGGATTCTATTCTTCATCATGCTATGCTGTGGAACTTTCTATTGGAAATGTCCTGTGTATGCACTGTCTGATTGGCCACTGGTTGTATGAGACTGTGGAGCACTTGAAAGGTGGTGAGTGTGACCGAGGGATAACATCCTTTTTTAAAAAAATATTTATTTATCTTTGGCTGCGCTTGGTCTTCGTTGCTTTGTGCAGGCTTTCTCTAATTGTGGAAAGCGGGGGCTACTCTTTGTTGCTGCGCATGGGCTTCTTTTTGCCGTGGCTTCTCTTGTTGTGAAGCACAGAGTCTAGGTGTACAGACTTCAATAGCTGCGGCACACAGACTCAGTAGCTGTGGCTCTCGGGCTTAGTTGCTCCGCAGCATATGGAATCTTTCCCAACCAGAGATTGAACCCATGTTGCCTGCACTGTGCCACCTGGGAAGTCTGAAGGATGGCATTCTAAATTTTATTTCATTTTAATGTTTTTAACTAGCTTTTTAGAATCACCTGTGGCTGGCAGCTCTTGTGTTAGAGTATGAGAAAGCAGGGACTTGGGCAAATGCCATGGAGCATAGTGTTTAAGCGAAGGACTCTGGACCCATTTTCTGGGCATAAATATCCATTCTGCTACTTACTGGTGGCATGACCTTGGGCAAGTTACTTATCCTCTTTATGCTCTAGTCTTCACATCTTTAAAAGGGATAATAATGGACCGAGGGTGAGAACTAAATATGTTAATACACTCAGAACAGTGTCTGGCACATAGTAAGAGTCATATGAGTGATAATCCATGTGATTGCACCCCTAGGTGAGACGATGAGAAAGCAAACCTGATAGGTATTCGCTGCTATTTAACTCATCCCCACAGAACAGTGTGAAGTAGTGAAACGGGCAGTGCTGGAACCTGGCCCCGCCCCTCAGACCCCTCTTCTGGCTCTGTGTGCCCATCCTGTCACTGTGTGCGTTGCTGCTACAACTCACACCTGCCCCTGGCACCTTAGAGAACTGTCCTTGGATGCTAGAGCCTTCGTGATCCCAGGGAGAGTGGACCTGCCTGGGAGTCTATCTCACTCCCACTCCCAACAGCTTGTAGCCAAGAGTTGACTAGTGGATGTAAAATGCCCAACTCCTCTGCCCCCAGGGCTTTCAGTTCAGTTCAGTTCAGTCGCTCAGTCATGTCCGACTCTTTGCGACCCCATGAATTGCAGCACGCCAGGCCTCCCTGTCCATCACCAACTCCCGGAGTTCACTGAGACTCACGTCCATGGAGTCAGTGATGCCGTCCAGCCATCTCATCCTCTGTCGTCCCCTTCTCCTCCTGCCCCCAATCCCTCCCAGCGTCAGAGTCTTTTCCAATGAGTCAACTCTTCGCGTGAGGTGGCCAGAGTACTGGAGTTTCAGCTTCAGCATCATTCTCTCCAAAGAAATCCCAGGGCTGATCTCCTTCAGAATGCACTGGTTGGATCTCCTTGCAGTCCAAGGGACTCTCAAGAGTCTTCTCCAACACCACAGTTCAAAAGCATCAATTCTTCGGTGCTCAGCTTTAAGGAGGTAATTAAGGTTGGATGCGGAGAAGGCGATGGCACCCCACTCCAGTACTCTTGCCTGGAAAATCCCATTGATGGAGGAGCCTGGAAGGCTGCAGTCCATGGGGTTGCTGAGGGTCGGACGCGACTGAGTGACTTCACTTTCACTTTTCACTTTCATGCATTGGAGAAGGAAATGGCAACCCACTCCTGTATTCTTGCCTGGAGAATCCCAGGGACGGGGCATCCTGGTGGGCTGCTGTCTATGGGGTCGCACAGAGTTTGACACAACTGAAGTGACTCAGCAGCAGCAGCAGCAAGGTTGGATGAGGTCATAAGGGTGGTAACCTGATACAGTAAGATTGGTGGCTTACAAGAAGAGAAAAAGAGATTGTTTATTCTGTCCATACAGGCAAAGAAGAGGTTATGACTCAGTGAGAAGGCAACTGTCTTCAGGTTAGGAAGAGAGCCCTCACCAGAACTGAACTAGCCAGGATCTCGATCTGGGACTTTCAGCCTCCACAACTGTGAGGAACTGAAGTTCTGTTGTTTAAGTCAGTCTTTTCAAGATGGCAGATCTCACTGGCAATAATTAGCCATCTAATCCCACCTCGTGGCTGAGGAGGCTGTGAAACATTGTCGTCCCAGGGTGAAAGGAAAACAGATTTGATGGACAGCTGGTTAGCTGTGGTGTAGCCCTTAACCCCTCCCTGGGCTTCCCTGGTGGCTCAGTTGGTAAAGAATCTGCCTGCAGTGTGGGAGACCCAGGTTTGATTCTTGGGTGGGGAAGATTCCCCTGGAGAAGGAAATGGCAACCCACTCCAGTATTCTGGCCTAGAAAATTCTATGGACAAAGGAGCCTGGTGGGCTACAGTCCATGGGGTTTCAAAGAGTCAGATACAACTGAGTGGCTTAGCATGTAGCCTTTAATCCTTAACTATCAGGTAAGGTTAAAAGAGACTTGTGCTTTTGAAAGAATCTACTTTGTGGCCAACGGGTTGGAGTGAGTTTTGTTTTCTTGTGTTTTGTCAGAGAATTGCTTTAGAATCACTTAAGATATAAGTAAAGAAAACCACAAGAGGGAGGATCTAGAAATGTGAGTTGGCAAAGATCTGATTCTGTATTGGATTCTGTGTGTGCTGACCAATCATGTCTGCTCAGAAAATGAGCTGAAAGCTGGTGTCATCAATCAAGTCATAACGAATGTGATCTCCAAAGTCCAGAATGATCCAACCATTGATATCTCTCCTGTTTCCTAGCCCTTTCCCTCTCCTACTCAGAACTCCAGCCATACTGTCCTTTTAATTCCCTGAAGAATCCCTCTGTAATGCAGGAGACACAGGAGATGCAGGTTTGATCCCTGGATTTGGAAGATCCCCTAGAGAAGAACATGGCAACCCACTCCAGTATTGTTGTTTGAAAAATCCCATGGACAGAGGGGCCTGGCAGGTAACAGTCCAAAGGTTTGCAGAGTCAGACACTACTGAGCAACTAAGCACACACACACACACACACACACACATGCTCTGTGTCACCCCTACCGTAGTGCCTTGCACAAGCTCTTTCTACGTCCTAAAATGTACCAGACCTCCTGATGCTCCCACTCACCTCAAGCAGGAGGCAGGCAACATTTCAGTTGCTTTAAATCATCTTTTCCTTGGCCTTCTTGCCTGATGGGGTGGACTTGGTTCTAGTGGTAGGAAATATTGCCTGTGGATTAAAGCTTTTATTTTCTATGGTGGATAAAATACTGTTTATGCTTACAGCCCACCTAATGCATATGCCTTGTAATAATTTTAATAAACAAATTAAAGAGCAAAAGTTGTCCAGCTTTGTGCTTTTATTAACCACAGTTTCTAGGCATTATTACTTTTTCTTTGTTTCATGCCATTATTTCCTTTCAGTGAGAAATCTGCTTAGTACATTTATTTGCTTTGGATAATAACAGAGTTTGTACGTGTGCCACTTAAAAGATTGTGCTTGGGCCAGGTTAGCACTTACAGAAATTTAAGATAAATAATGCTTTCTTTCTTTCTTTTTTTTTTTGCTAAATTCCCCCCATACACTGGCATATTACCATTCTCAGACCACATTCCCTGATGCTATTAATACTTTTCTATAAAGTCACTCAGTGGTGTTTCTGGCCAGAGTTTTTTTTAGTGGAGGTGGAGGAAATTAAAAGTTTAATAGAATCAAACAAATATTTATCAAACACCCATATTTTCTTATTTGAACTCCCTTTAATCCCTTTGAGAGGGCATTGTATTTCTCCTTCTGTTCTTCTCCATCTCTATTCTTCCTTCTGTGTTTCCTTTTGCCATCTTCTGAAGCCTCTGTTCCTGGTACAGAGAAGCAGAATATCTCGTATTTCCTTGTGGCAATAGTTTGAGCTGTCGTTTTTTCTCTATTTCCACCAAGATCACTAAGAGTAAAGGTGCCACCTTACCCAAGATTCATCCCAAAGGAGACCTTCTAAGAATAGCTGATTTGTGTCCCTTCCTCTCTCAGAGAACAAGTTGAAGATGGCAAATGCCACTTTTGAGAGAGGTCATCCTATTCCCTCCTTCCCACTTTAAAAGGGAAAGTGTTGGGGGAGCCATCTTCTCCATGAAGAGTGGAGATTCCAAAGCCAGCTCTGGCATCTTCTTCCTGTCTGGAAACTAAGTGAAAGCTGGTGGCTCACAAAGAGACTGCTTGTGAGCTGGCATGAAGTTGCAGATGGGGGAATGGCTAAGAGGATAGCATGCGGGGTTCCCAGCACGTGGAGGGCAGGGTTGCCGTGGCAAAGTACACTGCCATTCCGGTATTTCATCCTCCGGTCTCCACGCTCTTTACCCAGTGACATTGCTGTTCATCCCAGAGACCTGAAGCCTGAAACAGAGCTTTCCAGCTGATCCACAGACCTGTGAGTATGATAATAACTGCTTATTGCAGTAAGACACAGATTTGGGGTATTTATTCAGCCCTGGGATTTCTTTGGAAGGAATGATGCTAAAGCTGAAACTCCAGTACTTTGGCCACCTTATGCGAAGAGTTGACTCATTGGAAAAGACTCTGATGCTGGGAGGGATTAGGGGCAAGAGAAGAAGGGGATGACAGAGGATGAGATGGCTGGATCGTATCACTGACTCGATGGACTTGAGTCTGAGTGAACTCCGGGAGTTGGTGATGGACAGGGAGGCCTGGCGTGCTGCGATTCATGGGGTCGCAAAGAGTTGGACACAACTGAGCGACTAATCTGATCTGATCTGATTATGTGGCTTTGTTGCGGCAAGAGCTAACTGATACATCTTGTCAGGGCCTAAAGTGAGGCAAGGGATTAGGAAGGGCCAGGGCTAGCTCAGACCCCAGGACACTTCCTGGTGGAGTGAGAACCAGTATTTGGGAAAGGAAAAATGCTCTCTTGATAGGGTTACCCATGGCAGGAGGCTGCATTGAACACCCTGCTGGGGGCTGGGGGAACATGAAACAGTCCCTGAAATAGATGCAGTAGCTGGATGTGCCCAAGTCTATTACCCCTTGCTGTGGAGGTGGAGGTAGCATGGAGACCCCTCATGGGAGCAGAGTGTGTATCTGGCAAGAGGAGTTGAGCTGGATAATTATCCATATTTGCTGAGCAAGGAGCCAGGGAGTATTTCAGGTGCTGTGTATACAATGGTAAACAAATCAGTCCATGACCCCGCCCTCTTACAGCTTACTTTCCATTTACTCATGATAATAAAATTAATAATAATAATAATAATACCTATGTTAAGTTGAATACATACATGAAATAAGGCTAAGTCTTAAAACAGAAGTGACTGGAAAAATGACTAGACGGGGCTGTGTGGGCTGAATTGGACTAAATTTAATTTTCTTACTGTCAAGTAGGAATAGAGGCTTGTTAAAGTAAAGTATGGGCAGTATAAAATTGAAGCGAGCTTAGGTGCTCCTGTATATAACCTGTGACCATCCAGATCTAACTGTGATGCTGGCGCACATACGTTCCTGTATCCTTGACTGTATCTCTGCCTCCTGTCCTCTCAGGCATAGTGAGGGGCTGCCTATTCCCTAAAGATGCCTCTTCACCTGTCACCCCCTTGAGAGGCCGTGCATGTCACTATGAGCTGTAGAACATTCCCCTGGCTTCAGATCATTGCCCCTGCCCCATCTTGGTGCAGAAGCCCTTCTGCTGAGATTCAAGGTCTCTCTCACACTGCCACCCTCCATCATTCCTCGTGATGGACATTTCTCAACCTCCTGGTCCCTCTTCCACCCTCCTGAAGATGCTGACTTGGGGGCTTCCTAGCCGCATCCCTTCCTACCATCATCAGGAAGGACCCGATGCCTATGAGTATGGCACTTCTTGTACCTTCCTCTTGTTTATCATTGACTTTCTCCAATTTAGCGATCTTCACCTCCACCAACCTCAGGTACTCAGCTCCAATTGGAGCTCACTCAACTGTATGTGTGACTTTTCTCTTTATCTTCCTTCCACCCCAGCCCCATTCCCTCCCTCCCTTCCTTCCTTGGGTATCAATGCCAGACCCTGCACTGCCCTTTGCGGATACAATGGTGATAAAAACAGACACATTCTGTGTCCTTGAGGGACCCTCCAGGGAGCCTCTCTTCTTTCTGTCCCCTCCCTCTGCTCCTAAGACACCCGCTCACTGACGTCTAGTTCTGAGACTCCCATTAGCCCTTGGAATACAAGGTGCATTGTCCCAATCATTCCCATATTTAGTCTTCACATTAATCTTGCAAAGCATGTGCTGCTACTGCTGTTATGACAAATAATAGCTAACCCTTATATTATTAGTGATTCAGACCTGCCAGCACTGCCTGAAGGTTTTCCACATACTCAATAAATTCTTACAAAGCCCTCTCAAGTCAACATTATTGTTATCCTCATTTTACTGATGAAGAAACTGAGGTACAGAGAGCTTTTGTGAACTGCCCAAGGAAGGTCTCACTGCAGGATGTGATTCTGGAGCCGGAGTGGAGGGGCAGCAGGTGGCTGTAGTGTGGCGTGGGATTTGAGGCTTGGGGAAAACATTGTGGGAAGACAGGGTGGGGAGAGGCCAGGAGAGGAATGGTGAGTGAATGCAGAGTGGCTCTAGCCGTATGCAAATCATTCTAGGAGAAAAGAGGGTCAGCACGGCTGGGTGAGGTGGGCTATGGTGGAAATGCAATCACCCTCCACCCCATGCTAAGCAGTAATGCCACAGTCGAATAATTCTGATGAAGGAGGCAGTTTTATCTTTCTCAGGAAGCTTGGAAACACTTAAAAACCATCCTGCATTAAGGGCCTCTGAGGCTTATCCTATTTGAATTAGAAAAATGCATGGGGTCTCCAGCCTGTGAAATCCCAAAGGCGCCTTCCATCTGCCTCCCAGCTCACTGCTTCTCTCCGTAATGTGAACTACAGTCATCAAACAATGCCTGGCCTTTATCTATCCAGAGAGTTCACTTCTGTTTTTTCAGATTTCTTTCCAAGTAGCTGAAAGCTATTAATAGAGCTGATGGTGGTAACTCAGAAGGTTTGGAGTTTGCTTTTCATTTTCATTTGAATCATAAACTTGTGGCTTGTACTAAAGTTAAGAACAACTGGAGATAATGCCAAAGAATTTGTGAATCAGAAAGCAGATTAGTTTAAAATCTCCTTTTTATTTCGGTTGTAAAAACAGAAGACGAGTCACTGGTCCGTCTGTATTCTGTGGACCAGGGTTGTACATTTTTTCTCTAGCATCTATTGATATCACAGATGTAATTGCTGGGTAGTGCCTTGTAAAACTGTCTACAGTCTCTTCCCCCGACTAGATTCTAAGTGTAATGACTTTCTCTTTCCCTTTTAGTGCAATTTTCCAGTGTCTGGCATGTAGAGGTTGGTCGATAAATATTTGTTAAATATGAGAAACGGACGAATGGATGAAGCTAAATGAAATCCAGAGCTGCTGGGGCTGGTGGCATCCCTGTCTGCATTAACTCTGACTATTCAGGGTTTCTGTTCTTGGTGTGGGGCATGATGAATAGAGCATTCTGGGAAGGAAGTGCTTATTTCTGCTTGGTTGGGCTTGGAAATCAGCTCGCTGGGGTCCTGGCAGCACAGGCCCCACCAGTGGGGAGGAGGGTGTGGGGACCAGGCAAGGGTAGAGCTGGGGAAATGTACCTGGTCACAGAGGTGGGCTCCAGAAGGGAACAGCTGGGACATCCAGGTGTAGGGTCTGGGGGCTGCATCTATCTTAGACCCAGGTTTGGCAGCGGGGTTTATTGAAGTAGCCGAACAGATGGGTGGCAAAGAGCAGAGGGGTTTGGTGGAGAAGGCAATGGCACCCCACTCCAGTACTCTTGCCTGGAAAATCCCATGGACAGAGGAGCCTGGTAGGTTGCAGTCCATGGGGTCGCTGCCAGTCGGACACAACTGAGTGACTTCACTTTCACTTTTCACTTTTCATGCATTGGAGAAGGAAATGGCAACCCACTCCAGTGTTCTTGCCTGGAGAATCCCAGGGACGGGGGAGCCTGGTGGGCTGCTGTCTCTGGGGTCGCACAGAGTCGGACACGACTGACGCAACTTAGCAGCAGCAGCAGCAGTGGTGAGTTGTACACTGCGGTTGGGACTGACTCAGTTCGAAGCCCAGGACAGGACAGGCAGATCCGGGACCAGGCTGGAGCACACCAACAAATACTAGAAATGATGTGAAGATACTGTAAAGGATGAGGTGTGGTGAGCCCCAGATTTTGAAAGGCATTGGCATATAATGTGAGATTCCCTTGTGGCTCAGTGGTAAAGAATCCGCCTGCCAATGCAGGAGATTCAGGATATGCTGGTTCGATCCCTGGGGCTTGGAAGATCCCCTGGAGGAGGAAGTGGCAATCCCCTCCAGTATTCTTGCTGGGAAAATCCCAGGGACAGAGGAGCCTGGCTGGCTGTAGTCTGTGGGGTCGAAGAGTTGGACATGACTGAGCGACTGAGAACTCACACATGGTGTATAATGCAGGCCATGTGTATCCAGGTAAAGCTAGAATAGACCACTAGAATGGGGGAGGGGATGCTATAGCTTGGGAACCTAAGGCCTCATTAATTCAGTGGTCAAGATTCTGAATCTGACAAATGTAACCTAAATTTAAATTATAAAATTATGCAGAGAGAAGGTATTATAATTAGGTGATCTCTTCCTTTTGGGTCTGGCCAAAAGTTTGACCCTGAAGGTCATTTTATTGAACTAGAGAGAGTTGGTTCCCATTTGTGGGAGGACATTGCGCTTCAGAAGTGCTGTACTCTAGAGAAGGGGTTCTCAGACCTGGTCCAAAAATGCTAGATGTGAATTAAAAATAGGATAGCTAGGGGTGGGCTAGGAAGACCCTAACCCATCTCCCTTTTCTTTGCTCCCCAGATAATGTATAATCATTTACCCCAAAGCACTCCCTTCCCAATCCAGTCCTGCTATGTGGATTTTGACCAGGTTCATGCAGGCATAACTTGACCAAAACTCACTGAAGTCTAATGCTGCCAGCCTCTTGCCTCCTACCCAGAGCTTTTCTGTTGAGGCCGATGGGTCAGGTGCCTATAGAACTAGGGTAACTGATATCCTCTTGTGAATCAATTCTTAACGGGATATAGGATGTAGGTAGGAGCCAGGGGATACTCCCTTCTCTTTCCACTGCCCCCCGAGTGGACCATCCTGAGATGCTCTTGATACGACTGATTGGAAGATGGCCCTGCAAGGGAGAGTGCCGGGAGCCAGTGTGAGAAACTCCGCCCATGGCAAAGGTCATGAGGAAGGAGGTTCGGCATACGCAAAGGTGGGAATCGAGCCTCAGGAGTCCCCCTGGAAATTCTCGAGCATCTACCCCCAAAACCGGAGTCTGCCTACTTTCTGCTTTGTGCTCTCACCTACATCTCTGACTTTACGGGGGGCTGTCCCCCACCACCTCTCTCTGAAAAAGAGTTAACTTACAGCTTCAGTTAATAAAGTTCCTGGGCGTGACAAGAGTGTTTCAACTCACAAACTCCTTTGGAAGTCCTCTAGCCTGCCTGAATAGGTTCTTCCGGCCACATGTGATTGTTCAGAGCCTCCCAACCGTGAGAGGCATGAGATGTTCTAAACTGTCTAAATACAGATTCCTTTGAGCAGTTAAAAGATTGATTAGAAATTGTATTGGTGAAGGGTTTTTCACTTGTTGGGCCAATGTTTGCTGCTAAGTTTCCATATCCCTTACCTACTGCGTCCCTGGCAGTGTATTGATTAATATAATTGGTGTATAGGAATGTAAGTAGTAGCTTTAATGTTTGTAACCTTGGACCCTTGAGTTAATCCCTTTTCTTGTTATAGCCCACCACACCTTTGCCCTATAGGAATGCAACTTTATCTAATGCTTTTGGAGGGTGGTGCCTGACTAATCACCTTTAGAGAAAAATCAGTTTTCTGAAGAAAGGGTCTTAAAATGTTAACAGGCCTCTGGGCCAGAAGATGATGTAAATCATCTAAACTTTTGCATATGATAAGTTTGCAGGAAGAAAGCCTGGCTTACTGCTGACTCTACCCCTTCCCCCATTATCCCCTATGTACAATTTAAGGTATAAAAACTACTTTGGAAAATAAAGTGTGGGCTTTGTTCACCGAAACTTGGTCTCCCCATGTCGTTCTTTCTCTCACCTTCTGGTTGAATTCCCATCTGGGGCGGGGAGGCTTGTCAAGCCTACTAATTTTGCCTGGGCTTCTAAGATCTGACACTAAGATCTTAGTGTCTCCTCTCCTTCGGGAGAACAGGAGGACGCCTGCAGCCTACATAGGTGAAGTAAATTCCTTATTTTGGAATTTTATTAGCTTTCCACATAAACCAAGTTATTCAGCCTCTTTTCTCCGCTGAATTTCCTCACTGAGCTATCCTTATTTAACCACTATTTATATCCTTAATTAACGTTTAATTAAGCAATTGTTTCCTTATCCTCGCCGACGCCGTCCCTGCTTCGAATTCCCTGGATCCACCGGGGCTGGACCCCGGCAGGAGAGAAACCCGTTGTCCTTAGCATTGGCCAGCTTATACCCTTCTTGGCATACTCTCCTCTGACTCACCCCCTTTCTTGGTTTCTCATGCGTCTGGGCCTGTACCCCTTAGTTGAGAAGGAGTGTCCATCAGTGATAGCTATGAGTCATTACTAATGTTATTCAGGGTGAATCACGGATGGCCACTCATTGACTGTAGTGTCCTCATTTCTTTCTCCAGATTCCCTGGGAGTGACAGAGGACTCCAGATTCCCTGGAGGAGGGCATGGCCACCCACTTCAGTATTCTTAGCTGGAGACTCCCCATGGACAGAGGAGGCTGGTGGGCTACAGTCTATAGGGTTGCAAAGAGTCGGACATGACTGAAGTGACTTAGCAGGCAGACAGGCAGACTCCTTCTATGGAAAATAGAGTTTTGTTTTAGGGCGAACATTCTTCTTGCCTGTCATAAAATATATGTTTTCAGAAGGTATTGCATAAATGGTTCAGAACCTCAAGAGACAGACATTGATTAGAAAGTTAAAAAAAATTCAAGTAGTATTTGTTTTTTACTCAAAATGTTATTAAGTAAAAATCAATTACTACCAGCCCCTTGGTGGTGAAGTCTCCTCCACCTGAGGAGACCTGGAGACCTCTCCCCATTTTGGGAGGGTGGGAGTGGGGAGATAAGGGGGCAGGGAAAGGTGAGCTGACAATGTCTTTTGTCTTTTGGGATCCTGAAAGATGGGGTTTCCTTTATTCTGTTTTTTCTTCTAAATCACTTGCTATAACTTATATAAATGATCTCCTGGGAACAAAACAGATTAAGCTCTCCTGGAATCCACTCACCCACTCTATACGTTCAGACATGGAGGATGGATCATCACATGCAAATGGCCAAGAAACCTTTTAGCAGAAGGAGTCAGAATTATCAAAATTTCCTTTGGCACCAAAATCTACTTAGGAGTTGAGATGGTAGCAGTAGAGATATATGAACAAAACCAGCAGCAGAAATTGCTTTTTTTTAAGCATGTGCCTTTGTTATTTTTCACTCATTGAGTATGTTGGGAATAACCACTCTCATCTTAATAAATAAAGGAACAGACTCAGAGAAGTTAAGTAATTTGCCAGAGACAGCACAGGACTTGGAAACCACCAGATGAGCAGGGATTTATATCTGGGTTTTGTCTGACCATTCTTCTAACATTCTCCTTTAACTATGATACTGTCTTGCCTGTCTTTATTGTCATAAGGATCTAAGGAGATACAGCATATGAAGTGTTCAACATGTAGTGTGTATGTGTGTGTGTGTGTGTGTGCTGAGTCACTCAGTCGTGTCCTACTCCATGGATTGTAGCCTGCCAGACTTCTCTGTCCATGAGATTTCCCAGGCAAGAATACTGGGGTGGGTTGCCATTTCTTTCTCCACGGTATCTTCCTGACCCAGGGATTGAACCCATGTCTCCTGCATTGGCAGGCAAGTTCTTTACCACTGAGCCACCTGGGAAGCCCCCCAACCAGTGGTGCTAAATGTTAGGATGATGCTAAATGTTAGTTTCCTTCCTCTCCTCTTCAAGGTCATTGCTGTGCAATCCCACATTTCCCTCTTTGACATAGACCTTAACTCTTCCTATTGAAACATCTTATTCTGGACTCCGTGTTTCTGCGTATATCCTTCATTTCCCATTACTATCTTCCCAGAGGGTCCCAAGTTCCCTCTTGCCACAGTTCACTTTTTTTTTTGTGGCCATCAAAGTTGCAGTGATAGCTCCATCCCCTTTCTGTTGCTAGAGGCTACTGGTTCTGGTCTCTCCATCATTTCTGCTCTGCTGGGTGTCAAGGGGAAAGTGGCCTCCTTCTCCAGACTTCTGGGCCAGCAAACACACATTTCATATTGGAGCATTAGGGCAGCTTCCATCGTAGGTCATGTGCTTCTGTGCCTGCCAGCAGCAGTGTCCACGGCTGACCTACACCCATCATCCTGCTATGTGCAGTGACCAGGACATAAAGGACAATCTCAGAGAGCCCAGGAAGGGAGAGAGGGAGAGTGGCTAATAACAGTTACTCTGATGGTAATAACATTGCCTGATGGCTTGCTAGTGCTAGGCACTGTAGAATTAAGTATTTTATTTACTTGCACTGTTTCATCAGATCCCTCCCCCCATAACACTATTCATTAACACTTTTATTTCTATTACAGTCACTGTCAGCCCTGAGAACAATGACTGACACATAGAAGAGACTCATACTTGGTGAGAGCTCATACTTGGTGTCATAAATAAGTTGCCTCTTTCACTGAAGCCAGGGAGGTTAAGTAGCTTGCTGAAGGTCACACAGCAAAAGAAGACTTGAATCCAGGGAATCTGTATCTAGAGTTTGTTTTTTCAGTCATTATTCAGTGCAGGTTCCTGTGACAAGAGGCTATATGAGAGGCAAGGTAGTCTCTGTAAGCTGAGTCTCAGAGAGTTTGTTGCTGTACCACGCTCAGTTGTGCCTAACTTTTTGTGACTCTATGGACTATATGGCTCATGGGATTTTCCCAGCAAGAATACTGGAGTGGGTTGCAATTTCCTCCTCTGGGGATCTTCCTGACCGGGGGATCTTCCTGACCCAGGGATCAAAGCCATGTCTCCTGCATTACCAGGCAGATTCTTTACCACTGAGACACCAGGCAAGCCCCCTCAGTAAATTTATCCTGTGATAAAACATAATGGAAGAGAATATGATAAAGAAAATATGTGTATAACTGAATCACTTTGCTATACAGCAGAAATTAACATGACATTGTAAGTCAACTATACTCAATAAAAGAAAAATGACACAAGGAGAAAGCAGTCTTCTACAGCCAAGCAGGAAAGCACAGCCCCTGGCAGGAAGCAAACCCACTGACACTTTCGTCTTGAACTTCTAGTCTCCAGACTGCGAGACAGTGAATTTCTGTTGCTTAGCATTCCCAGCCTGTAGCGCTTTGTTATGACAGCTTTAGAACTAACACAGGCAGGAGAAAGGGCTTTTGAAGATTCCCTTGCAGCTAGGTCTGGTCAGGTGACACAATGCAAGCCAATGAAATGTGAATATATGAGAGAAAAGGGTACTGGGGGATTTCTGAGAAAGTCTTATGTTCCTGGGAGAGGTGGTTGGTACCTCTCCTTCACCTGATTTGACAGCAGATTGGATGTTTTGGCTATTTTATGACCATGAGAGAAAGTGCAAGAGAATTGCGGAGATGCCAGCCATGCTGCCATCGTCCCACCTGTAACGGCTCCCTTCTAGCCCCTTCCTTCCTTAAACCACACTTCTTAAAGCCCACAGAAGTCAGGGCTTCTGTGAGTGACAGCTGAACAAATACACATGCTCCTGGAACATGCTTTCTCTTCTACAGAGTGCGTCTGACCACCTTCATGGTGCTGTTGCCCAGAGGAAATGAGATTCTACATAAAATGGTGCTGCAAGTGGTATACCACCACGCCACTGTGAGTTATGGTCACAATAAACAAAACCCTCCCCAAAGCTGTGATTTCAATTTAGAGCTTTGTTCCCAGCCCTGACTATAAAGCCCTGTGTTGGTTCCCCCACCAAGGAGCCAGATGGGCTGAAAGACATTTTGTTTCTAGTTCTTCAGCTTGATTGTTATTTAAAGCTGGAAGGAGACCTGGAGATCTTTCAGATCAAACCCTTTATTTTACAGAGAGGGAAACTGGGGCCCAGAGAGGCTGAGTGAGTTGTCTGAGGTCACAGCTCACCTTGTCTGGGCATCAGGAAGCAAGCTGAATCAGAGTTGCTGGAGGGAAGTCAAAGGTGCCAAAAGGAAGAAGGATTTGTCCTGGTCACAACCTTCTCTGAGCTCTTGGAGGAACAGGCACCATGCTTTAAAAATCAGCAGTGGGAAGATAAGACCTACCTTCTGGGATCTCTGGATTAGGTTCTTGGGGAGGCTGCAATGGGTCTGGAACTTCAGTGAGGAGTGGGGGACTGGGAAGAGAGATAAATAAGAAATCATGAGCCTCATTCCTGAATTGAAGGTTCTGGTCTTTGGTGGCACCAGACAGCTGTGGATTCTACTCCTCTTTTTCCACATTCTAGCCTTACAGGGGAGTGAAATGATTTTAAATTTCCAAACATTAATTTCTTATGGTGAAAATGAAGGTAAGATACACCCCTTACGGCTGCTGTGGGAAAATTTAATAACATGTGTTGACTACAGAGTACGGATTTAATAAATGTCTTTGTGATTCGCAAAAGTGATTTTGGATGCTACCTGAATTTTTCTGACATTTGCTCCATCAGATTTATGTATTGGGAAAAACGGGTGCCTTGACTTACTGTGTAATGATAGGCATGTTATTTCCACCTCTCGGTGTCTCAGCTTCTGAAAAATGGGATAACAATACTTACCTTACAGGATCATTAAGAAAATTCAACATTATAATGCATGTATTAATAGGTACCAGCATACAGGAAGGGCTCAATATAGGGCTGCTTTTATCATTAATATTGTTATCATTCTGCTACTTTTCAGCAGGAGAATATGATGCAGTTCTTCACTGCAGGGTCTCAGATTCTAAACAGCCCAGATGCCAAGGGAGAAGTCCTTGCCAACATAGCTGAGACTAGAAATATTGAATAACCTGGGAAGATAGATGGAATGAAAATGATACTCCTTTTGCAGATTTTTGTAACTGGAGGACTAATGGGAAAAAAGTGCTTGCTGCTAAGAACTAAATTCGTAGCACTTCTTCATTCTCCCTCTTTCTGAGGCCACCTAGCTGCCATGTGATCCACCTGCTCCCTACTCAAGTCAAGGCATGCCCAGGATACTATTTCACCTGTTGCCGTAATCTGACTTTTCCCAGGGATTCACCCTGAGAGCCTTAGCCACAGAAGGACCAATGGGATTCTCAGGCACCAGTAGCATAGCAAAGAGCGGGGCCTGTAAAAATGTGTCTCATGGGCTCAGTCTGTTGGTATGCTCAGTGATTTAAGAATCAGGAAGCTTTCTTTATAAAGGTCTGTGTTTCAGCAGCCCACGAAAGATACAGATAATCTGACAACAGTCAGCTAAAGTTGAGGTCACCTTCTCTCCAGCTCACTATGTTCTACTTCCCCTTATTGTCTTTCATCTGGCCCACTTCACCCTTGTCCATGACCTGCCCGTTCCTGAAGGCGTTTATGTTCCCTCTCTATGTTCTGTCATCCCCAAGAGAACACGTTGGGCTGAATCAGCCTCCTCAATGAGGGATACTCCCCTTTGATGTTGGGTTTGACCATGTGACTTGTTTGTAAATGGAAAAGTTAGCAGATAGGGATATAAGAGTAAGGCTTAAGTGTGCCATGCTTGTGCCATTGAGCTCTCTGTGGCTGCCATTGCTGCCATCCTGGGTTAGCACACCCTAGCCAACTTACAGATGAATGTATGTGAATATGTGATAGAGGTTTTAAGCTCATGATAGTTGTTGTTTCACAGCAGTAGCTGATGAATACCCTGGGTTCTAATAGAAAATCTGCCTCTAACTCTCTGTGTGACTTTGTTCAAGTTATTTTACTTTCCTGGGCACTGTTTTCTCCCGTTTCTAAAATGGGAAGAATGGGACATGGTTTTTTTCCTAAGTACCCACATTTTGGTGATAACTTATTTCTCAAATATGCATACATCTGTTAATCCTGAACTCCTAGTTTATCCTCCTCCCCATTGAATATCTAGAAGTTGAAAGGGTTTGCTTTCTGTTTTCAAAGGTAAAAAGAACAAAATGACTTATGCAAATTATAGGATAAAAGATATGTAAAATTTACTCATACATACACAACATCGACAGACACAGAGTGCTTTCCAATATGGACTCTGGTTTCCCACACTGAGGAAATGGTGTAAGCTCTTGCCCAGGATGGAATGGTTGGGAGCCTGGTCCAGTTCAGATGTGGTTGGCATCCTTTTTCTTCAGGCAGATGCTGGATCTCCTGGGAGTCACAAGTTACTTAATATTGAAGTGTCTGGCTCAATGATCATTCTTCGTCTTTGCTTAGGTACTTGCTCCAAGTTCTTCTTAAGAGTCGATTTTGTTGTTGTTAGAGGAGCACTTAACAGAAGATCTACCCTCTTAGCAAATGTGGGAGTATTCAGTATGGTATTGTTAGCATGGCCACTGTGCTGTACAGTAGATATTGAGGACTTATTCATCTCATATACCTGAAACTTTGTGCCTTTTGACTGATTTCTCCCCATTTCCTCCTCCCCACAGCCCCTGGCAACTTGCATTTCACGCTCTGCTCCTTTGAGACCACTAGAAACCTCATATATGTGGTATCATGTAGTCTTTTCCTTCTAGGTCTGGTTTATTTCACTGTGTATTGTTTTCCAGATTCATATGCTTACTTTCAAATGCATCATTTGTACACATCAAATATGCACAGCTTTAAAAAGATAAGTCGAATCTTCATTAGCAAGTTTCTGTGAATGATGTGCCGCCTATGAGTTCCAACAATTCTATTTCTCTCTGACTCGCAGCCTTTGCCTCTTTGCATGCTTTGGGTAACCCAAACCTATATTCTCTGTGTGTGGGGAGGGTGGGGAAGGGGCAGACAAGCTACGCCAGTCGACATTGGGCATTTAAAATCTTGATGTGAGACTGACTTTCAGTTTGGGTTTCAACATAACACTGACCCACTCCTTTCCAATGGCCCCAGTGCTTCCTCTGTATCACCAATCAATAACCTCCAAGAAGCAGGAAGGCGGCACATGGCACTCCTCCTAACTATGTTCAGCCTCTGTCATGAGATGGCCAAGGCAGACGTTTTTTAATTTTGCATAGTTATGATCATATTGCTTGTAACATTTCCCCCCAAGATTTTACATTTTACATCAGTTCAATTCCAGTTAAAAATTTTAGCATAAACAGTAGGCTACCAAACATACCTGGAACGTAAGAAGTAATAATATGCACTCGTTGACAAATAATAGCTCATTTAAATCTTAAAAAATTGGACATGGATCATTTTTAAAGTCTTCATTGAATTTGCTGCAATATTGTTTCTGTTGTTTATATTTTTGGGGGGGAGGGCTGCTGTGAGGCATGTGGAATCTCACCTCCCTGATCTGGGATAGAACCCATACCCCCTGCACTGGAAGGTGAAGTCTCAACCACTGGACCACCAGGGAAGTCCCTCATTTAATCTTGGCAACAATAGGTAGATACTATTATTAGTAGTATGTTATAAAGAGAAACCAAAACCTTAAGGGGGCTGAATAATTTTCACACACTCACACATCTAACAATAATAATAAATGGTAGAGTCAGGATTAAAATCCAAAACCTTCTGGTATCAAATGTCTTGAGGACAAAGCTCTATTACTGCTTAAATTCAGAACCTCAGATACTTGTCTGAAAAGATTTATTGGAAAGAAGTAGGGTACGGAAGAGCCTGGTAGGCTGCAGTCTATGGGGTCGCTCAGAGTTGGACACAACTGAGCGACTTCACTTTCATTTTTCACTTTCATGCTTTGGAGAAGGAAATGGCAACCCACTCCAGTGTTCTTGCCTGGAGAATCCCAGGGACGGGGAGCCTGGTGGGCTGCCATCTCAGGCATTGCACAGAGTCAGACACGACTGAAGTGACTTAGCAGCAGCAGCAGCAGCAGGGTAACAAGAAGTTGGTTTAGAGTAGGGCTACTGCCCATAATTCTTGAACGCTTATCTCACTTAATGTTATTTCAGCATTAAAATATACTATTATGTTATGTTATTCCCTGAGCTCTTACATATTCTAACAAAACACCTTTTGGACTGATTACATAATATTCCATCACATGGAAAAATTTAAAACATTTGTTCTCTTACAGTTGAACATTTTGGGTGTTCTTAATGTTACTAGTATATATAGTGAATATCTACTTGTAAAGTTTTTTTTTCCCTTTCCAAATTTAGGATCTCCTTCTTGGGCTAGATTTCCCAAAGCAGGATGATTTAGAATAATAAAGCCATGGTCATTTAAAAAAAGACTTCTGAAACCGTTTTCTAAATTACTCTCCCAAAGGGTGCACCAATTTAACCTCCCACCAGCGTTGGATCAGAGAGCCCATTCATTGCTAAGAGGCAGTGTTTTTCAGGAGTTACTTTGAACAGTGGAAGAGAGCTAGCCCAGTAGGCTTCAAAGGTGTTTCAGATGAAAGGCACGATTTGAAAGGGGATGTCAAGGAGACAGGGGACAATTGGCAGGCCTGGTGGCTGGGGGAGGTTTAGCTGGGGAGGCAGAGTGGCAATAAGAGAGGGATAGATCTTGTAGACTTCACAGGGTCTCCGGGTTCTACTCGGCTTGGGCCTACACACTTCCCGGGAACTCCTTCTCAGCCATCAAGACCCAGCTCCAGTGTCCCCTCCTCTGGGAAGCCTTCCTGGGCTCCCAGGTAGAGCTGAGGTGACAACTCCTGCCTGCGTGCCTCATTAGATCTGAAGATTACCTGTGTCATGGTACTTACCATGCAGGACCCCAGCTCTGCCTGTGTTCTCATCGCCTAGAAGTTCAGTTAAGGCAGGGACCACATCTACTCACTTCTGTGTCCACAATCCTCACTGTCTTGCTCACGATAGGGGACGCTGGAGGTTTGTGGGCAGGATGATTTCATCGAATGCACTTTCTGTCACTTTGACTTTCTCCATCTGAGTGGCTATGCTGGTCATGGCACACAAGCAGCTTTTCCAGGACAGGGACTTGGCGGGACCCGTTCAGCTTTCCCGCTCACGTCTTCCTTGGCTCCTGGTCTCTGTGTCTTGCCTCTGATCACCTGTAGGCTCAGAACCACCTCAGACCCCAGGGTGCCTCCTGATGGGTTGATTAAGCTGCTCACTTAACAAATACTTACTGGGTACCACCCATGTGCCAGGCATTGTTTTAGGCACTGGAGGAGCGGTCATGAGCAAGACAAGCCCAGTTTCTGCTTCCACAGAACTCACCTTCTCGTTGTGCTGGTGGTTTTCAGTGCAGTGAAGGGGGCTGGAGCTTGATGTGGGCTGGGGTGGTTATGGGATAGGGTTGGATCTGGGGTCTTTTGCTGCAGTGCTTACACCTGCACAAACACCTCCTTAAGCAACAAAATACAAAGAAACTATACAGGGCTGAAAATAACTGTGTGCCAGTGCAGTTGCGGAGAAGGCAATGGCACCCCACTCCAGTACTCTTGCCTGGAAAATCCCATGGATGGAGGAGCCTGGTTGGCTGAAGTCCATGGGGTCGCTAAGAGTCGGACACGACTGAGCGACTTCACTTTCACTTTTCACTTTCCTGCATTGGAGAAGGAAATGGCAACCCACTCCAGTGTTCTTGCCTGGAGAATCCCAGGGATGGGGGAGCCTGGTGGGCTGCCGTCTATGGGTTTGCACAGAGTCAGACACGACTGAAGTGACTTAGCAGCAGCAGCAGCAGTGCAGTTGGGACAAATTATGAACATTTGGCAAAATACAAAGAGACCAAAAATACAATGGGCGTGTCTGAAGACCCGGGAGCAAAAGCAGGGTACTGTGCATGCCCCTTGTACAAAACATTGTGAAAGGGGTGGGCAAACACCTAAGCCACCCTCTAGGCCCAGCACTGGATCCGCCCCTGCCCTCATCCCGTATAAAGAACAAACTCCCTGCCCCCTCTCAGGGAGCAAACAAGCAAGCAAGCAAATGAGGGAACCTGTTGTTTGTTTTCGCTCCCCACTGCTGCAGCAGGGGCCCCAAGAAAGCTTTGTCTGAATTCCTCGTCTGGCCTCATCAATTTCTATTGATTAAGGAGGCTAAGAACCCTGGTTGCTAACAGTTAGGGGAGGTCTTACACTTAAGCTGAGGTCTGAATGATAAGGAGGCACCGATCCTGGAAAAAGAGTGGAGGGCAGAGAGGGAACAATCCATGAAAAAGTCAGCAGGTGGTAAAAACCTGGCATGTGTGGGAAACAGAAAGAAGAGTGAAGTGGCTGAATCACAGGGCATGAGAAGGAAAGGTGTGGAAGGCAAGGTTAGCAGAGCCCAGGTGACGAGGGCCTCATGGGTTAGAGGGAGACACTTCCATTTAATTCTAAGGATGATAGAAAGCCAGTGGGGAGTTTTAAGTAGAAGATGTGATTAGGCTTACATTAAAAAAAAAAAAATCACTCTTGCTTGTCATGTGGAGAATGGGTAGCAGAAAGAAAAAGGGGACTCTGGGGAGATAGGTGAGGAGGGTCTTGCCCGTGTTCTAGGCATGAGCTGATGGTGGTGGTCTGGGCCATGTGAGCTCTGTGGAGAGATGGAAAGCGGTAGCTGGAGGCAAGCCATGTTTTGGCAGTGGAATTCGGGGCCTGAGGGCAAGGAAGGACTCTAGGATGGTTCTAAAGTATTTGGTCTGCATGTCTAGGTAGATGGTGGCATTTTACAAAACACTGGGGGTGGGGGCTGAGTTGTCCCCCTACTCCAGGAGAAAGGGTAGGAAAGAGCCATGAATCAAAAATCCTCCCTTGGGTGCTAGACTCTCCAGGTCTGGGCTTCCGACTTGCTTTTTCCAATCTGTCCAGACAGCTGGGTCTTGTGTTTGAATCCCAGCCTAGGGAAACTTGGGGTACATCCTCCAGGAGCATGTTCCACTGGTATACACCTGTCCTTTCTGACCCCATCCCCACTTGTACCCTATTCCGGCTGCCATCGTAGACTTCCTCCTTTTCTCTGTAGCTTGCTCTGTTTCCATACACTGTATTGCCCCCTCCCAGACTGGTCCCAGCTCCCAGTGTCTGTTCTGCTCCAGAGGGCAAAGTCAGCAGCATCACCACTTGTATGCCAGGTGCATATCTTGGCTCAACCAGTTGTCACAGTAGTCTTATTCAGTAGCTACTGTTATTGAACAGAAGTGAGGTCAAGAGTATTTATGTAGCTTGCCCAAATTCACACAGATGCCAAGTGATGGAGCTGGGTATGAACTCAAAGCATCCGGCTCCGGAGCCCAGGTGCTGAATTACAAAGCTCTGCAAAATCATAAATAATATGGTATCAATGTGTCCTGCTGGTATAGTGGCCAACCCAGTGTGTGCTGAGGGCTCACTGGTGTTAGAACTGTGCTCGGTCAAGACCACTGAGCTTCCTCTGTCTTTTCAAACACCGTTTCACCACGTAAGACAAGAAGCTAGAGAGGGTCCAACAGAGATTCAGATTACTGATGAACCATGCCTGTGGAGGCATTTGTTCACTGGACATGTTTTTGTTGAGTGCCAACCACGCGCCGCCATGTGAGAAGTAACAAACAAGTCAGCACGTTTCCTGCACGTGTGGAACGTATGTTCTTCCTATGAGCCCCCCTTCTCTGGCATGTGCTAGTGCCTCCACTCTTCTCTGTCTCTCTTCTTCCACCAACCAGCCCCACCCCGCTTCGACCCAGGGGCTGGGAACTGCTTTTCTCTGATGCTGCCTGTTCTGTAATGCTAACTGTCCTTCTGGGCTGTTCTTGATCTGTTGTACGCTCTGCCTCCCTTTTTGGGATACTTCTCTAGTCTATTCTTTTCTACCCATAGTCACTAAGCCCCCTCATTTCAGGCACTTCTGATCCTCTTCCCTGTGTGGGCTATATATGATGACAAGCTACATATGATGACGAACGTCTGACATGCTGAGTGGAGAAGCAGGAGACCTCTTCCTAACATTGTGGATGACTGGAGGCCGGGGAGTCTGTAACACAGGCTACAAAACCTGGATGAAGAGATCAAGGCTAAAGGACAATGAAGATTGGAAAAATCAAACAAAACTAGATTAATATGTAAAATGCCTTGCTAAATGGCTTTGAGCTCCCTAGCAATCAAAATAAAAAGGGAAAACATGATTGTAAGATTTTAATGATCCATGGGATTGTAAGATTTAATGATCATCCATTTTAATGATACATTATTTTGAAAACAAAATAATTTGTCAGTGGAAGTTGAGATTTTCCTTGTACAGAGGACGGGTCTTCTCTGGTGATTCAGACTGTAAAGAACCCTGTCTGTGTAGTATGAGCTATCCTTAACAAAAACTACTGTATTAAAATGTGCTTGATTTGTGAAGTTATTTCATATTCACAGGCACTTCCTTGGGAATGCCCATCTCTTCCAGATCAGGCCCCACTTTTCCTTTCCCTTCGTGGCTCCTAGAGGGGTCTTCTGCGCATAGTAGGTTCTCTGTCAATGCAATCGCCTGGTTTACCCTTAATTAGATGTCTACAGAATCCCATTGCCCTGTGTAGCACACCCCCATCGTAGCTAAGAAACATCCTCTGACTTTAAAAATTGCTGATGGGAAATAACTGAGAGGGAAAATAATTAGTGAGAAAAATGGAAACAGTGCTTCCTAAATTTACGGGCATTCTTAGAGAGATATCTTTTAGGGAGTAAGAATTATCATAAATCCCAAGGGCGAACAATAGCACTGGATGTAAAAGCAAAGAAGCCAAGAGTCAGCAAAATCCTTTGGCAGTTCGGGCACTCTGTTTTCTGGAAGACAAAAGGCACTGCCATCAAGTTGGTTTTATGGGTCAGCTACTCGCCCCCTTTCTAGTCCTCTTGTTCCCCGCCCCATCCTGCCCTGTGTGGAATGTGAGGTGGGATCTTCCCTGGGAAGTCCCGAACGTGTAAGTTTCCAAGAGTGACAACATCCTCATTAGTT
Organism: Bos javanicus; assembly: GCF_032452875.1. Taxonomy (NCBI): domain Eukaryota; kingdom Metazoa; phylum Chordata; class Mammalia; order Artiodactyla; family Bovidae; genus Bos; species Bos javanicus. Next base: position 73,748,102 of record NC_083872.1, on the reverse strand, counting down.
ACTTCTGACTGCTTGCAAAGAAAGCATGGCTGGAAAGGGGAGGATTTTCTTTTTCCCAGAATTACAGCACCAGAAATGCACAAACTGGTCAAACTACGTTGGCAGCTAGGGAGAGGGGAGCCCTTAGCTCCTGCTCCATCTGGGAAGGGCATCCATTGTATTCCTACCCCAGGACCCTCTCTCATCTCCATGACTTCCTCTTGGAGGGCAAAGACTTAATCTGGCTGATCAGTTTGGAGAAGTGCGTCCTTGTCTTGGCCCCTGTGTGCTACAAGTGGAGGCCAGAATGCAATAACAGTGGAGAGTAGGAGAGGTATTATGCCTAGTTAACATTAACTGAGTATTTATCGGGACTTCCCAGGTGGCTCAGTGGTAAAGAACACGCCTGCCAGTGCAGGAGATATAAGAGATGCAGGTTTGATACCTGGGTCGGGAAGATCCCCTGGAAGAGGCATGACAACCCACTCCAGTATTGTTGCCTGGAGAATCCCATGGACAGAGGAACCTGGGTTAAAGTACATGGGGTCACAAAAAGTCGGACACTACTGAAGGCACTTAGCACACAGCACATGAGTATTTATTAAACAGAGCATTGTTCCTAGTACTTACATTTATTTTTTAATTTTTTTTATTTTTTTATTTTTAGGCTGTGCCGTGAGGTGTGCAGTATCTTAGTTCCCCGACCAGAGATCAAACTCGTGCCCTCTGCACTGTTGGAAAGGAGTCCCAGCCATTGGATGGTTAGGGAAGTCCCATATTCCTAGTAGTTTAAATACACAATCTCATTTAATCGTCCTGATGAGTCCATGCAGCAGGTATCCATGCCATAGGTAAGAAAGTCAAAGAACTTGCTGGAAGCTAGTTCCCAGGGTGGCTGGGATTAAGGCGAAATATATGGAGTGAGTAGGGATGAAATTCTTGTGAAATTTGCTAGATTTCTAGGCCAGATTGCAAATGTGTTAGAATATAATGCAAAGGGTTTAATGAGAGGGCAGAAAGGGCACTGCAATTTACTGAGCGCTCACTATATGCCAGGCAAATACCTGACCTCATGAAATCCTTATAATTACCCTACTTATTAAGCACTGTGAGCCACATTCTTATGAACAAAACTCAGACATATTTCGATTTTCCCTAAATTATGGTACTTGTAAGTGGCAAAAAAAAAAAAAAAAAGCCTGCTCCCTTAACATATTTTCTATCTACTGTATTCCCCCCTTTCTTTATGAAAATTATTTTATTTCTTATTGAAGTATAGTTGATTTACAGTGTTATGTTAGTTTCAGATGTATAGCAAAGCAATTCAGTTATACATAAACACACACATATATATTCTTTTCTGTTATAGGTTATTATAAGATATTGAGTATAGTTCTCTGTGCTATATAGTAAATCATTGTTGTTTACCTATTTTATATATGTTAATAGTGTGTAGCTGTTAATTCTATATTCCTAATTTATCTGTCCCCCTTCTCCTTTGGCAGCCATAAGATTGTTTTCTGTGCCTGTGAATCTGTTTCTGTTTTGTAAATATTAATAAGTTCATTTATATCATTTCTTAGCTTCCACAAATAAGTGGTATTATATATTTGTCTTTGTCTGACTTATTAGTATGATAATGTCTAGGTCCGTCCATGTTGCTGCAAATGACATTATTTCATTCTTTTTTATGACTGAGAAATATCTATATATCTGCCACATCTTTATCCATTCATCTGTTAATGAACATTTATGCGGCTTCCATATCTTGAATATTGTAATAGTACGGCTATGAACATTAGGGTGGTTGCATCTTTTCTAATCAGTTTTTGTCTTTTCTGGATATACACCCAGGAGTGGGATTGCTGAATCATATGCTAACTCTGTTTTTAGTTTTTTAAGGAACCTCCACACTGTTCTCCAGAGTGTCTGCACCAGCTTACCTTCCCACCAGCAGTGGAGGAGGGCTCCCTTTTCTCCACACCCTCCCCAGCATTTATTGTTTGTAGACTTTTTGATGATGGCCATTTTGACTGGTGTGAGGTGATACCTCATGGTAGTTTTGATTTGCGTTTCTTTAGTAAATAGCAAGGTTGAGCATCTTTTCATGTGTCTCTTGGCCATCTGTATGTATGACAGTTATGTTTAATCTTCCCCCCACCCCGATCATCTGATAAAAACTATCGGTTCTGATGTGTTTACATGGAAATACATACAAATGAAATTTTGCCTGTGATTTCGTTTCATTGTATAGGAATTGAGACTATAAACCGAGATTTACAAAAATTTATTTCTTATCTGTTCCCTGCAAAGCATTAATAGCCACTTCCTTAAAAAAGCAATAAATCCAAATTTTGCCAATGAATAAAAATGTAAATTTAAATTCTGTTAAAATGTAAATTTCAGCCAGAAGCTTGCTGTTATTTGACTAAATAAGAAATTAAAATTTCAGAGCTGTCTTTACATGACAACATCTTTTTTGCTATCTAATCAATTTCAACACTTTTGTTGGCATCAAGTCCCCCTACACCATGGCTCTCAAAGATAAGTAAAAAACCACATCATCAGTCCTTGAGCTCGCTTTGCTAGACACAGTCAGATGTGTGTCAAGGAGCCCCAGAATTCCCTAAGACTCTTTGAGTTTAATTTGTTTTGTATAATCCCCTTTGTCCTAGAGTTAATGAGGTCAGTTTTCGCAAGTTCTCTGCATTCTTGATGCTGTCTGTGTCAGCAAGGTGAGGGTGAGATTCCAGTTCAATTGTAAGGCTGTCTACACAACAGTAAATGTCAAAAGAACTCAGCCCCATTTCCAGGGGGCTGCAGATTTCTGCTTGCAGAGCAACTGACAAGGTGTTCTCACTGCGGGCAACAATCCACAAAAGCATTTCTCTTCTCAGCTCTTCCAGAACAGTGAAAATGGCAGAAAAGCTTGAGGCTTTTGGGCAGCACCCATAATGGCGAATGCTGGGCTTAAATTCTAATTGCTGCCTTATTCAACTTGCTAAAAATGCCCACCAAGAATTTATCCCTGTCAGAATATACTGAGAAGGGGTCATCTTTCGTCTGCCAGAAGTTCAGTCAAGTGTTTTAAGATTTGTTCTCAAAAAGCTGGTAAATCTCTCTAGAGAAGGGCTCTAGAGTTTCCTGTTTATTTTCCTTTTTTTAAATCCTACACTCTCAATTTACCCTTCCTCCTCTTCCCCTTTGTTAACCGTGATTATTTTCTATGTCTGTGAGTTTCTTTCTGCTATGTAAATAAGTTCATTTGTGTCTATTTTTTAGATTTTACATATAAGTGACATCATATTTGTCTTTCTCTGTCTTACTTCATTTAGTTTGGCTGAGTAATATTCCATTATATATATATATGGGTGGCTCAGACAGTAAAGAATCTGCTTGTAATGCAGGAGACTTGCGTTTGATCCCTGAGTCTGAAAGATCTCCTCGAGAAGGGAATGGCTACCCACTCCAGTATTCTTACCTGGAGAATTCCATGGAACACCTTGTCAGTTGCTCTGCCAGTAGAAATCTGTAGATGCCTGGAAACGGGGCTGAGTTCTTTTGACATCTACTGTTGTGCATACAGCCTTACAATTGAACTGGAGGAGGAACCTTGCAGGTTATAGTCCATGGCGTTGCAAAGAGTCAGACATGACTGACTAACACACACACACACACACACACACACAGAAATGGATCTCATTTTTATCTATTCATCTGTTGATAGATACTTAGGTTGCTTCCATGTTTTGGCTATTGTAAATAGTGCTGCTATGAACATTGGGGAGCATATACCTTTACAAATTAGAGCTTTTAAATTGCATCATTTGCAAATTTGTCCTAGTCTGTAGGTTGTCTCTGCTCCATTTCTTGATAAAATGCATTGAGAAGGTGGTTCAAGGTAAGGGCAGCAGGACTTTCTCTGAGGCTGATTGTCTGGGTCTGAACCTTAAGCACAGTGATGTAGCAATGTTACCTGCCACTTCTTTCTTCTCTGTATCAGTTCTCCACTGCCACATGACAAACCACCCTACAATTCAGTGGCTTCATCAACAGCCATTAGTTTGGCTCATGATTTTGTAGGTTGGCAGTTTAGGAGGGGCGTGTGGGTGGTTCTCCTGGCCCAGCTTGGCTCTGCTCATGTATCTTTGGCTTATTCATTCTTCTGTATTGATGCTGGTGGATTGGCAAGACCAGCTGGTTTGTGATGGCCTCCTGGTCTCTGCAGCTGGGCTGACTGAGCCCTCTGTTGGCATAGTCTCTTACCCTTTGGCCAACTGGCCCAGGCTTGTTCACGTGGTGGCTGGGTTCCAAGGAAAGCCGGAGAGCCCACCTCTGAGAACAAGCCCAAGTTTCTTTCCAAGTTCTTGTGTGTTGCCTTTGCTCCTGTCCTACTGGACAAAGTCAGGTCACGTGGTCAGTGCAGATTCAAGGCATGGACCAAAAGTCAACTAACGGTGAGAGAAGCCGCCTTTCGAGGATGTAAGATACATGGAGGAGGAGAATTTACGGTGATTTTTCCAACTTACTACATTCACAAAACACAAAACAAGCTCCTTTAAGGTTTAAGGGGGGCAATAAATTATACCCTTTCTCCCATGTCTGAGTTTACAACCAATTGAGAGAAGTACATAGGACTCCAATGGGGCAGATCAAATACCAGCTTTTATTACTGGTGAAATTGGAATGAGGGCTTGGCTTTCTTTTGTAATCTGAACAGACTTTCTACAACTCCCTGGAATTAAAGTAACCATCTGGAAAAGGGATGTCCCCCTGCAGAAACTTAAAAAAAATGTGTGTGTTGTGGAGGTGGGCAGCCAGAGACAGAAACAAAAGGAAATGACTAGAAGGAGATGCTTTATCATCTGATCTGTAGAGAAAAGTGGACCAATGGATGCTAAACACTTCCTCTCCCATCAAGGAGCTAAAGAAAAATGTGGAAGGAAGGGGGAAAAGTGACTATTTTATGAGCCTAGGAGGGAGTGCTATGAAAGGGAGAAAAATGGTTCCCTTTAACCCAGATGTGTTTCCAAGCAACTAAGGTATTCTTTTTGTGCCCTGAGAGCCATTTTTTCCCCTCTAAGTGAAATTTTGCTTGGCAATGAAACTATTCATCATTTTGAAGATGTGGATGGCCAGTGAAGTTTCCCAATGGGACTTGCAAAATAGAGGACTTCTTTGACAGAGCAAGTGAAAATAGATGAAAACCAAGAGTTGGCTGCATTGAAAGACATCAGTAGTTACATCCTTTTGCAAGTCGAAGGTAAATAGCTGTCAATTCCTAACCTGCTTCCAAATACTGGAGGAAATTTAATGTTTTGGAAGTGGTGCCATTTGATTGAGGGGCTGCTTTTTTCCCCCGCCCAGTTCTCTAAGACCCAAAACAGCTTAACTATGGTGTCACAATGAACTTGTCTGTACAGCTATTTTTCCCCCCTTGTCAATGCCAAGAGCAAGTGATGGGAGGTGAATTTTCATAGTCATAACAACCCTCAAAAACTTAGGTTTGTAAACAATGTTAACTTGCTTTATTTCTATATAAAGAGAGTCTTAGCTCTCATGTCCCTAATTCTAGTTATAATAGAGAACTTAATCTTACAAAACCAAGTAGGCTCAGCCAAGTCTTGCTTAAAGTTCAATCTCTTTGGGATAATTTTTCAATCAATTCTGGATTCTTGCCTTCTCCTTTTTCTTTTCCTCAGATGATGGGCATCAGAAGAACACGGGCTGCCTGGTCCATGGTCACCATCTGACCTCTGATGAACTATCTTAACTAAGCTGTTCCTTGTCAACATGTGTTGACATTTGCTTCTGTGGTTTTGTTTGGCCTCCTGTTGACAGGCCATGCTCTTTATGAGCTCCTTGCCCTGACCTTAAGTGCTTTTGTGTCAACTGCCCTCTCTCAAGGGGCTTCCCTGGTGTCTCAGTGGTAAAGAATCTGCCTGCCAGGAGACTCAGGAGATGTGGGTTCGATCCCTGGGTCGGGAAGATCCCCTGGAGGAAGAAATGGCAACCCACTCCAGAATTCTTGCCTGGAGAATCCCATGGATGGAGGAGCCTGGTGGGCTACAGTGCACAGGGTCACAATGAGTCGTACACGACTGAAGTAACTGAGCATGCGTGCACACACCCTCTCTCAGCACTTCTGCTCCTCCCTTGATGTCTTTGAAACTCTTGGGGTTACTTCTTCCCATCACACTGCATTGATAGTATACAGGATCCCATGCTATGAGGCCACTTTGGGCCCACGCAGCAAAACTCCCCGCTTGGTCATTGTAAACCAACACCCTCACCCTTGTTGGAAACGAGCCTTTCTCTGAAAGGCTTGCAGCTTCCCCAGAGGATGCTGGAAGGGTAGGCACATGTCTGCTCTGAAGTCTCCCCAAACCATTTAGAGTTTCTGTGAACCCCTTCTCATTCCCTAGAAAGGGCAAGAAGTATAGTCCCTTCTTCTGGGAATTACCCCCAAATAACCAATTCTCTCAATCTCCAGCATGTTCTGGGTGATGTATCCCTTGATCTGAATGAGGGTTACTGGGAGGAATAAGTGTGATGGAAGGAAAGTGGAGTTGCCTTTTTTTCCCCCTCTTGATAAACAGATCATTTTAAGACAATCTGGTGGTAATAAAAGACTTTCATGGGTGAGATGCTGGCTCCTTCAACTAAAAAGACATTCCTGCTGACTCAGAGCAGCTACTTAGGATCTCCATGGGCAGATTTTGGTGCAAAGATTCCCGAGAAGGCAGGGACTCCTCCCCAGCCCACTGCTGACCTTGGATGAGCAGAAACAAAATGCACATCTGCAGGATCAGCTGCCTTGTGTGATTAGGACCTGCTAAGAACTGGCAGGCGAGGTCAGAGGAACACGTGTAGCTAAGAAAATTCACCCTGACTTACACACAAGCACGGTGCACATCAGGGACACGTTTGGGGAGGGAAAAAATTATCATGAGTTCCAAATTCATGGGCAGAAGCCACTGCCTGGGGATGCCCTCTCACCCTGCCTGGGAGCAGCTTCCAGGAACCATGATGAGCCCATCCCTTCAGCCTCCCCTTCTGCCACCCTGAATGCCCTCTGCTCATCCCCTGGAGTCTAAATCAAGCCTCAGCTCCATGCTCAGTGGGGTTGCCCACTGGTTTGACTTTATTCTGTGATTTGCCTTCTAGCGAAGGGAATTTCTTTGATAAGCTCATTGTGACTGAAAACTTAACCCTCCAAAAAATCTTCTTAGTAAAAAGCTTAAGATTTCCCCTGGGATTGCCTGACATATGCAACCTGCTCCTAGTAGCTAGGGTAGATATCTTTGAGCCCACTGTTGCTGTGAGAACCCCGACTCTCGGAGCACGTGTATGGTAGAAGTTCCAGCAGAGACATTTTCCACATTCAATGTAAGGCATTCTGCACTGGTGTTGACCACCCAGCACCCATCTCTGTGACTACCTGGGAGTCAGACAGGCTAATTTGGCAAGATCTGTCTCTGTTCTTTGCCAGCTGTGTGATGTTGGACAACTTACCTGCTCTCTGTGACCTGGCTCCTCATCTATTAAACGGAGATTATAACAATCAAGGATGATGGGGGTTACAAATGGTATGATACATGTAAGGCATTTAAAGGAGTGCCTTGCTCATAACAGCACGCACCCACGCATTTGTTACTGTTTTCATAGATATTTAAATTGTCACTTATTTGCCTGTCTCCTGTCATTTGCTTCTGAGCTGGGTCTCTGATGGAGAAAGACTTGGCCAGGATCTCCTAATATCCATTGCCACTTTGATATGGCAGAGGATCATTGACCAATGACAGCCATTACTTTTTTGCTAGATGCTGGCCTCAGACTGGGCATCCCAGGTGATGCTAGTGGCACTAGCCTGCCAATGCGGGGATATAAGAGACTCGGTTTCCATCCCTGGGTCAGGAAGATCCTCTGGAAAAGGGCATGGCAACCCACTCCAGTATTCCTGCCTGGAGAATCTCATGGACAGAGGAGCATGGCAGGCTACAGTCCATGGTGGCAAAGAGTTGGACATGACCGAAGCAAGTAGGCAGGCCTCAGATTACTGGGATGAGCTGGACAGGATCAGGTGTGAGTGGTGAGGCTCTAAGACCTGCTTTTGCCTGGGCTAGACGGAAGAGCAAGCTATTCTAGGGGCTTGGATTTGCCTGTTTCTTTCTAGTCTGCCCTTCAAGGATGGGAGTTGTTGGGAGTGGTGTTGGTTGTATGTCTCCCTGATTCCTTCAGCTGCTTGAGAGAGTAGTTCTGAGAAGGCAGAACAATCCCTGAAGCCACACCAAAGAGAGTATTTCAGCAAAAGGAAACCTTTCAGCCTCTCTTGAATCCCTGCCCAGAGCTCCATTCTCCAGAGCTGGGTCCAATCCTGTCCCTCCTCCTGATTTCACGTCTGAGCAAAGCCCCAGGGATACCTGCAGACAGAGGTCCCTCACCCTGGCTGCACTTAGAAGTCATCTGGGGAGCCATAAGAAGATACTGTGTGAGCCTCAGCCCGGATCAATCAAGTCAGAGTGTCTGGGAGTTGGTTGGGGGATCCGGGTTACAAAAGTCTTTCCAGATGATTCTGAGCTGCAGTTACAGTCAAGGGGCTCAGAGCTGGAGAGTGTGCAGACTAAGTCCATTCTCTGCTCCCTGATGGCAGCTCATTTCCCGCTTGGGCCTGAAGGGCCCAGCTTCTGTGATCAGCATGCTCGGCACACCTCTGCCTCCTGTCTTGACTGTGCAGGTTTCAGGAGATCCCTCAGGGGCCTCTGGTTTAGTTCCAAGGTCCCAGACATACAGAGACTGGAGCTGGCCTTCATTGATTGGCTTCCCAGGGGGTGCTAGTGGTAAAGAACTGCCAACGCAAGAGACACAAGAGACACGTTTTCGATCCCTGGGTCAGAAAGATTCCCTGGAGGAGGAAATGGCAACACACTTGAGTATTCTTGCCTGGGGAATCCCATGGACAGAGGAGCCTGATGGGCTACAGTTCATAGCGTCACAAAGAGTTTCAGACACGACTGAAGCGACTTAGCAAGCCTGCACTGATGGCAGTTTCAAAATCTCTGCAACGTTTGCATGCTTGGCTATTGTTTAAGGTTTACATATAAAAAAAGCGATGGTGCTCTATGTTTCTTCCTCCCCACTGCTTGCATTCTAAATCTTATTTGTGTTCTTGGCTTTATTTTTCTGCTGGGCACTTAGTACCCTCTGACATTCTAGCTTCTCTCTTTCTCTAAAAGAAGACACTGAAATGTTTTCTTTATTGCTTTTCTTCAGGAGACTGTAAGCTTTAGGAGAACAAGAATTCTGGTTTTTGTTCATGCTGTATCTTGAGCCTTTAGAACAATGCCTACCACCAAGTTAATCTTTCACACTATTTTTTTTGAACAACAACAAAAAAAAACACCTTTTTTTTTTTGAGTAAACAAATGAAGTTTTCTCTTCACAGTTTGGCCTGGTTGGTGGAAAAGATACAGGAAGCTGAGAGATAGATGTAGATTAAAGCATTAAGATAATTAAACTACTAGGTGAGCATCCTATAACTTCCCCAAATGTTGAATGTGGAGGGGACCTTATACCCCCAGCCCATTCCTTACTACCTCCAGAGACATGCATGTAGGCGTTTTAAATTCTAATGCTGATGATTATAAGAATACGGACACTCTGAGGGAGGAACTTGCATTTGTTCCCTTCCTCCCTGTGAAGCCAGCAGAATAATTTGCCTGTGGTCACATGGCTGCTACTGCTAAGTCACTTCAGTCGTGTCTGACTCTGTGCGACCCCATAGACGGCAGCCCACCAGGCTCCCCCATCCCTGGGATTCTCCAGGCAAGAACACTGGAGTGGGTTGCCATTTCCTTCTCCAATTCATGAAAGTGAAAAGTGAAAGTGAAGTCGCTCAGTCATGTCACATGGCTAGTTATTAGCAAAATTGGGATTCACAGCATGTAGCCCAGGATGAGGCTCAACTCAATGACCTGCTTTCACAAAGTTACCATAAAGTTCACTTACCACCTGGGTATATCAGAGGCTTCCCTAGTGGCTCAGTGGTAAAGAATCCATTTGACAAAGCAGGAGACACAGGAGACAAGGGTTTGATTCTTGGGCTGGGAAGATCCCCTGGAGAAGGAAATGGCAACTCACTCCAGTGTTCTTGCCTGGAAAATCCCATGGACAGAGGAGCCTGGCAGGCAACAGTCCATGGGGTCACAAAGAGTCAGACACGACTGATCTCACATGCACCAGGTATAACATAAGGCTCTTTCTCCTCATGTTCTTTTGCTCCCCCAAATTTCTCTTCTTGTGTCTTTCCCCAGATTCATGGCTCATTGTACAAGATGTTGGGAATCTCAACCAGTGGCAGAATTAATATCTTTTTAGGGGTAGAGTTAACACCTTTATGGAGCAGAGTGTGATTTGCAAGTCTAGGTCCCCAATGAAACCTGCATCCCTGGGGAGCAGAGGAAGCATGGATTTCCTTCCAGCAGTTCCTGGATGAGAAAGAAGAGCAGAGTTGAAGCTGCTGAATCTCTGTCTCTCTTCCTCTCCTCTCTCTTTCTCTCTCTCTACAGATACATACACACACACACACACACACACACAATCTCACTGTATAAAACACTCTCTTGAGAATTCCCTGGTGACCCAGTGGTTAGTGTGTGTTAATTGCTGAGTGGTCTCTGACTGTTTGCGACCCCATGGACTGTAGCTTGCCAGGTGCCTCTGTCTGTGGGATTTTCCATGGTTAGCACACTATGCTTTCACTGCCAAGGATCTGGGTTCAATCCCTGCTCTGGGAACTAAGATCTGCAAGCTGCATACACTACTTAGTCACTCAGTCATGTCCGACTCTTTGTGACTCCGTGGACTGTAGCCTGCCAGGCTCCTCTGTCCATAGGGATTCTCCAGGCAAGAATACTAGAGTGGGTTGCCATGCCCTCCTCCAGGGGATCTTCCCAACCCAGGGATTGAACCCAGGTCTCCTGCACTGCAAGCAGATTCTTTACTGTCTGAGCCACGAGGGAAGCACAGCATGGCCACAAAAACACTCTTTCTTCTTCTCTGGGAAGGGATAGGAGAGAGGCCAGGAGTTTGTCTCCACATAGAAGGAGATATCTGGTACAGTAAAGCAGCACCCGGACCCCACCTCCACCCTCACTCTACAGCTGTATGTATTCTTTCTAAAACCTGCAACATCTTTGAAAGTCAGATGAAATCCTGAGAGGTGGTATGTTTGATCTGAGGCTCTTTAGATAGCAGAGGATAGTAACCAGGGATATCCGTCCCAAAGCCTGTGTTCTCTCCTCCTCCAAACCGTCTCTCAGATGGCCTATTTGATGCCAGGACTGGGTTAAGAGGGACGTCGTTGGTCTTAGGTATCAGCCAAGACCGGCCAAATCTCAGCCTTTTTGGGTCTCTATAGAAACTGCCTTGATGGATGTTAGCGGGCATAGCTAGTAAAGCTGCAGAAGGGTTGGTACTTGCAAATTTATCCCCAGCATCTGGAGCCGAATCTGGGCACTGTACTCTAATATCAAATTAATTCTCAGAGACAGAGTTTTGGGTGAAGCAGAAAAGAATAGCTTTATCCTCGCTCAGCACTACCCTCATCAAAAGAGGCAAGTACCCTCCTTCCAGCTAGGACCCTGCCCGGGCCAGCTGCAAGGCTTGAGAAGGACCACCCAGACTTGACTTCACATGGAAACTGGTCTCTTCCAGTGGGCTGATTTTCTCCAGGAGGGGTCATCATGTGAGCAGTTTGGATATTTCCTCGACAAGCAAAAAGACATTCGCTTCTGCAGTTCCATTTCTCCAGGCATTACCTGGACCCAGTGCCTCTGCCCTAACGAAGCTGTTTAATCTGAGATCAGCCTCTGTCACCACCAGAACCGGCTGACAGCATTAAGGTTCAAACTCATTCAGCACCAGGGCATGTTATTTTTTCCAGAGCCCTAATATGAATTACTTCTTGGGAAAAAAAAAAAGAAACCATTTGCAGACCTGGTCTTTCAAATGCCAATGTGTTTGCTTATCAGATTGTCTGACTAGAAGGAGGCATGCTAGCTTTTTGGCATAAGCTTTCCTAGGAAAAAAATGAACTGCATGGGACTACTAGAAAATTTAAAAATTTAAGTACATAGGCAAAGTGCCATACACTAATCAGCAAATCTGGAAACTTCCACAGAGTTTCTGTGGACTCTTCTCCTTAACCAATGAAATACACTTGCTGATAATTGCGAAGGACCGCTGTAAGTTTTGCCTGCCTGATGAACAGTATCTCTTCTGGTTCCACGCCCAGATTTTACTGTGGGAAATGTTCTCTTGTCTATTGAACGTAGTCTTGGCAGGGCTGTCAATCAGCATGCCCCACCCCCAGCCAAAGAAGTTGAATCTTAACAGAAAAAGCACACGGTGGCCTCCGTTCATTCCAACAATCGCCCAAAGGGAGCATTCATTCCTTCTTGACTCTCAGATCCCCAGAGTTGTCCTAGTTTCGATTCTTTCTAAGACTTCTCTCTCCAGCTTGCTCTCTGACTCTGGGAGTTATCCATACTCTGCCAGTAGTTCATTTTTGCTAAAGTCAGAGCTGCTGTTTGTGGCCTGATGGCCCTGTGATCCTCACCATGGAAATGTTGCCGGTGGCGCCCTCTATAGGAAAAGCCTTTGTGTTGTGCGGTGGGGTCAGAGTTACTGGATGTGCCCTTCTCTGTTTTTAACTGAAACTGTTGCCTCATGCCTCGGTCTGAAGGCAGCTGGCCTGGGAGAGAGATGACCACGTAGGACAGGATGGACCAAGTGTTGCTCATCCTCCAGCCCCTCAAGCAATGGCCCTGCTGGGCTCAGCCAAGCAGGTACCATTGTAATCAGTTAAGTCAGTCTGACCAGCGACTTCTTCTGAATTTGCAAGAGAGAATATGAAAAAGAGTGACACTTTGGTAACCAGAAGACATGGCAGTGGGCACACGGGGAGAAGCAGAGCTCTGACACTGGCATTCTTGTCCTTTTGATCTTCCCGGACAAGGCCCAAAGCGAGGATATGGCCTCTGCTTAATTCCTCCTTCTCACGTAGATCTCATCTTAAATGTCTCCTCTTCAGAGAAATCTCTCTGACTGCCTCCTCAAAAGATGTCTAACCATCTTATATAACGCTTGCCTACACTATCCATATTTTCTTGTTTATGTATTTGCTGGTTAACTATCTGTCTTGGCCACTCCCCCAGTACCACCTCTAGAATGTAAGCTCCCTGAGGGCAGATTCCCTGTCTGTTTTGTCTCTCTGGCCCTTAGATCTAGAACAGGGCTTGTTTTGTAACAGGCACTACTTCTTAAAACTCTAGTATTTCCTTTGGGTTGAACAGTGTCCCCCTGCCCCTGGCCCCCAGAAAGCTTGTTCAAGTTCTAATCCCTGGTACTTGTGTATGTGGCCTTATTTAGAAATAGGATCTTTGCAGATGTAATTAAGTTAAGATGAGCAAATACTGGAGTGGGGTGAGCCTTAATCCAATAACTGGTGTCCTATTAGAAGAGGGAAGTTTGGACACCCACACAGGGAGAATATGATGGACAGAAAGGGCAGAGTCTTGAGTGATGTGCTTACAAGCTAAGGACCACCAAAGATCACCAGTCATCACCAGAAGCTCAGTGAAAAACGTGGACCAGACCACTCACAGAGCCTCTAGGAGAAATCAACCTTACTGAAACCTTGATTTCAAACTTCTAGCCTCCAGAACTGTAAGAGAATACATTTCTATTTTCTTGATCTATTCAGTTGTAATACTTTGTTAGGGTGGCTCTGGAAAATTAATATGGTATCCTCAACAAATTATTTTATTAGCATCCTAAAGAAATTGCAAGCCATTTCTTTTTCTAAGTTGGAAACATTTCCTTATCAGTCAAAGCTTGAGGAAACGTCACTCCACTCATTCATTCAAACATTAGTTAATTGTCTACTACAAGTCAAGCAATGAGCTATAAATAGGGCTTTTTTGTTTTTGGATAAAATGACTCCCAGCCAATTAGCCATATTCTCCGTGGTGCTCACATAGCACTTTGCAAAGCCCAATAGTGTAGCCCTTATCACATCATATTTTTGGTAGTTTTTTTAACTTTTTTTTTGGTGGGACATTCTTTTAAAAAATTAATTATTAACGAATTGTTGGCTGTGGTGAGTCTTTGTTGCTTTGCACGGACTTTCTCTCATTGTGGCAAGCTGGGGCCGCTCTTCACTGGGATGCTTGGGCTTCTCACGCAGTGGTTTCTCTTGCTGTGGAGCGTGTGCTCTCCAGCACGGGCTTAGTAGTTGTGGTGTGTGGGCTTAGCTGCCTCACAGCACGTGAGATCTTCCCGGACCAGGGATCACACCCCATGTCCCTGCACTGGCAAGCAGGTTCTTAATCACTGGACCACCAGGGAAGCCCCCCTTTTTAACTTCTTGATGACATAGACCCTATGCTCTTTAATGCTTAGTGCACTGTGCCTAGTACAAAGAAAATATTCAATAAACCCACCGAGTGAATGAGAAAACGATGGATTAAAGATTATACTCATAAGATAAAGAGGGAAATACTACTGCACTGCCAAAAGTATTGTTGGAAACACTCTAATTCTTGTTCTCTGTTTCTGTCCTAGGGTGAGGGAGCTAGCATAGTGTGAGGGATGAGCAAGGAAGGGAAATTAGGCAGTTCTAGGACTGGTTTTGCCCCTGGAGGGGAATCTTCTCAGTGTGGCCAGAACGTGGGCAAAACTGAGGGATGAGGAGGGAGGGAAGGAGAAAGAAAGATTGATTCCAGCTTCCTAGAGGTCAGACGTAAACAAACATAAATTGACTGGCCTGGGAAGTGAGGAGTTCTCTACTGCTAGAGGTGTTCAAGCAGAGGCCAGATGAATAGACAGAGGACACTCATGAAGGGGATGGTCTTTAAATCTCCATTCCAGTTCAGGAAAGTTATAGGCTTCTACTTGGGTGACTTGGGCCAAGCCACCATCTCTCTGGGCCCCAGCATCTCATCATCTGAGAGAATTGCCTTTAACAGTTCCTTGGAGTGGGAGTTTTGCAAGTCTAACAGAAATAAACATGTCAGCAGTCTAGAGAGCTGGACAGTTATGCGAAATACTAGTCTTCATGAAAAGGAAGACCGCTGGACATTCCTACATAGCAGTGTGATGCATCAGAAGCAAATCTTGGTGTTTCAGAATTTCAGAATGAAATTTCTCTGCTAGCTCTAAACAGATGGTTATACAGGGTGTTTTGACCTTGAAGGAAGGACTTCTAAGAGACAGGGAGGTTCAGTGGCATAGGCAGGACTTGGATGTCTGGCTCTCTGAATGTCTGGTAGCCAACACCTGGGCTATCCTTGCGCTGGAGTTCAGGGACCAGGCCATGGTGTAGTCTAATGGGATTCCATCCTAGCTCTTTCATCGTGATCTGTTGGCAGTAAACATGATTGCCTCATGTTGCTTTCTCACTCAACGTAGCTCCTTTTGCAAAATCTTCTTCTCCTAACAATTAATTTTCAAAGGAAATTAAGTTTGCAATAGAAAACTTGCAAGATTGCAAGGAAACCACTGGGTAGAAAATAATGAACAAGGCAATGCCAAAGAGAATCACCCCAAAGCAGATATGCAATGATATACCCACGGGGGCCCAGTCATGGAGGAGGGTGGTGGGGTGGGAGAGTGGGGATGTAAAAAAATGGAGTAGAGGTGTTCTTTAATTTCTCTAGAGATTTATTAAAGTTGATTTTTAATGAGAGTAAAGACAAGCAACTAAACAATGGGCTGCCCAGGTGCTGCTCACTTGTTCACTCTTATTATTACCAGCATAACTCTTTACTGTTTTGCAAAGTGCTATTATAACTGTTATTTATTTAGATCTTCATAAGAGCATTGCACATTAAGATGCTGTTATCTCTATCTTGCCAGTTAGGAAAATGAGGCTAAGTGACGAGTTAAGCTCAAGTTTGCATAATCATCCTGAATCTTTCAGCTCCAAGCTCAATATCTCCCTACACCCAGCATCCAATATTTCTCTTCATGCCAACCCTGTGGTACTCTCCAAACTCTCATTTGGCAAAAGATGTTATGTTCCAAAGGAAAGACGATGGCTCATTAAACTTGATTACCTCTTCTGGTTTTGTGACTAAGTGTTCAAGTCCTAGGCTTTATCACTCGTTTTCAACTAGGGGAAATTTATTTACTTTTTAAACTCTTGATTTCAGTAGAGAGGGGTTCCCAGTTGGTGATGGTGGTAAAGAACCTGCCTGCCAGTGTAGGAGACAGGAGACATGGGTTCGATACCTGGGTCAGGAAGATCCTCTGGAAGAGGAAATGGCAACCCACTCCAGTATCACCCAGTCCAATAATTCTTGTCTGGAGAATCCCATGGGCGGAGAAGCCTGGAGAGCTATAGTCTATAGGGTCTCGGACATGACTCTTTGCGACAGTAGAGACAATTTGTAAAACATAAATTATTGTCAGTAGAAGTAATAATTTATGTTTTAAAAATTCCACAGTATCAGTTTATTTATTCATTTCATTCATTCATTCATTCAAGAAATGTTTCCTTAGCGCCTGGCCTTTGTCACGTGCCAGTGTTTGGTATTCAGAGCTTAAGGCTATGTTCAAGATTAAAGACATATATCCATTCTCATAACTGAATAATTTAACTGCAAACCTGAAACTAACCCAACACTGTACATCAACTATACTCTAGTATAAAATTAAATTAAATAAAAGGAAAATAACTCAAAGGAAGAAAAATAAAGTTGGGGTAATGATGTGGCAAATCTCAATGAGTTCATAAATATAAAATGTTTAATTATTTCTGGCCTATAGTGAGAACTACATAATCATTAGCTATTACCATTATTAATAAACTGATGGCAAAACAATATGATTATATAAAATTATCCTGAAAAGTACTTGATGAAATTCAGGTCATTTCAGATAAATTCCATATAGGCGAAACAGGAATAATACACCTTAAAATGTTATATAATGTTTATCAGAAACATTAAACACATGTGCCTAGTCATGTCCGACTCTTTGCAACCCCATGGACTGCAGCACACCAGGCTTCCCTGTCCTTCACTATCTCCTGGAGTTTGCTCAAACTTATGTCCATTGAGTTGATGATGCTATCTCACCATCTCATCCTCTGTCACCCCCTTCTCCTCCTGCCTTCAATCTTTCCAGCATCAAGGACTTTCCATATGAGCTGGCCTTTTGCATCAGGTGGCCAAAATATTGGAGTTTGAGCTTCAGCTTCAGCATCAGTCCTTCCAATGAATGTTCAGGATTGATTTCCTTTAAGATTGACTGGTTTGATCTCCTTGCAGTCCAAGGGACTTTCAAGAGTCTTCTCTAGCACTGCAATTTGAAGGCCTCAATTCTTCAGTGCTCAGCCTTCTTTATGGTCCAACTCTCACATCTGTACATGACCAGTGGAAAAACCATGCTTTGACTATATGGACCTTTGTCAGCAAAGTGATGTCTCTGCTTTTTAATATGCTGTCTAGGTTTGTCATAGCTTTTCTTCCAAGGAGCAAGCGTCTTTTAATTTCATGGGTGCAGTCACCATCTGCAGTGATTTTGGAGCCCAAGAAAATAAAATCTGCCACTGTTTCCATTTTTTTCCCATCTATTTGCCATGAAATGATGGAATTGGATGCCATGATCTTTGTTTTTTGAATGCTGAGTTTTTAACTCAGCTTTTTAACTCTCTTCTTTCACCCTTATCAAGAAGTTCTTTAGTTCCTCCTTGATTTCTGCTATTAGAGTGGCATCATCTGCATGTGTGTGTGTGTTAATCACTCAGTCATGTTGGACTCCTTGCCACCTCATGGTCTGTAGCTCGTCAGGCTCCTCTGTCCGTGGATTTCTCCAGGCAAGAATATTGGAGTGGGTTGCCATTTCCTTCTCCAGGAGATCTTCCCAACCCAGGGATCAAACTCTGGTCTCCTGCATTTCAGGCAGATTCCTTACCATCTGAGCTACTAAGGAAGCCCATCATCTGCCTAAAAGGTTGTTGGTATTTCTCCTGGCAATCTTGATTCCAGCTTGTGATTCATCCAGCCCAGCATTTCATATGATGTACTCTGCAGTACATGTAGTACTCTGCATATAAGTTAAATCAGCAAGGTGACAATATAGAGAGCCTTGACATACTCTTTTCCCAATTGTGAACCGGTCTGTTGTTCCATGTCCATTTCTAACTGTTGCTTCTTGACCTGCGTACAGTTTTCTCAGGAGACAGGTAAAGTGGTCTGATATTCCCATCTCTTGAAGAATTTTCCATTTTGTCATGATTCACAAAGTCAAAGGTTTTTGCATAGTTAATGAAGCAGAAGTAGATGTTTTTTGGAATCTCCTTGCTTTTTCTATAACCCAATGGATGTTGACAATTTGATCTCTGGTTCCTCTGTCTTTTCTAAACGCAGCTTGAACATCTGGAAATTCTTGGTTCACATACTGCTGAAGCCTACCTGGAAGGATTTTGAGCATTACCTTACTAGCATGTGAAATGAGTGCATTTCAGTTGATAGAAAGTTACAAAATTTGCTTAGAATATGTGACAGACTCTACAAAAGCAAGTTGAATGATGCAAAATAAATATAAAAAATTCAAGAGCTTTTTTATTTATATCTGTGAAAACTAGCTAGAAAATAAAATGTAAGTAAAGATTCCAATAACACTTGCATTAAAAACTATAAAATACATAGGACTAAGTTTTGTAAAAATGATATAATGAAAAAAGAGCAAAGACATAATGGGAGTGAAAGTGCTTCTCAAACTCTAAGTTGCTAACTAAATGCAAACTATATTGTTATTACCCCTTCTGGAATATTTGCATCTTAAATGACAATGGCTGGAAGACAGCCAAGCATAACTTGAAAGATGAATTCATAATGGTGGAATTTTAGGCATTCTGGTGTGTGTGTGTGTGTGTGTGTGTATGTGTGTGTGTGTGTGTGTGTGTGTGTATGTGTGTGTGTGTGTGTGTGTGTATGTGTGTGTGTACTTACTTAAGATAGAGAGTGGTTGATAGTAGGGGAATAAGTTGGAAGCAGGGAGCATCTTTTACTTAGGGGAAATTCCCATTAATTCTCCCCACCCCCCACCAAAGAGGATATGCCAGACTTGCTCTAGAGGTGGGGGCAGAGAAGAGCCCCACTCCTCTGTGGAGCCCCAAGGACAAGCTTATACCATTGTTTGCTACTCAGTCATTAGGAGAATCAGAATTTCCAGTCTCTGTGAACTTTCCTTGCTTATAAGTACTGTCTTTGCTGACTCTGTCTGAACTTCAAAGCTGATAATGAACATATTTTAACTTCCTGCAAAAGGAAAGAGGTTGCCCCTTTATTGAAAACATCCATTCTCCCTAGAAGCCACACCATCACTGATTATACTTCCTTAGACTGGAGAACTGGAGGGCTTGGTGAAAACCTGGGCTGGATTTTAGTCCCTTCTAGGACTGCAAGGAGATCCAACCAGTCCATTCTAAAGGAGATCAGCCCTGGGATTTCTTTGGAAGGAATGATGCTAAAGCTGAAACTCCAGTACTTTGGCCACCTCATGCGAAGAGTTGACTCATTGGAAAAGACCCTGATGCTGGGAGGGAGTGGGGGCAGGAGGAGAAGGGGACGACAGAGGATGAGATGGCTGGATGGCATCACCAACTCGATGGACGTGCGTTTGAGTGAACTCTGGGAATTGGTGATGGACAGGGAGGCCTGGCATGCTGCAGTTCATGGAGTCGCATAGAGTTGGACACGACTGAGCGACTGAACTGAACTGAACTGAACTGAGGAAAGCCCTTTTTCCTTTCTGGAAGTCCAGGATGAAAGGTTCTATCTCAGGTATCCTATCTTCCATAAGAACCTGGTGTTTGAGTCTTATAAATGTCAGTGTATTACCATGTGCTAAATATCGTCTGTTTCTGGCTGTATATTAGGTTCTGGGGTTTCATACTCATTTTGCAAAGGCCCATTCTGAGCCCTGCACGCAGCAGCAATAGTGGTTTTGAAGACTTTAGGGGGACAGAGGAGAGAAAGATCCGGGTATCCTGATCAGGTATTATAATAAGGTTCCTCTACTTTGTGTGAGGGCAGGAGCCACTGGAAGGTTTTGAGAAGATATGTGACATGATCCAGCTTATGTTTTGAAAGATCGTTCTGGGTGCTGTTTCTAGAAGACTGAAAAAAGGAAAGACAGATGCAGAGGGAGCAATTAGGAGGCTGCAGTAATCATCCAGGAGAGGAAGATGGTGGCTGAACCAGGGTTGTTGCAGTGGAAGTGGAGAGCCATGCTCAGACTCTGGAGAGATTTTGAAGATTGAATTGACAGGACATACTGATGGGATCTGAAGGAAAGCGATGAGTCAAGGATGACTCATGTTTGCTATTTCCTGGGAATATAAGTTTCCTCTATTAGAATGTAGGTTCCACGTGGGCAGAGATCTTCATCTGTTTCATTCAATTGCAAGTGCCTAGAATAGTACCTGACACATAGAAGATGCTCGATAATCTTTTTCTTTTATTTTTTCAGAATTAAAAAAAATTGTAATTGCTTCATTTATTTTTGGCTGTGCTGGGTCTTCACTGCTGCACGGGGTTTTCTCCAGCTGTGGAGGGCAGGGGTGCTCTCTAGGTGTGGGGCACAGGCTTCTCGTTGCGGTGGCCTCTCTTGTTATGGAACATGGGCTCTAGGGTGTGTGGGTTTCAGCAGCAATGAAGCAATGAGGCTTGTGGGATCAGTAGTTGTGGCTTCCTGGTTCTAGAGTGCAGGCTCAATAGTTGTGGCACATAGGCTCAGCTGTTCCTGCAGCATGTGGGATCTTCCCAGATCAGGGATCAAATCCATGTCTCCTGTATTGGCAGGGGATTCTTTACCACTAAGCCACCAGGGAAGTCCTTATTTTCTTTTTTTTTTAAAGTATAGCTGATTTACAATATTGTATTAGTTTAAGGTATGCAGCAAAGTGATTCGGATATATATATAATATATATACATACATATATTTTTTTTTAATCAATATTTTTTTTCCTTAAATGAATATGAGAGAAATTGGTTTAGGAGTGGACTCCAGATTATCTGATATGTCATTTGTAAGCACATTCTCCCAGTCCACAGTCTATCTTTTCATTCTCTCTCTTAAGAGTGACTTTTGGAGAGAAAAATGCTTCAGGGAACTCTAGTCAATATTCTGTAGAAACTTATATGGAAAAATAACCTGAAAAATAATGAATATATGTATAACTGAATCACTTTGCTGTATACTTGAAACTAACACAATATTGTAAATCAATGATACTCCAATATAAAATAAACATCAAATTGGAAAAGCAATGTGCTTAATTTTGATAAAGGCTAGTTCATCATTTAAAAAGTTTATCATGCTTTTGGCACTATAGCCAGGAAATCTTTGCTTATTCAAGGTTGCAAAGATCTTTTTTCCCTATTTTTCTTCTAGAGTTTTATATTTTGTGTTTCCCAATTAGGCCTGTGATTATAATTTTTTAATATGGTGTGAGGTATGGATTAAAATTCTTTTTTTGCATATGGATATCCAGTTGTTCCAAAGCCATTTGCTGGCCTGAGTTGGTTTGGGGTAATAACTAGAATGTCAGCAGCTGGATAAGTAAGAGAGGACAAGCAGAGGAAGCAGCAGGATCAAAATCACAGTCCTGAGAAGGAGAGGATGGGTTTATGAAACTGTCCAGGTTTGTGTTTGGCTGGGACACAACATGTGAAAGGAGAGTAGTGGGATTTAAGGAGGCAAAGTCCAGGCTGTGGAGAGTCTAGCGCATCCTAGTATTTTCCTGAACTGTTAGAACTGGAAGTGTTCTTGGAGATTATAAATTTCCTCCCCATTGTACACATCAACAGATGAAAGTCCAAAAAAGGGACTTGACTTAATTTTAGAGTTTGATTACTACTCTGACTTTATGTGTTTTATAGCCAGAATTACCTTATATAAAAAAGGAAAAGTTTAAACAACACAGCAACAGAAGTGAAGCCAGGGTCTTAAAGAGAACGTGAATCATATGCTATTTTTGTCCAAGACTGATTCCTATTGAGAGGGTACTGATTAGTAGATCAGTGACTGATTCCTGCTGAGAGGGTACTGATTAGTAGATCAGTGACTGATTCCTGCTGAGAGGGTACTGATTAGTAGATCAGTGACTGATTCCTGCTGAGAGGGTACTGATTAGTAGATCAGTGACTGATTCCTGCTGAGAGGGTACTGATTAGTAGATCAGGACTGATTCCTGCTGAGAGGGTACTGATTAGTAGATCAGTGACTTCTTGGAGAGAGGACGCTAATGCCATCATGCCCTGTCCAACCTGATAATTTTATCAGCGTCTGGGATGAAGTTAGGGACGACATTTCCATCAAACCTGTGAAAGATTGGAAGTTGGGAGTGGAGAAAATGTGTTGAATGAGAAAATCAGGACCCCAGAAGCAACAGCTTCCAATTCTAGACCAAATTTAAGGGGAAGACTTTAAAAAAAGAAAAAGAAGTTTTACACTTGGATTTACAAAGCAGCTGAACAAACAAAGGGCTGGGGATTCAAGGCTGCACACAAGTCGTAGTAAGAACATTATAGAGGGAGGGGCATTCAAGTGGATAAAAGCCCATTTGAAGAAAAGGAATATAATCCTCAGCTTCATGGGGAGAAGTTGAGGATCCTGGTCAGCTATTCTGCTAGGATCAGACAACACCTGCAAAGCATTGTTTGGGGCACCACAACTTAAAACAGACATGGCTACCAAATATTGACTCTGAAACTAGAATATTGAGGCTCAGTTTCTGTCTCTGTCTCCTGTTGACTGTGACTTTGGGCAAGTTACTTAACCTCTCTCTACATGAGTGGTACGTGTACAGATGTACATGTCATATATAATAACACCATCATGACTAGTGAAGTGCAAATGAGTTCATGTATAAAGTGCTTAGTAGGTGCTATGTGGGAATTAGCTATAATTGTTATTTGCTTACTGAACACTTAATCATGGTGGATTCCATAACTGTTCTTTATACATCATCTAATGAAATCTTTATAAAAATCTTACAAGGTAGATAGTTTAAACAGTATAGATGAGGACCTTGAAGTTCAAAAGGTTAAGCATGAAGCCAACTCACAGATACCCTTGACCTGACACCCCCAGAACTGAACTCCAGGTGCCTGGTTCACGAACTTTCTAATATTACATGGTGCTGTCCAGTGAAACTGATTCCAAAAAGAATGACTAAGATGGGGAAGGGCTCAGAGCCATGTCGTGAGGTTTGACGGGAGGAGTGGGGGTGGGGGGCTGATGACTAATCCTGGAAAACAGATGCCATATGTAGGAGGAAAGAAACTTGTTTGGGGTAGAAATAGTCTTTATCTACTGAAAACAGAATTTCAGATCAATCACTAGAAATGGAATTGGTGGCTTTGTGAAGTAATGAGTTCTTTGTTGCTGGAGGTATTACAAAAATCCAGGTAGAATTCAAGCAACCATAAAGGTGCATGGAGTAGTTGTCTTTTAAAACTGTCATGATCGGGACTTCCCTGGTCATGCAGGGATGGGTTCCATCCCTGGTTGGGGATCTGATCCCATATGCCACATGGCCGAAAACCTCCCCAATAAACCCAGCCCCCCAAAGCCCCTCTTTGATTGTCTACATCTCTGAACCCTAGTATCTTTGTTCCCAAAGTAACTGTAATGATATTTTCTATCTTCTCCATTCTAAAGGGCATTCTGGGGGTTAAGAAAATAGTGCTTATTAAGCATGCCAAGATCCAGAGAGGAAATGTACTATTTTAAGATAAACTATTATTATAACACTATATGTAATTGCCAAGTGGATAATGGAACCAAGAATTTGCTAAACTCATGTACATAACAAACTGTGATAATTTCTTAGAACCAAATGTGTTTATTGCATGTGCCTAAGTATTGCAGCGGATAATTGTTATTATGTTCTGTTCCTTAGACCTAGTAAATTCTCATCAATTATTTGAAGGTTTCAAAAGGGAAATGCAATCGAAACAAAAGCAATCTTGCTATGCATTTGGAATCTCCCTACAGGATTTCCTAAAATATAAATGCTAAAAGTCCAGTGATGAGGTTTTTTGTTTGATTACAAGGTCCAGAAAGGAGAACAAGCCGTGGTCTCATGGGGATTGGTGATGCTCTGTTTGGTGTTCAGGTTTGGGAGAGTGGACCACAGCCCTTGTCCATTTCCAGTTTGTTTCTCTAGGCAATGATATGGGCATATTTTTGTCCAGTTGGGCCAATGAGGCTTAATTGCCTGCTAATTTTGTACTGGACTGAATTAATTTCAAGACCAAATTAATTAAAACAGATGAAGCTTCTTTTATCAATTATTCATGAACTTGTATATGGAGGGAGCATATCAACTGAATTAAGAATGTTACATTGTTTCAATGAACTTCTTTTTGGTGCCCATCAAAGTGGCAGACACAACTTATAGACTGAACATGCAGGCAATGGGACTTCTAAAAAATTTTATTTATTATTTATTTTTTGACTGCTCTGGATCTTCATTGCTATGGGCTTTCTCTAATTGTGGCAAGAGGGGTGTACTCTTCATTGCAGTGCTTGGGCTTTTCACTGCAGTGGCTTCTCTTGTTGTGGAGCATGGGCTCTAGGCACGTGGGCTCAGTGGTTGCAGCTCTTGGGCTCTGGAGTGAGGGCTCAGTAGCTGTGGTGCATGGGCTTAGTTGCCCCAGGGCATGTGGATCTTCCTGGACGAGGGATTGAACTCACATCCCCTGCATTGGCAGGAGGATTCTTATACCACTGGACCACCAGGGAAGCCTTAATGACATTTTTGAGGAACCTAACATGATTTTTTTAATCTGTGACTTTGTTCTGGTTTGCTCTGATAAATAGCGCATATACATAGAAATAGCTGCTTTGAAGGGCTTTCCTGATAGCTCAGCTGGTAAAGAATCCACCTGCAATGCAGGAGACCCTGGGTTGATTCCTGGGTTAAGATGATCCCCTGGAGAAGGGATAGGCTGCCCACTCCAGTATTCATGGGCTTCCCTGGTGGCTAAGATGGTAAAGAATTCACCTGCAATGTGGGAAACCTGGGTTGGATTCCTGGAGAAGGGCATGGCAACCCACTCCAGTATTCTGGCCTGGAAAATCCCCACGGACAGAAGAGCCTGGTGGGCTACAGTCCTTGGGGTCTCAAAGAGTCCGACACGACTCAGCAGCTAAGCACTGCTGCTTTGAAAGTTGATGGACTTTAAAAGGTGAGTGGTAGGTGTGTGTGTGGGCAGGTGGAGGGCAGGGGACAGAATTACACACCAAATGAACTGCAAATCAAACTCTGGCTGTCCAGTTTCTGTGTGTAGAGATAGTGGCAGAGGAGGAGTGCAAGAAATGGATAATGTTAGTAAGAGGGAGAATGTTTAGTTTATTGCATTCACCAGTTAAATGTTTCTTGCAAGCATACTTCTTGACTGGCAGTCGGTAAATGCTGACAGGTAAGAACTTGATTCCCTGGGGAAGGGAACGTCAACCCACTCCAGTATTCTTGCCTGGAGAATCCTGTGGACAGAGGAGCCTGGCAGGCTACAGTCCGTGGAGTCGCAGAGTTGGACATGACTCGGCGACTAAGCATGCATGCACAAGAACTTTATTCAGGCAGTATCCTAATTCCTGTGGCCCACTGTGGCTACCAAAATCTTGCCTCTAGGAGGTTTCACCTTGCTGAGGTACTTATTTACTAATTCATCCAGAGCTAGTCTGTTTAAAGCCAGGTTTTAATGAAAACAAAATAAAAGGATGTATTCAGTTCCGTTCAGTCACTCAGTCGTGTCTGACTCTTTGCGACCCCATGGACTGCAGCACGCCAGGCTTCCCTGTCCATCACCAACTTCCAAAGCTTGCTCAAACTCATGTCCATCAAGTCGAACCATCTCATCCAACCATCTTATCCTCTGTTGTCTCCTTCTCCTCCTGCCTTCAATCTTTCCCAGCATCAGGGTCTTTTCAAATGAGTCAATTCTTTGCATCATTTGGTTTGGCCAAAGTGTTGGAGTTTCAGCTTCAGCATCAGTCCTTCCAATGAATATTCAGAACTGATCTCCTTTAGGATGAACTAGTTGGATCTCTTTGCAGTCTAAGGGACTCTCAAGGGTCTTCTCCAACACCACAGTTCAAAAGTATCAATTCTTTGGTGCTCAGCTTTCTTTGTAGTCCAACTCTCACATCCATACATGACCACTGGAAAAACCACAGCTTTGACTAGATGGACCTTTGTTGGCAGAGTAATGTCTCTGCTTTTTAATATGCTGTCTAGGTTGGTCATAGCTTTTCTTCCAAGGAGCAAGCATCTTTTAATTTCATGGCTGCAGTCACCGTCTGCAGTGATTTGGGAGCCCAAGGAAATAAAGTCTCTCACTGCTTCTATTGTCTCATTGTTTCCCCATCTATTTCCCATGAAGTGCTGGGACCAAATACCATAATCTTAGTTTTCTGAATGTTGAATTTTAGGCCAACTTTTTCACTCTCCTCTTTCACTTTCATCAAAAGGCTCTTTAGTTCTTGTTCACTTTCTGCCATATGGATGGTGTCATCCACGTATCTGAGGTTATTGATATTTCTCCCAGAAATCTTGATTCCAGCTTGTGCTTCATCCAGCCTGGGATTTAATATGATGTACTCTGCACATCAGTTAAATAAGCAGGATGTATTAGGTAAAAAGGATGTATTAAGAATGACTAATATACACTCTGTAGCTAGGGCACTGTGGAGTGGGTTGTGTTTAATATTGTACCCTTCATAGACTCTAAATGAAGTGTTGTTGGACTCTGTTATTCTTCACCAAGGATGTAGCAAACATGCTTTCCGGGGTACCTGTGAGAGAGATGGATTAGGAGTTTTGGATTAGCACATGCAAACTATTATACCTAGGGTGGATAAACAGCAATTTCCTACTGTGTAGTACAGGGAAGTATATTCAGTATCCTGTACAACTGATAATTGAAAAGGATATGAGAAATAAGGTATCTATATATATTATAGATATTTCATATATATATATATATATACATATATATCTGAATCACTTTGCTGTACAGCAGAAATGAACACAATGTGGTAAATTAACTATACTTTAATTGAAAAAAAAATGTTCCAGGGAATGAGTCTGTCCTAGAAGACACTCAGCCCAATTGCAAAGTCTGGGATGAGAGTGAAGATCTCTTTTCCCTAACTGTGGAGGAACCCATCAACCTTAGGCTGGTTCCAAGAACACCTTGTTTGAGCACATGATATCTGTCAGGCACTGGACCAGGTACAAAGTTGAGCATGACGAGGTTCCTTTCCTTAGAAAGATTGTAATCTCACCCAAGGACTTTTCTGAGAGTGGGTAGGAGGAGAGGAGGCAGGGAGAGTGGCTGAGCACTGACCCTGGAAGGATGCTATATCCTGAAGCCATAGATGGGCAACTGTACAGGTTCTGCTGAAGAGCTCAATTTTAGAATTCTATTCCTTTGTCAGCCATAACCACTGACTTGTGTTTTAGAAAAGACCCCAAACAGTAAGAGGGATGGGAAACTAACATTTGTTGAGCATCTATTATGTGCCAAACATCATACTTGACACTTGACATATCTAATTTCATTTCATCCTTGTGACTACCATGTGAGGAGCCAGAGCTATTTTTCTGGCATCCTGTGTTACAGATCAGCAGATGGGGTCCATTGAAGGGAAATAACATGGCTAGGACCATACCCTTTCATGTTGATCTTGTATTCTGAAGTTAAAAGCAGCAGAAAGGACGAGATGACTTGGACTTTAAAGTATTTTAGTCATACAGAAGTGCTCACTGTTTGGCATTGGAAGGAATTTCAGGAAAGGGATTATAACCAGCGAGGGATAAAGGAAAAACACTTCAAGTATTATACCTCAGTATTTTCCTTTGGTCCTCTGATTACTTCCATCTGCTTTGGAAAAAGAAGGGAACATCAGAGAATGGAAAGAGTCAAATGACAGGAGAGACCTTGCTTCTGGTATAATCTGCCAGTAAGTGGCAGACGTGACAAAGTGGCCTTGGCATGTCACCACTCACCTCTTGCTCTCTGCTGGTCCTACTGTGGTGTGATGGAGGCTAATTAGGTGACCCTTAAGTGAAATCTACATCTTTAACAGTCAGAGGTGTCTTAACACACCCATCATCTTTACCAACATGTGTTATGTGCCCCTGTGTCACAGACAGCCTCACCCTTGAGTCTGGGGTTTGAGGAGACACTGAATCAACAGTGTATAGAAAACATCTCTATTTTAAGAGGCTAGCTTCCTAAAGTCAAGAGGAAAATATTCACCCCAAGAAAGAAGCATCATGTATCACATATCAGCTTTAATCTAATTCTGTGCACTATGGTGCAAAATGAAATAAAACAACAACAAAAAATGACACAGCACACAGAAAAATATATCCTGAGAAGTAAGTGTTAAGCAACAAAGACTGAATAGTCTCTGCTAAGAATGACTTAGAGTTTAAAAAGAACATCAGCCTCTCTGAGTTTCGATTTCTCCAACTATAAAATTGGGATGGGAATTTTTACCTCACAGGTAGATTCTTAGGTTACATGAGACATTGAGAATAAAGTGCTTAATTCAGAGTCTGGCCCGTGGTATGACTCAGGGAAGTCATCCTTTGCTCGATTCTTTTTTTTTTTTTTTTAAGATTTTTTTTTGATGTGGCCATTTTATTGAATTTGTTATAATATTGCTTCTGTTTTATGTTTCTAGTTTTTTGGCTGTGAGGCGTATGGGATCTTAGCTCCTCAACCAGGGGATCAAACCTATACTCCTTGCATTGAAAGATGAAGTCTTAACCACTGGACTGCCCAGGAAGTCTCTGCACAGTTCTGAGTCAAAACAGAATAGTTCGAGTTCAAATATTTGTTGTTGCTCAGTTGCTCAGTCGTGTCCGACTCTTTGTGACCCCATGGACTGCAGCATGCTGGGCTTCCCTATCTCCCAGAGCTTGCTTAAACTCAGGTCCATTGAGTTGATGATGCCATCCAATCATCTCATCCTCTGTGGCCCCCTTCAAACACATCCACTACCATTTACTAGGGCCTGAGGATAATAATAGTAGTAGTAGTAATAATAATAATTATAATGGTCAATTGTTGTATAATATATTCCATGCTTAGATAGTGTAATAAGAAGTTTGCACTGAACTCATTTAATACTCTTAACAAGCTTGTGAGGTGGGCACTGTTATTGCTCCCATTTTATTGATGGGCAAACAGAGGACTAGAGGTTAAGTAACTTGCTCAGTATCATAGATCTAGTAAATAATGAAACCAGGATACCAACTCAACCTGTCTGATTACAGAGTCAGACCATTAACCACCTTGCTCTGGTGAAAAATGGATAAGCCAAGATCATCAACTCAAGAAACCTGCCATCTGTCCAGGAATGGGTGTGTAAAGGAAGTGATTGGATCCACAACTCTAGAACAGGGGTGGACAAAATTTTCCTGTAAAAGGCTAGATCTCAGGCTTTGCCAGACATATGGTCTCTGTGGCAACTACTCGACCGGCTTTTACAGCCTGAATGCAGCTAGACCATGTCAAAATCAGTGGGTGTGGCTGTGTTCCAGGAAAACTTTATATATGGAAAAAAATGGTGGGCTGGATTTGGTCGAAGATCACAGTTTAGTGTGGAGAAGGCAATGGCACCCCACTCCACTACTCTTGCCTGGAAAATCCCATGGACAGAGGGCCTGGTGGGCTGTAGTCCATGGGGTCGCTAAGAGTTGGACAGGACTGAGCGACTTCACTTTCACTTTTCACTTTCATGCACTGGAGAAGGAAATGGCAACCCACTCCAGTGTTCTTGCCTGGAGAATCCCAGGGACGGGGGAGCCTCGTGGGCTGTCGTCTATGGGGTCTCACAGTCAGACATGAGTAAAGCAACTTAGCAGCAGCACAGTTTAGTGCAAAGCAAAGCGTGCCAACCCGGACTAGCCGGGAGAGGCAGGGTCAGAGAAGGCCTCCCTGAATTTGGGCTTAAGAGGCAAGTGATCGATAAAAGAGAAATGGTAAGAGAGGCCACCAGGTGGAAGGCGGGCACACAGCAGAGCTGGACGGGCAATTGGACTGGAGGCTTGAGGGTCCAGTGGAGTGCCTGACCCGGGAACTAGAGTCTGCTCAAAGAAGGGGGGCCCAGATCTCAGACCACCCGGGGATCTTGGAGGAGAAGATGGAGGGCGCTTTCCCTACACCAGGACAATGCTGTACTCTGGTTTGCATTCCTGAGAAAGTCTTTCCATCAGTAACCTGGACTGTGGATGAGTGTGAGGCCAGAGGGGAAGCAGGAGGACCAGGAAACAGGCAGGGATGGAAGGAACCAGGTCTGGGTGAGTCTGAGTCGGGGAGGGAAACTGGGGAAGGGGTGTGATATCACGTAAGAGAAAGCGTTAAGGAACCAAACCCTTGGGTCTGCTTGCCCAGCAAGGGAGGAAAGTCGATCTACTGACACTGGGTTGTGGTGACAGAAAGTGCAATTTACTGTAAAAAGCCAGACAAGAGGCCAGGGGTAGCCAGTGCTCAGAAAGACTCTCCCTGATGGGTTTCAGCAAAGCACTTTTAAAGACCAGGTGAGGGAGGGGAGTTTCAGGGTGTATGATCAGCTCCGGTACAGTCCTCTGATTGGCTGATGGTGAGGTAACAGGGTGATGTCACAGGGGTTAACACGCTCAGTCCTTAGGTGCCAGTAAGTCTGGGGGCTCTATGCTCCTTGTCATCAAGTTCATTTCTTCCATCTGGTGGGGGTTTTAGCATCTGTAAAACAGCTCAGGAAGTGTGCCTCAAATCCTCTTACCTAGGTACTTCAGGAAGGAGCTACACCAGAGAATATGGGGGAGGGTGTCTGTCCTGGGAAGACACTTTAGGGTCCTGCATGGTTACAAAAGGAGGCGGCAGGGGAAACAGAGTAGAAAATAATTCAAGTCAGAACCAGCCCTCTCCTTCACGGCTCTCTGCATGAACAGTAGGTGCAGCTGGGCAAAAAGCATTTGCACGAAGAGAAAGGTCCGATTATGAAG
Organism: Bos javanicus; assembly: GCF_032452875.1. NCBI lineage: Eukaryota > Metazoa > Chordata > Mammalia > Artiodactyla > Bovidae > Bos > Bos javanicus. Next base: position 73,717,038 of record NC_083872.1, on the reverse strand, counting down.
GGGGCCAGATACACCTGTAAGAACGTCTGGTTTCAACTCTCCTTCTGTGGCTGGAAAAGCAAATACCCAGGCCCTTCTGGGGCCCCAGGAAGCAAGAGAGGGAAGCGCTGTCCGTGGGGGCTGAGAGCTGCAGGAACACGCAAGCGCCCCTGTGTAGGCCGGCATTCTTCTGAGTCCGGAAGCAAGCCGGAGGGGCCTCTCGCATCTGCTGTTCGAGTGTATCATTATTGCCAATATTTTAATTCGCCTGCGTGGGAAATAACATTGTCAGCAGCCGTGTCTCAGCTGTGAAGGACACCAGTGGCTATATATATCTACATATCTAAGGAAGGCCAACAGACTCATAAAAAGTAACCAGACATCCTGGTTTTAATAGCCCCTGCAGAGCTCTCTGTGGGGAAGGACTCCGCTGGCTGCTGGGCTGTGCCTGGCAGCAAAGCACGCACATACGCACGGACACCCACCATCATTTTTTAATCACTTGCATTACTTGATATCCTGCCGATCGCCTCCTATTTGCCAGAAATCCCAGACAAACCTGGGTCAGGAGTAGAAAATATTTTATTTATTTCTTTTTCTCTCAAAGGTCCTAGATTAGGTGGAAGGCTTATGGATGAGGAAGAAACATCAGCAACTTCTTGTCTCCTTGGTCTGGCATTTTTTTTTAGACCCTTGATTTCAGTCTGTGAGTTCTGGGATGGATGGCCCCCGTAACTGAAATGAAGGCTTCTGTCTCCTGGGCGTTGAAGGAGGAAAAGATGCCAGCTGCCTTCCAGTTTACAAATGAGCCTCCTCTGCGCTAAATACTGAGGCTGCCGAGATTTGGGGTAGCAGGTCACTCGGCATTACTTTATTTTAGTTCAGCAGGAATCTGTTGGCTCTGGGTGGAAAAGAAAAGATTGAGTGGTGTAGCAGCGTTTAAATTACCTAAAGCACTAATGTTAAACACTTTAATCCTTCATTATGGCTAAAACAGAGCTGTGGATCATATAATGCAAAAGCCTTTATCACCAAGCCTTTATCTTTTAAAATTGAACAACACATACATTTGAAGGATGTGTTGTCTCCCTGTATCTGGTCCTCCCTGACTTCTCGTTGGGTTCTTTCAAAATAATCACTGAGAGGCTGGCAGATCAATATTTAGTCGTATTTATGTGCATACACACAGTTAAGACTATGTAGATTTGTTTCTGTGTTTTTTGTTTGTTTTAAAGATAAGCTAATAACTGTTGTATTTACTAAGTTATTTCATATTTTATATTGTCTGCCTGAGAACTTACATTTCCAGCAGTTTAATAAATTAGAGTAATCTAACTAACTTTGAAATGCGAGTCAATTAGTGTATTGGATTAAATAGACCAGAAATAGTTTTAGGGACTTCCACTGGTTAAGACTCCAAGCTTCCAAGGCAGGAAGTGTGGGTTCGATCCTTGCTGAGGAAACTAAAACCCCACATGCTGCACAGCATTGCCCACCCCCCTCCACCAAAGTTTTAAAGGCATTGCTGAGTTGAAAAGAATGTAAAGGACATTTCTGAGGTCAAAAAGAAGAAACTGAAAACTACAGTGGGAAGCAGTCTTCTTTTTTTTAGTTTCCACTGCTAAGAGGATTGGGTTTAACAGCCATGTGGAGATAAGATAAATGCCTTTGGCTCCCTGAGAGGGTTAATTGGAAATGAGACAGTCATAAAGCCAGGACTCTCAAAGAGCTAGCTACATCCTCACTTAAAGTGTGTATTAGAAAACTTTGCCCAGCAGCCTGAGGAGATAAGAAGAAAAACTATATGGCTTCTGCTCTCAGTGTGGAAAATCTCCTTTAAGAAGCTGTAATCATAGAACTACTCTCATGTAGGGGTAGGATTAATATTTGTACTATCTTTATGCTCTAGAACTGCCAAACTGAGAAATTATATAAGTGAAAATTTGGACGTACACGAGCAAGTGTTTTGGCAAGAAATGCCAGATAGCATGGGATTACCGCAGCTGAAGTCCCAGTGAAGATGAGTTCACAATAAAAGTTATACAACGCAAAACAACAGTGCACCGTGGCAGAGCAAGTCAGCAGACACAACAAGCAATACAATTAGGACGTCTCACACTTTACGTAATTAATCTACTGGATGGCAATTATAAAAGAAATATTTTTAAAATGATCAAAGCTGTAAAAGAAAGTTAGAAAACAGTTCTTAGTAGATTTGAAAAAGAAAATAACAGGACTTCTAAAAATGAAAAAAGTGTGACAGATTAAAAAAATCAATGGTTGAATTAATTTGCAATTTAGACTCAAGGAGAGGATTAGTAAATTGGAGCTAGCTCTGAAATGAAGAATAGGCTAGAGTAGAAAGGTTCAGTGGGTATTTAATAGGAAAGAATGGAGAGAATAAAAGAGAAACAACATTAATGGTTCGAGGCTTTACCAGAATTTATAAAAGACATGAAATCTCAGTCCAAAAAGCATTAATACAAATGTTGATCATGAAAATAAATTAGATTATGCTAAGATTTACTTAATTGTATACTTTATAATTTATACAACTTTATAATTTACTTAATGCTATACTTTAATTGCAGAATAATAAAGAGAAAGAGAAGCTTTTAAAGAATATTTGTCTTTTATTTTTATACTTGAATGGTAATTTGGTAATGTAAATGTTATTATTGGGCCATATTTTCTTTTTCTCAAGATTTTGTAGGTAGTGTTCTGTTTCATCAGATATTGAATGCTCTGTGGAAAAGTCAGCCTGTTTTATTTTTCCTTTGATTTATTTTTTGCCTCATCACTGGCTGGATTCAGGAATTGACAGTTAGAGCATCCTATATAAACTTCCCTGTCATCCTCTGATGCTCATTGACTAGATTCATTAATGGTATGTAGTTTTAAATTTTGTTTTTAAAATTAATATATAGTTGATATTTTTAAGGGTACATTTCTATGGCTTTTGAAAAATGTACATATTTGTGTAATCCTCACCACAACCAAAATATAGAGCAAATATACCACCCCTAAACCTCCCTCTTGCTCTCTCTCTATACCCTTCCCCATCTCTGTAAAATTTGTCAACTGCAGATCCATTCTCCATAAGCAGAGTTTGGCTTTTCAAGAATGTCATATGTATGAAATCATAGTTTGTAATCTTTTGAGTCTGACTTATATTATTCAGCATAATGCTTTTGAGATTCATCTTAACTGAATGTGTAAGTTGTTCTTCCCTTTTTATTCTTGAGTAGGGTTCTAGTGCATGAATGAATGACATTGTGTTTATTCATTCACATATTCAATGACATTTGGATTGTTTTTAGATCGGGGCTTTAATAGAGAAGCTATAGAGTTTCTCAGGTGGTGCTAGTTGTCAAGAATCCACCTGCCAATGCAAGAGACATAAGAGATTTGGTTTTCATCCCTGGCTTGGGAAGATCCCCTGGAGGAGGGGATGGCACCCACTCTGATATTCTTGCCTGGAGAATCCCCATGGACAGAGGTGCCTGGCAGGCTACAGTCCATCGGGTCGCAAAGAGTCAGGGACAACTGAAGTGACTTAGCATGCACACATGCACAGAGAAGCTACAAATATTTGTGAACAGTTTTGACAGAACACACAATTTTATTTTTCAGGGCATATACTGAGGAGTGGGATTACTGGGCCATATGTTAATATATCTTTCAGTTTATAAGAAACTTCCAGTTTTCCAGAATGATTGGACCATTTTGCATTCTCATCAGTAATGCATGACATGTCTAGTTTCTCTGCATCATCATTAGTACTTGGTATTGATAGTATTTTAAATTTTCAGCTGCTATAATAGATGTGTGCTGGTATCTCACTGTGGTTTTGCGTTTTCTTTGTGACTAATAACATCTTAATGAAATGTCTGCTTTAGTCTTTTGTTCATTTTTAAGTTGGGTTGCTTGTTTTCTTATTGTTGAGTTCTCAGTGTTTTTTTATGTACTCTGTATGCAAATTATTTGTTGGATATGTGATTTGAAAATATTTTATTGCAGTCAATAGCTGTCTTTTCAATCTTTTAGCAATGTCTTCACAGGGTAAGCTTTTAAATTTTTGATGAAGTTCAATTTATCTTTTTTTTCCTCTAAAGGATCATGATTTGGCATCATAATTAAGAATGCTTTGCCTAACTCAGCTCACAGAGATTTTCCTTCTTTCTTTTTTCCTAAAAATTTTAATTTCATCTTTTATCTTTAGGTCTGTGATCCATTCTGAGTTAATTTTCATATGTGATGTGAGTTATGGATCGAGTTCCTTTTCCCATATGGATATTCAGTTACAGTGTCATTGAATTGCTTTTGTACATTTGTTGAAAATCAATTTGCCTTATTTGTGCAGGGCTATTTCTCAACTCTATTCTCTTCCATTGATCTATGTCTCTATTCCTCTACCAATACTGTGTTATTGTTGTTTAGTTACTAAGTCATGTCCAACTCTTCCGTGACTATAGCCTGCTTGCTTCTCTGTCCAGGGGCTTTCCCAGGCACGAATACTGAAGTGGGCTGCCGTTTCCTTCTCCAGGGTCTCTTCCATGACTCAGGGATCAAACCTGCATCTCCTGCATTAACAGCCAAATTCTTTACCAGTGTGTCAGCAGGGAAGCCCACATCAATACCACGCTGTCTTAATCACTGTACCATTATCAGAAGTCATAAAATTGGATGGTGGATGGTGTAATTCCTTAACCTTCTTCTTCTTTTAAAACATTGTTTTAACCATTCTTGTTTAACTGCCTTTTTCTATGAATTTTTGAATCAACTTATCTATCTGTAAAAAGTCCTGCTAGTATTTTGATTGGATTTTTGCTAACTTTATAGATCAATTGAAAAAACTGACATCTTCATTACGTTGAATCTTCTGGTTCATGAACACAACATGACTCTCCATTTATTTGGGATTTCTTTGATTTCTTTCATCAGCCTATTTTAGTTTTCATACAAATCTTGTATGTACTTTGTTAGATATATAATTATAGTGCATTTTAGTTTTACTAGGTAGGGCTTCCAAGGAGTGTTTGAGTATCCATTTCCCAATATTCTTACCCATGCTGACTATTGTCAATTTTTAAAATCATTTTTCTTATATGTGCTTATTTTAAAGTGATTTATTTTGTAGGGTGGACAAAGTCATCTTCAGGACATCACAGCTCTCTTTAGGCCTGTCTTGCTGAATTTAGAATGTGTGTCCTAAATAAGAAGCATTGCAGATGTAATGTGTGTACCATATTACAGAAATAACTCATCTCTTGCCATCTCATAAGAAGGGGTGCTGTCAGCTCACTTAGTATTTTTTCAACTTTCTAAAGAATCAACCCAACCATTTTCCAGAAGAGCATTTTGGATCTGAGTTTCCATGAGATTGCTGTTGTTCTATCATTATGTCATGTTTGACTCTTTTTTGGACCCCATGGACTGCAGCATGCCAGGCTTCCCTGTCTTGCACTGTCTCCCAGAGTTTGCTCAAACTTAGGTCCACTGAGTTGGTGATGCCATCCAACCATCTCATCGTCTGTTGCCCCCTTCTCTTGCCCTCAATCTTCCCTAACATCAGTCTTTTCCAGTGAGTCAGCTCTTCACATCACATAGCCAAAATATTGGAGCTTCAGCTTCAGTATCAGTCCTTCCAATAAATATTCAGGATTGATTTCCTTTAGGACTGACTGATTTGATCTTGCTATCCAAGGAACTCTCGAGAGTCTTCTTCAGCACCCCAGTTTGAAATCATCAATTTTTTGGTGCTCAATTTTCTTTATGGTTCAACTGTTAGATCCATACATGATTACTGGAAAAACCATAGCTTTGATTATATGGACTTTTGTCAGTAAAGTGATGTCTCTGTTTTTGAATACACTGTCTAGGTTTGTCATAGCTTTCCTTTCACTGAGCAAGTGTCTTTTAATTTCATGGCTGCAGTCACCATCCACAGTGATTTTGGAGCCCAGTCAGTTCAGTTCAGTTCAGTCGCTCAGTTATGTCCGACTCTTTGCAATCCCATGAAATGCAGCACGCCAGGCCTCCCTGTCCATCACCAACTCTGGGAGTCCACCCAAACCCATGTTTATTGAGTCAGTGATGCCATTCAGCCATCTCATCCTCTGCCGTTCCCTTCTCCTCCTGCCCTCAATCTTTCCCAGCATCAGGGTCTTTCCAATGAGTCAGCTCTTCATATCAGGTGTCCAAAGGATTGGAACCTGAGTTTCAGCTTCAGCATCAGTCCTTCCAATGAATACCCAGGACTGATCTCCTTTAGGATGGACTGGTTGGATCTCCTTGCAGTCCAAGGGACTCTTAAGAGTCTTCTCCAACACCACAGTTCAAAAGCATCAATTCTTCAGTGCTCAGCTTTCTTTATAGTCCAACTCTCACATCCATACATGACCACAGGAAAAACCATAGCCTTGACTTGATGGAAGTTTGTTGACAAAGTAATGTCTCTGCTTTTGAATATGCTATCTAGGTTGGTCATAACTTTCCTTCCAAGGAGCAAGTGTCTTTTAATTTCATGGCTGCAGTCACCATCCTCAGTGATTTTGGAGCCCAAAAAAATAAAGTCTGACACTGTTTCCACTGTTTCCCCATCTATTTCCCATGAAGTGATGGGACCAGATGCCATAATCTTTGTTTTCTGAATGTTGAGTTTTAAGCCAACTTTTTCACTCTCCTTTTTTACTTTCATCAAGAGGCTCTTTAGTTCTTCTTCACTTTCTGCCATAAGGGTGGTGTCATCTGCATATCTGAAGTTATTGATATTTCTCCTGGAAATCTTGGTTCCAGCTTGTGATTCCTTCAGCCCAGCATTTCTAATGATGTACTCTGCATATAAGTTAAATAAGTAGGGTGACAATATACAGCCTTGACGTACTCCTTTTCCTATTTGGAACCAGTCTGTTGTTCCATGTCCAGTTCTAACTGTTGCTTCCTGACTTGCATATAGGTTTCTCAAGAGGCAGGTCAGGTGGTCTGGTATTTCCATCCCCTTCAGAATTTTCCACAGTTTATTGTGATCCACACAGTCAAAGGCTTTGGCATAGTCAATAAAGCAGAAATAGATGTTTTTCTGGAACTCTCTTGCTTTTTCAATGATCCAGCAGATGTTGGCAATTTGATCTCTGGTTCCTCTGCCTTTTCTAAAACCATCTTGAACATCTGGAAGTTCACGGTTCACGTATTGCTGAAGCCTAGCTTGGAGAATTTTAAGCATCACTTTACTAGCATGTGAGATGAGTGTAATTGTGTGTTAATTTGAGAATTCTTTGGCATTGCCTTTCTTTGGGATTGGAATGAAAACTGGCCTTTTTCCCCCAGTCCTGTGGCCACTGCTGAGTTTTCCAAATTTGCTGGCATATTGAGTGCAGCACTTTCACAGCATCATCTTTTAGGATTTGAAATAGCTCAACTGGAATTCCATCACCTCCACTAGCTTTGTTTGTAGTGATGCTTCCTAAGGCCCACTTGACTTCACATTCCAGGATGTCTGGCTCTAGGTGAGTGATCACACCATCGTGGTTATCCGGGTCATGAAGATCTTTTTTGTACAGTTCTTCTGTGTATTCTTGCCACATCTTATTTATATCTTCTGCTTCTGTTAGGTCCCTACCATTTCTGTCCTTTATTGAGCCCATCTTTGCATGAAATGTTCTCTTGTTATCTCTAATTTTCCTGAAGAGATCTCACCCAAGAAAATGAAATCTGTCACTGTTTCCACTTTCCCCCTTCTATTTACCATGAAATGATGGAACCGGATGCCATGATCTTAGTTTTTTGAATTTGAGTTTTAAGTCAGCTTTTCACTCTCCTTTTTCACCCTCATCAAGAGATAGTTCAGAGTAAATGAGGTATGGATTGATTGCTGGAGACCCAATTGAATTTCCAACTCTGTGATTGACCTGAGGTGTGAATTTGGGAAACCACTCTGCTGCCTTGTCCTTCAGTTCCCTGTAAAGTTAATGAGGCTGAAGATGCAAAGATTGTTCTAGTTCTGTGCTTCTGTTTTATAGAAATGATCAATTATAATTCTCAAATGGGAAATAAAAAAATAGAGAAGTGGAGAAATTTTTTTTTAGAAAATGAGAGAAGGAAAGGACCAAAAGAAGAAAAGGAATCCAAGGTCTGATCACTGCCTCATTAGGCGTTGACTAGTTGTCCAAATCAGCAGTAACTCCAAAAGAGTTTTCCCAAGAGGAAGTAGATGATGGCAGTCACCTTTAGAACCAGCCCAGATGTCTAGTCTCCCAATTAGGGCTCATAAATTCTATTTGCATACTCTTAAGACAGCTATTGTTAAAATCTTCCTTTCCTGTTTTTCAGTATTGTGATTATACTTCCTTTTCACAGTAGACCAATAAATGTGTTAATCTTGTTGATTTCATATGTAAATGCAGCTTCTGAAAATGCCAATTTCTTGGAGGCAACAGGTGGTAAACAGGAAAAAAGAGAAAAAACCCAGCAATGATTTTGCAATAGAAGGAATGGAGATTCAGAGTTATCAAGATACTCCATTCCACAATTATTTATGGAGTGCCAGATGCTGTGCTGAGTTCTAAGGATTCAAAGGGAGCAAGGCATCCATGTCACCACCATTAGTGACACTTAGAGAATTTGCCCAAAGAGATACCCAGTAAGTGGTGAAACCTGTATGCACACCCTGGTCTGTCAGGCTCTAACATCAATTAGGAAAACACTAAACTAATGTGGCTTTAATATCTGTGAGACAAGCTGAGCACTCTGTTCTACCATTCTGTGTCTAGTTAACTTCAATATTTCTTAACTCAGTAGAAAAGTAACTTTGCCATTTACATAGCTGACTAGGCAGTTGATTATAATAACATTGCTATTATAATAATGCTTCATTTATTGAAGACTTTTCACAAAAAAAGATATTGATTGTTTGATAGACTTTTTTAAAAGTTTTCATTTTGAAATAGTTTTACATTCACAGGAAGTGGCAAAGATAGTAGAGGTCCCTGTATCCTTAACCCAGGGCTTCACAGGTATCCCTAATGGCAAAGAATTTACCTGCCAATTCAGAAGACATAGGAGATGTGGGTTCGATCCTCAGTTCGGGAAGATCCCCTGAAGGACAGCGTGGCAATGCATCCCAGTATTTTTTGCCTGGAGAATCCCCTGGACAGAGGAGCCTGGCAGGCTGCTGTCCCTGTGATCGCAAAGAGTGGGACATAACTGAAGTGACACATGCACACTTCCTTAGCCCAGTTTCTTAACTATAACTATACTATATCTATAACTTTATTCTCAATCCCTGAGCAATTAGCCCTATTTCTTGGCTGAATGCTTCTGAGCCACTGTGACATAAATGAAAACTCTTGATGCTTGAACTTTGACCTCTTTGTTTCTGAAATCTGAGAATTTCTTTTTCTATTCCCAGGGTCAGTATATATTAAATATTTTCATTATTATATTTCATCTGAAGTCAAATATGGCATCTGTACCCTGACACTGAATTAAATCTCAGAGACAGAGTTTTAAGTGAAGTAGAAAAGAATAGCTTTATTGCTTTGCCAGGCAAAAGGGGTCACAGCAGGCTAATGCCCTGAAAATTGTATGTCCCAACCTGGAGGGAGTAATAAGTCTTACAGTAATGGTTCAAAGGAGGCATGATCAGCTCATGGACATTCTTCTGATTGGTTGGTGGTGAGGTAAGTAGGAGTCAGCATGATCAGTCTTCAGGTTCTAATCTGTCTGCGGTCTACATGCTTGTGGGCAGCATATCATCATTAATTGGTAACTTCTCACACCTGGAGGGGGTTTTAGACTCTGCTGATGGATATTGCTGTGTATATCTGCTGATGGAGAACCAGGACCTTGCCCCAAGGCTGCACTGTTGTTTCTCTTGACTGCTTCTCCCTGGTCTTGCATCTCCTTCTTTCCCTAATTAACAACTGCTTGAATCTGCGTGTTGGAACTCAGGGAAGATCACGGAGGCTGAATGATGGCTGTTTCCCGTAATCAAAGAAGTGGGGGACACAGAAAGGCTTTGTGCCCAGGAGCCCCACTGGCCTTGCTTGTTATCAAAAGCAGAAGGAAAATAGCTGAATCCCCTAGAGACCAGCATGAACCAAACTTGGGACTGAAAAAGGACCCTGGAACCTCGGCATCTCTCAGTCACTTACCAAGATGCTTTTTGGAATACATCTGCTCACGAGGGTGGGATTGTAAAGTAAAAGTGACACTGCTAATCATAACTGTGAAAATAATTTTCTGAGCATCCCTTCTCATCCTGTCCCCCTTTGCTTTTTTTGTTTATCTTCATTGAGTTTGCTGTCCATTCAGACCCTCCCCTTACTAATAGTCTCTGCTTATCTTGGAGTATATGGAGGGCTGCGCATGACTGAAACATTCACGATTATCCATTTATTGATCAGCTTCCATGAAATTCCCTCATAGTCTTCTCAAGTTGTCTGCAATGTGGTGTCCTGATTACTCCCTTATTAGGTTTTGCTTTGGATGGAATTACCAAGCCAAATTGAAGTTCACGGCTGTTATGGACCATTTCTAAGACATTGCTCAAAAGCAAGTCAGGGGATGCCTCTTGCCTGCTTCTGCCCCTTAGATTTCAGATCAAGATTCACATCCCATGCCCATTAATGCGAGATTGTTGCTTTATTTATGACCTTTACTTGGTGTATTGCAGTCTATTTCTGTTGTCGCATTTTCATCAACTTATTTCAAATTCTGACTCTCACCTTGCACAGTTGCAGAAACTGCATGTCTGCGTTACTTTATTTAGCAGTTGCCTGGACCAATTATATCAGAAGTTCCTTTGCCTTTTCCTCTGCCCTTTCCTTGGACAAGGTGGAGGAGAGTGAGTAAAATTAGGACTTTCTCTATGCTTATTTTTAAACAAAGCCTCTTTAAAACTTAAGAGATATCATCTCCTTCCTCAGGAAGCTGGCAGCTGTCTGGCCCAGGGACACAATTACAGCTTTATCATTAAGACTGGGAGTCACTGATCAGGACCTCCGTCTCCCCTATTCAGTGTATGCTGATGTGGATTCATTTACTAGATCAGCATGGAGGACAGCATGACCTCTTAGGAATTCTGAGAAGTGGGAGTTCAGAAGTGCACTCTCCTCAATGGGGGACCAGCCTGCTTTGCTTTCCCCAGAAGTTCCTGGATTTTTCTCCTGCTTGTCACCTGCCCAGCAATTCTATAGAGGTCATTCAATAGATGCTTAGCTGTGTAGGTGTCAGGTGTTAAGGTTTCATTGCAATGAAAGGATAATTCTCTAGAGTGGGATGAACACAGTCCTTGGTTCTAGTTCCAACACCATCACTTATGATTATAACTGTGACCTTGAACAAATTACTCATATCCTGAAAACTCCACACTTCATCCATAGTGCTCTCGGGAGAAGCTAGCATATCAATAAGTGAAACACACCTAATATTTGTGCTCACAGTGTGCCCCATTGCTACTGTAAAATAATTTTTTAGAGAACTGTAAGACTTTTGGCTATACTCTGGAGGAAAGGGCTTGGACCTTGGAATGAGATAGACCTGTGTTCAAAATCTGATTCTACCATTTATTAATTCTGTGACTTTGAATAAATCACAAAGATTTTGAGACTCAGAATTCTTATTTGCAATATAAGAATTAGGACATAAGATATGTGCAAAACTATTAGTGGTTTCCTTTTCCTTCAACTTTAACCTTGGCTATTATTTTACCATAGCTAGCACAGGTCGTTTTACTTAACATGGCTGATGTTTGGTTATCTGAGAAGGTGGTCATGTGGCTTGGTAATTTTAAGATGACCAAGCCCCTGGAGTTTTTCCTTTCCTAAGTTGTATGTGTTGGAGAAGGCAATGGCACCCCACTCCAGTATTCTTGCCTGGAAAAGCCCATGGATGGAGGAGCTTGGTAGGCTGCAGTCAATGGGGTCACGAAGAGTCGGACACGACTGAGCAACTTCACTTTCACTTTTCACTTTCATGCATTGGAGAAGGAAATGGCAACCCACTCCAGTGTTCTTGCCTAGAGAATCCCAGGCACGGGGGAGCCTGGTGGGCTTCCGTCTCTGGGGTCGCACAGAGTCGGACACGACTGAAGCGACTTAGCAGCAGCAGCAGCAGCAGCAAGTTGTATGTGTATGTATGTGTGTATGTGCTCTTCGTTTTTCTCCCCACGCATTTTTATCTCCTTTGTTCTCTCCACCTGTGATCTACAGGCAAAGTCCCAGGTCCTCCTTATTTTTCCATTGCTGACTTCTCCTGATTTTTCTTTGGATGCTATCTTGCTCATTTGGTCCTGCAAAGTTGCTAAGGGGAACGCTGCGGGTACAGAGTCAGTCATTCTTTAACTACTTAATTATTTATTCTTACTCCTTTTAATCCAAGAAAGGAATCAATGGGTTAGGAAAGGCATTGTGTACTTCTGTTAAGCAGAAGTCAGGAGTCAGGTTAAATGTTACCTAGTGATCTCATTTTTATAATTAAGGTCTAAGGAGAACAGAGATGAACAAACAGAAAAAGGGACAAAGAGCCACCTACAAAGCTACTGCTTTCATTCCCCATCAGTCTACACTGAAAACAAACTCAAGGACACCAGGCCTAATTTGCCCATCAATGATGACCTCCCTGCTTGTCTGGCTAGTTGTATTGGCAGAAACGTGCAACTTATTCCCCAGCCTGGGCACTGCCATCTGTCACTGTGTCTTGTACTCCGGCAGGAAGCTGAATAGCTTGCTGACTCACAACAAAAATTAGGTAAATAGAAAGCCTCGAGTCTCTTTCCAAGAATTGACCTCAGCAGTTCATGTCCTCACCTTAGCTCATATCCCATCCACAGAGACAACCTGAATCTGATGACTGGTAAGTACAGGAGGTAGGGCTGAGGCCTCTGCAGTGACTCTATCCAGATCAGCTTTTCCCTCTGCCCCATCCTACCCCCTCTCCATCCTTCACAGTTGATCCCAAGGGCAACTTCTAATATGCTTCCTACATGCAGATTTCCATCTCAGAGCCTGTTTCCTGGGAAACCTGGCCTGAGACCCTTTTATATTACAAATATTTTATTATGTCCTCTTTATAGGAAATTTATAGATAATATACCTACCACAACACAAAATTAAGAAAAAAAAAAAAACAACCCTAACTATAAAAAGCACAGCAATGCTTAATAAAATAGTAGTGCATTTAATATTTAATAAGGTAATAATATATCAGGTACAACTGTATCTGAAGATAAGAAGCATTCAGATGCCTGCACCATAAAATCACCCAGAATTTGAGAGACACATGATCCAGGGGTGTTGTTTTGCTAACTTAAATGCTGCCAGTAGTGCTGCTGTGGGGGTAGTTTGCGAATTAGTTATCAACTCTTGGGAAAGTTATGAACAAGACTAATATAATATACTAATATAATATACTCTTGATTTACCTGGTAGTTGTACTCCTGGATAATTCAATGTAAAAATAATATAGAAATAGGGAAACATTAGTTTGTGTTTTTCTATAAAGCAGGGAAAGTTTCTCAGTGTGGATAACTATGTAGCTGTGCATTTTTTTTCCCCCATACAGATCTTTCTGCAGAGATGCTGAGAGGTCATGAGGGTCTTGGGGCAATTCTTTTATGTACAGACATGATCACTGCAGGGAGTAAGTGCACTAGGTCCTTACCCACAAACATCCCCATCAATGAGACAGCCCTAAACACTCCTGGAAGTTTTCCATATGCCTTCTGGGAATAGTGTTGGCTCTGCTAAAGAAGGCCAAGGGAGTAAAGGCAAGGAAGTGAATTTTGAGTGGTAACCCCCAAACTGAAGACATTTACATGCTATGCTTGTACGGCAGGACCCAAGTTTCAACTCAGGCCTGTGTGACCCAGCCCTGGTGCCCCTCCCCTCAGCCATTCTCCTGCTCTGTTTTACTTAGAAAAGATCAGGATTGAAGGAAGGACTTGCCTGACTTCCTAGGACCCCCCTACCATCCTCTATTTTCTCCTCACTAATTTGAGGAGTGCTGAAATGCAGAGCCTTTTTAAAAAGACCCTCCTCATCCAGCCTTAGGGGTCACAGCAGTGCCCTTTGAAATGTAGGCACATGGTCTCTGCTAAATTGTAAGCTTCTATTTTGAGCACCATGATAGAGGGGCTGTGGTCCCAGGCTTCTCTAACTCCTTTTCCAGACAGACAGCTTTAATGGGCAAGCTTAGCTTTTATGGTTTGACAGCCTGGTAATTGGTAATTAGTTCATAAAGGCTGTGTCTTAACAGTCTCAGAGGGCATTTGTAGGGGGTGGTTTCTCTGTGAAGGAGCACACAATCCCTCCCTTCTCTTTTCTTTCTCATTTCCCCTGTCACACAATCCCTCCCTTCTCTTTTCTTTCTCATTTCCCCTGTCTTCCTCTGAGCCTTCCTCTTTTCTTCTGCGCCTTTCTTTAAAAAAAAATTTTTTTTTTAATTGAAGTAGCGAGCACATTTTCTTTATGCATTCATCTGCTGTTGGACATTTAGGTTGCATCCATGCCTTGGCTATCGGAAATAGTTTTCTTCACCTTTCTTAATTAGACTGCTCCACTTCTCACCTGAATATGTAGATAGTAATGGGAGAGAGATGGGTGGCAGGATGGAGCGGGGAGAGAGAGAGAAAATACTTATAAATGCCCAATTTCAAAGCACACTTTCTTTCCAGAGCCCTACTCCTTGCCAGTGTCTTAGTCTGTCTGGGCTGCTCTAACAAAATGCCATAAACTAGGTGAACCATAAACAACAGAAATTTATTTCTCACAGTCTGGAGGCTGGAAAGTCCAAGATGAAGGTGCTGGCAGATTTGGTGTCTCTGGTGAAGAGAGTCTGCAGGACAGGTTTGTCAGTTACGTGTGTCTCACATAGGGTTCGAGGCACACAAGCAACAGCTACTTGAAATTATTTTTAGATGCTTGAAATTTGCTCTTTGGCCCTTGTACTATCCCACTCAGGGACTAAGCCCAGTACATCACTCTCAGCTCTCTAAGTAGTGCCCTAAATTATTGAATTCCTTCATGACCATCCTCTCTTCATATGGAGCCTGCTCTCGTTTATTCCTAACGCATCCCTAATTCTCCATTCAGATTGTGTTAGGTTTTACATTCCACCACTACTGCAAATAATTTACCACTTCCCCTCACAGCTAGCTCACTGCCTATTACTGTGAATTATTTACAGAAGAAACTCTGACTTGAGAAATTGAGATAATGTCACAAGTTATTTATGCAAAAAGAATGCAAGCTTTCTCAGACTTCCCTCCTGCTTTCTAACTTCCCTTGCTGCAATTCTTGTTCTGGCCCAGCACTTCAGAAGCATTAACCAAGTTGGTTTTTGCAGCCGATCTCTTGTCAAAATGAGAGAAATTACTGGTTCCATTGAACAGAAGGATAAAGGGACTAGTTCTGACATAGAGTCTTGGGAAGATGCCCTTTCAAGACGTATAGCTAGAAGAATCTTTGATAAGATCAGTTTTCCCTATAGCTTATTTAGGGGACAATGTAATTGTGTCTTTTATTTCAATTTAATTATCATTCAGGGCAGCAGAAGGGATATTATGGATTTTTTTTTGCTGGATTTATATATATGCTTGCTTAGCTGCTTATAATGAGTTTGTTCTTTCAAAAGCTAGTTCTTGACCCCCTTTATAGTTTTAAAAAGACATTGTCCTGAATGCCTTTCTGACCACAGGCACAGGTGAGGAACTGTACAAGGACTGTAAAATGGCTTCTGTCATGGTCTGTCCCTAAGCTGTTCTTCACACTCCATCTTCAAACCCGTTCTGTTGCCCAGATTTGAGAGATAGGAATGAATCACACCCTTTCTCTCAATGTTGAGTCCACAACAGGATGAGAAACAGTTATCAGACAACTGAAGGGCAAAGTATCACTTTTATAAAGGATAACAGTAGATTGGAGCGGTTACCTTGGATGTACCTCGATAATCAAGCATCTGAGATTTTATCCTTGAACTGAGAGCTCAGAATGATGCATCCAAGTGAAAGCTGAGGTCTGTGAAGCTCTCCCCCTTATACAGATTAGTTGCATTAAACATATCAAGGTCAAAGAAGGAGGTCAGGGAAGGATAAGCCTTGAGACCTGCTGCTAGAATGCAGGTGTAGACCCTGATCCTGCTATATGTGCCCCATGGTGACAGCCATGCAGTAGAACAGATCAAATTTGCAGACAGGTAGATGAGAAAGGGAGGCCCAGATGGATCTGTGCATGCTTATTTCCCTTTTCTGATACAACCTCTTAGGTAAGTCATCACTGTATCCAGAAGAGAGGGGTGGAAGAGTTAAGTACATATTGTGTCACCATGGGAGTAGAAATTTCTATGTGGAAACATGAAGGCTGGGAAGAAGGGGGACCCCAAATATCTCTAATAGATTCTGGTTCAGACCGTTTTCCTTAGAACCGTTGTATTGGTTAAGACTCCATGGTTGCAACTGATTGAAACCTCAAATCAATTAAGCAAAAGGAACGAGAGTGGTTTATCAAATCACAAAATGAATGACTACCACTCATTTTGTACGTGGCAAATCAGGAGCTCAAAGAATATTATCAGGGTTCTATTTCTTTCCTTTTTTTGTTTTCCTCTATTTTGGCCTTGTTCTCAAGCAAGCTGTCTACTTTTGTTAACAGGATGGCTGCCAGCTTACTTGTTCTTAGTGATCCTAGTAGGGACTGGGAAGAGCATCTCTTTCTTGATAGTTCCATCAAATGAACCAGAGGGGAGTCTCATGGGTGTGGCCTGGGTCATTTGTCCATTCCTGAGCCAATCACAGTGGCCATGGTGAAAGGGTGGATCTTTTGTTAGCCCTTCACTGGAACAAAAACAATAGGCAAAAGTTTTATCCAAATCACATGGGCTAAGATTGGAGGAGGAGAGGATTCCCGAAGACCAGGAAACACACAGAAAAATAAATTACAGTCTTTTATCTTTTTACTGATCTCTGTGGATTTTTTAAAAATAAGCTTTTTATGTTAGTATAGTTTTAGATTTACAAAAAGCTTGTGGGGATAGTACAGAGAGTTGTCATATAACCCACAGGCAATTGTCTCTATTGTTAGCATCATACATCACTGTGGTACATTTGTCATAATTAATGAAACAATATTGATACCGTGTGTGTGTGTGTGTGTGCTCAGTTGTGTCCAACTCTTTGAAACCCCAGGCTCCTCTGTCTGTGGCATTTTCCAGGCAAGAATACTGGAGTGGGTTGCCATTTCCTCCTCCAGGGGATCTTCCCCACCCAGGCATTAAACCCGTGGCTCTTGTGTCTCCTGCATTGGCAGGTGGAATCTTTACCACTGAGCCTCAGGGAAGCCCACTGATACATTCAGTTCAGTCGCTCAGTTGTGTCCGACTCTTTGCGACCCCATGAATCGCAGCACGCCAGGCCTCCCTGTCCATCACCGACTCCTGGAGTTCACCCAGACTCACGTCCATCGAGTCAGTGATGCCATTTAGCCATCTCATCCTCTGTCGTCCCCTTCTCCTCCTGCCCCCAATCCCTTCCAGCATCAGGGTCTTTTCCATACATTATCATCCAGTAAAGTCTGTACTTTATTTGTATTTGCTTAGTGTTTAGCTCATGTCCCTTTTTGGTTTCAGGATGCTATCAAGGAAACTATGTAACAGGGAGGCATCAAGTCTCTTTAGATTCTTCTTGGCTGTTTTTATAGTTTCTCAGATTTTTCCTTGTTTTTGATGACCTTGACAGCTTTGAGGTGTGTGGTCAGGAGTTTTATAGAATCTCCCTCAGTTGGGATTTGTCTTATGTTTTTTCTCATAGTTAGACCAGGGTCATGGGTTTTAGAAGGAAATCCACAGAGGTAAAGTACCATTTTACCTCTTTCACATCAGAGAACATGATATAAACATGACTTGTCACTGTTGATGGCAACTCGTGATCACCTTGCCAAGGCTTTTTTGGTCAGGTTTTCCAGTTGTAAAGGTATTAATTTTCCTACCCTGTACTGTACTCTTTGGCAAAAAGTTACTGGGTACAGTTTATACATAAGGAATGATAATTATGCTCCATCACCTTGAAAGCAAAGTATTTACTTTATTATTTGAAATTTTTCTGTGCAGGAGATTTGCCTATTTTCCCTCATTTATTTATTTAATCAATCATTTACATTAGTATGGCCTCGTGGGTATTTGTTTTATATTTGGGGTTGTAATCGAATTCTACTTTCTTTAGTCTAAATGGTTCCAACTTTGTACATGGGAAAGGTCTTCTTGCAGTTGGCTCCTGTGTCCACTCGCTTCACCCACCATTGTGTTCCCCACACCTCAACTTTCCTGCTTCCTAGCATTATAAGATTCTCCAGGCTTATCTTATATGTTGGTTGACTTCCTGCCCCAGTCCTAAAATCAGTAGTTTCTCCAAGAATTTCTGGTTCCTTTAATTGCAGAATGGTTTTAGACACCTATATCAGGGTGCTAGATGTGCTTGTGGCTACTGGGGTGTCTATGATTCCGGCCCTCTCAGCAACTGAACAAGGAAATAATATGTTGTATACCAATAGGCATGTATACACATATCTATAAATATTTCTGTATGCAACCATCTGTATGTATATTAAGCTAAACATGAGTTCATATTTATGTGTTGAATTCTGATTCATTAGCACATGACTCATCCCAACCTTCTCCTGTTGGTTGTCTATAACCTTCCACCCTACAGTGAGAAACCTGGTTCCCACTTCTGTTTGTTCAGTTCCAGTAAAAATAGTTGATTGACTCAATTCCAATGAAAATGTAGAGTAGTTTCAGAATTGTTAACTTTATATTCCTTTGAATTTGATATTTTGCTTGTACTGCTGTTTACCTTATCTTTCTGCTAGCTGTGCTATTCAATCTAGTAGCCACTAATCATGTGTGGCTATTTAAACGTAAATTAAAATTAAGTAAAATGGAATGTTTGGTTCCTTAGTTACACTTCAAGCCACTGTTTAAGAGGTCTATAACCACCTTGGCTAATGGTCAGCATTAGGCACAACACGCTTCCATCATTGCATACAGTTCTATTGCATAATCCACATCCTGTTTTTCTCCACGTTCTTCTGCTATGTGTCTGGTAGCCACAGGCCAGTTCTGCTTTCTAGCCTTGGCTCTCAGGGAGAACTTTGCCCCAGGTCAGATCCAAGATCCTGACTTACCCAAGAAAGGGAGTTTAGACGTCATATGAGGAGAGCTGGGAGCCGAATGTACTTTGCCCTAAAGAGCATAGTTTTGTGTGAGGGAGAAACATACAAGTTGTCATAGAGAAATACAGGACTGAGACTGGGGATGGATCAGAGAAGGCATTCCAAGGGAGATAATGCTTGAGCTAGGTCTTGAAGATTGCTGCAGGAATCGTAAGCAGGCCAAAGGCAGGCCAGAGAATGAAACAGCACGTGAAATGTGAGGGCATGAGTACTGGTGTGTGTGTGCAGCTCAGTCGTGTCTGACTCTTTGCAACCCCGTGGACTATAGCCCACCAGGCTTCTCTGTCTAAAGGATTTTCCAGGCAAGAATACTGGAGTGGGTTGCCATTTTCTTTTCCAGGGGATCTTCCCAACCGAAGGATCAAACTCAAGTCTCTTGCATCTCCACCATGGGCAGGCAGATTTTTACCACTGGCGCCACTTGGGAAACCTGAGTACTGGATGTATCATATTTGCTAAATGGAGCCCTAGAGAGTCAGTGCATCTTCAATGGTGAGTAGAACATGGAGGAAGTAGCAGGATATAGACTTGGAGAGTTGAGTGCTAGTAGACTGTGTCTTGCAAGCAGTTTTGGACTTGATTATAAAAATTGTGGGGAGTTAGGAGAGAGTTTTACATTGGGAAGTGGTGTGATCTGATCTCTAGTTTAAAAATATCACCCTGCTGGTTGCTGGTGAAGCTGGAAATAGAAGAGGTGGGTTAATATGCAGGGAGAAGAGGGTGAGGATTTTTTTTTTCAGTTCTAATATCATTTAATTTTCCAATAGTTCTTAGCCATTCCTTCCTCCAGGGGAATCTTACCCACCCAGGGATCGAACCCAGGTCTCCCTCAAGGCAGGCAGATTCTTTACCATCTCACTCACCAGGGAAGCCCTTAAAATAGTTACCCACCTTCTATTTCTTGAAGCTAATGTTCCTGGATTTCCTTGACCAATCCTCTCTCCTGGGTCTTCTTCCCTTCCTGTTTTTCTTGAGTGTGTTAGTTTTTTATTGCTGCTATAACACATCACCAAATTTAGTGGCTTAAAACAAGGCAGGTTTATCATCTCAAAATTCTGTAGTTTAGACATCTGACTCACATTTCACTGGGGTAAAGTCAAGGTGTCAGCAGTCTGTGTTCCCTTCTGGAGACTGTAGGGCCAGGTCAATTTCCTTGCCTTTTCCAGCTTCTAGAGGCTGCCTGGATTCCTTAGCTCATGGTCCATTCATCCTTCTTCAAAGCCAGCCATCATAGATCAGTTTCTCTCCCCACATCCCGCTGGCCTCTTTTCTGCCTCCCTCTTGCACTTTTAAGGACCCTTATGTTTATAGTGGCCCACCCATATTATTCCAGTCTCCCATCTCAAAGTCATTAATTTAGTTAGAGACTTCTGCAAAGTCCCTATATAAGGTAATATATTCACAGCCTCCAGGGATTAGGGGATGGGCATCTTTCAGTTCAGTTCAGTTCAGTCGCTCAGTCATGTCCGACTCTTTGTGACCCCTTGAATCACAGCATGCCAAGCCTTCCTGTCCATCACCAACTCCAGGAGTTCACTCAGACTCATGTCCATCGAGTCAGTGATGCCATCCAGCCATCTCATCCTCTGTCGTCCCCCTCTCCTCCTGCCCCCAATCCCTCCCAGCATCAGAGTCTTTTCCAATGAGTCAACTCTTCGCATGAGGTAGCCAAAGTACTGGAGCTTCAGCTTTAGCATCATTCTTTCCAAAGAAATCCCAGGGCTGATCTCCTTCAGAATGGACTGGTTGGATCTCCTTGCAGTCCAAGGGACTCTCAAGCATCTTCTTCAACATCACAGTTCAAAAGCATCAATTCTTCGGCCCTCAGCTTTCTTCACAGTCCAACTCTCACATCCATACATGACCACTGGAAAAACCATAGCCTCGACTAGACGGACTATTGTTGGCAAAGTAATGTCTCTGCTTTTCAATATGCTATCTAGGTTGGTCATAACTTTTCTTCCAAGGAGTAAGCGTCTTTTAATTTCATGGCTGCAGTCACCATCTGCAGTGATTTTGGAGCCCCCAAAAATAAAGTCTGACACTGTTTCCACTGTTTTCCCATCTATTTCCCATGAAGTGATGGGACTGGATGCCATGATCTTTGTTTTCTGAATGTTGAGCTTTAAGCCAACTTTTTCACTCTCCTCTTTCACTTTCATTGAGGCTTTTGAGTTCCTCTTTACTTTCTGCCATAAGGGTGGCATCATCTGCATATCTGAGGTTATTGATATTTCTCCCAGCAATCTTGATTCCAGCTTGTACTTCTTCCAGCCCAGCGTTTCTCATGATGTACTCTGCATAGAAGTTAAATAAGCAGGGTGACAATATACAGGCTTGATGTACTCCTTTTCCTATTTGGAACCAGTCTGTTGTTCCATGTCCAGTTCTAACTGTTGCTTCCTGATCTGTATATAGGTTTCTCAAGAGGCAGGTCAGGTGGTCTGGTATTCCCATCTCTTGAAGAATTTTCCACAGTTTATTGTGATCCACACAGTCAAAGGCTTTGGCATAGTCAAGAAAGCAGAAATAGATGTTTTTCTGGAACTCTCTTGCTTTTTCGATGATACAGTGGATGTTGGCAATTTGATCTCTGGTTCCTCTGCCTTTTCTAAAACCATCTTGAACATCTGGAAGTTCACGGTTCACGTATTGCTGAAGCCTGGCTTGGAGAATTTTGAGCATTACTTTACTAGTGTGTGAGATGAGTGTAATTGTGTGGTAGTTTGAGAATTCTTTGGCATTGCCTTCCTTTGGGATTGGAATGGGCATCTTTACAGGGTTGTTATTGTGCCAACCACACTGAGGTTTCATAGTCATTTCTGGAGTCCATCTCTAAATTGTCATTCATCGTTGGCTCTTTACCTCAGTCCAGCTACTGGACTCATGTTTGGAATCTGTTTTTATCTCTATGCTGCATATTTGGGAAAGTAGCCTTGGAAGGAAAGGAAAAGTTGGTTTGGTGGAGCTACCTAAGATAAAAGGAAAATGGAAGTGAAGATGAGGTTGGTACCCAGATCTCATACTCCTTCTCGTTGCCCTGGTTACAGAGCACTGTCAGGTGTATGGGCCAGCCATGTGAAGGAGCAAGATAAGGTCCAGACAGAGCCTGCTGTGCTGCTCCAAGGAGCCAGAAAAGTGGGAGAAGGTCAAAGCAAAGATGCCAGGATCATGGAATTGTAGAGGGAGCCATACAACCTGGGAGGGCAGCATGGAATTAGATTTAGACCTCTACTGGGGTAAATTAGGACCCTTATTTTTCCAGAAAAAGAAACAGATTGTAAATTTTTTATGGAACAGAAGCAGAGACTTTTGTCAAAGAGTAAAGCTTGCCTTGAGAATTGATGGCCCTGTGGCATCAGACTGCATTAGAAGTGGTAACCTAGGAAGAAAGAGATAATTATCATTTATTAAGTGCTTAGTATGTCCTGGGCTCTTTACAATTATCATCTCTAGTCCTTATAGTAATCCTGCAGTCTGTATTTTAAAGACGAGGGGATTAAGGCTTAGAGAGATGTAAAAAGGGGAGCCAGGATTTATATAAAAGTATGTACAATGCTAAGGGCTTCCCTGGTGGCTCAGATAGTAAAGCAACCGCTTGCAATGCAGGAGATGGGAGTTCAATCCCTGGGTCGGGAAGATCCCCCGGAAAAGGAAAGGCTACCCACTCCAGCACTCTTGCTTAGAGAATGCCATGCACAGAGGAGCCTGGCAGGCTATAGTCCATGAGGTTGCAAAGACTCGACTGAAGACTCGGACACGACTGAAGCAACTTAAACACACACACACACTGTAAGATGCTAAAGCTAGAGCTCTTTTCACAGTACTATATATAAAATAGATCACCAGAAGGCGCCTACTGTATAGCACAGGGAACTGTGCTTGATATCTTATAATAACCTACGGTGGAAAAGAATCTGAAAATAATAGATTTATACATAAATTATATATGTATGTCTGACTCACTTTGCTGCACACCTGAAAAATCACACAGCATTGTAAATCAACTATACTTCAATTAAAAATTGAAGACATAGAAAGGAAAAGAAAAGCTAGAGCTCTTTCAAACACATTACACTTAAGGCCAGTTATTGGGGGAGAGAAATGAGAGAGCCCAATAGCACTGGAACATTGAGATGGGTTTGTGGTGCTGTGCTGGAAATGGGTATTCACAGACAAGGGTGTGCTCAGAGGAGGCCAGGAATGACGGTCCAGAGGCTGAGAACCACGTACAGGAACTGTTGATGGGAAGTTAAGTCTGTTTCAGAGAGGATTATGGGGTCAGCTAATTTATCTTTCCAAATACCCGAGGGTGGACACATGGAAAAACAACCCAGCAGAAATTACAGGGAGGTAGATTTCAGTGTTTCTGAAGGAAGTGCTCACTAACCATCATGGCTTGCCAACCCTGGGGTGGAGCCCTGTAGTTGCTGCTGTCCTACGGCTTCGCATATCTGCCTCGCTGCTTGAGTTCCAGCAGTGCTTGTCTAAACAGGTATCTGTCAGGCGTGACCCACAGAAGATTCCATCCTGAGGACAAGCGGCATAGGTACCTCTTAGATTCAAAGACAGTGGAATTCTTTTCTCTGCTTCTGTGAGCTTTCCAAGACCGCCACAACTCCCACGATGGAGGCTTTTTGGAAGATAAGGTTGTGGTAATAGTTTAGTTGTTAAATTGCGTCCATCTCTTTTGCGACCTCATGGACTGTACCCCGTGAGGCCCCTCTGTCCAGGGGTTTTCCAGACAAGAATACTGGAATGGATTGGCATTTCTTTCTCTAGGGAATCTTCCTGACCCAGGGATGGAACCCATGTCTCCTGCATTGCAGGCAGATTCTTTACCACTGAGCCACCTGGGAAACCCCTTTGAAAGATATATCCTTGTTCATATAAGCCAGAGGGTAGTAAACTGTGTTTTTAAGGGAGCAGGTTGTAAATATTTTAGGCTTTGTGAACCACATGGTTTCTGTTGCAACTACTCAACTCTACTATTGTGTAGGAAAGTAGCCATAGATAATGCTTAAGCAAATGCGGTGGCTCTTTTCCAAAAAAAAAAAAAAAAAAGTTACCTTTACAAAGTCAGATGGGGGCTGAATTAAGTGCTCCTGGGCAGTTACTCACCTATACCTGACTTAGACCATTTATTTTGTGAAAAATAATGTCTTGTTTAGAGTTATTTTCAGCTACAAAGCAATGTATTACCATTTAACCCTTTACTCGTTAATATTTATCCATGTTGCATAGTCTCTGTTTCTTTCATTAGATTGGAAAACAGTTTATGGGTAAAAAGGTCATATTCATCTTTAAATAGCCTCATAAATCTGTTAGGGGAACCACTGACTGAAACCTCCACCCTGGCCAGGCCCGATGCTAACCACTGCATGAGTTATCTTAATCAGGAGGGCCTGATAAGGAACTCAGAATTGACAAGCTACCACCTGAAGAATTCAGGAAAGGTCAAAAGGAGATAGGAGACTCCAGTCCGTATGTCCTACCAACCTCCCAGAATCCTTCTCACCGGAATCCATCTTGGCTGAGTGATGGACACAGGCCATAAGGAAGGATCCCAAATCAGTGATTGGCCAGAGACATCCCGGAAACTAATCCCAACACCATAAAACCTGAGACTACTGGCTTTGTGGCAAAGCATTTCCCCTAGGTTCCCTGACCCTGCTGCTCTCCGCCCAGGCACCCATTCCCCATAAAGTCTCATGCTTTGTCAGCAGGCATGTCTCCGCAGACAATTCATTTCCCAGGGTCGACAAGAGCCCACTCTCGGGTCCTGGCAGGTGACCCCCTTCCTGCAACAAGCCTAGCATAATGGCTCCAATCCCAAAGCCATTTCACCAAAACTTGTGCCTCTGTACAAAGTATCATGGAATCATTGGCATTTATGTGGGTCAGAATGGATAACAGAGGTCAAGTAATTAAATATTCCATTTCTCAGATGAAAACCCTAAACCCAAGGCAAGAGCTATGTCTTTCCCAATGTCACACAACTAGTTGGAACCAGATGTCCTGATGTGCTGGCAAAGGAGCTCACCCTGCACTGCTGGGGGCCATAGTGGTTTCTGCTGCCCCAGAGTGTCACTTATTCTGCACCTGCTGTTTACCAGAGAACTAGGAGCTGCAGACCCAGAGGGGAGGAAAATTCAGCATTTACTCTCAAGACCCATGATGAATATGGATGAGGGCGTCAGCCACACCCCACAGCGCATGCCTCTCTTTGTGTCACGGACAGTGAATTCTCCCAGGAAGTAAGCTTCAGACAATGGGACCACATGGTCCTTTTAATAAAAATGACTGCCATTATCGGATGCTTCCCTGGGATTGTATTAAATACCTGGGATTGTATTAAACACTTTGAATGCATTTAGTTCCCTTTCTTTGAATGACCCCAAGCCCTCTAACTGCAAACATGTTAAAATTTTAATTAAGAGAACACACCATGGCACACACATATCTTCCATCACATGTGTTGCTTCATTAAGTATCTTGCTGTAGACAGGAAGTGGGAATTTCTGGGTGATTTTAGTGGGCAAAAGATTAAATTACCTCAATAACATGGAAAGAGTGTAGCTATTTCCAGAGTCTGTCCTCAAGGCTCCTCCTAGTCTTACGGCTGGCCACCCCACAGGGATGCTTCTTTTGGTCCCCTCTGGCAATGGACTTTGGGGGTACACAGTCCCATTTATATACAGAACAGGTCTTTCTTTTTACTGCACACTAATTCCAGTTATGCCTACAGAGCCATCTTTTATAGAAATTTCTTGTCTCAGCAATGTATCTTAGCCACTGCCAGGCCAAATTAGCATCAACAGCCAGGTAGATAAACAAAGATATACTCTCCTTAAATAAACTGTTGTAAACTCTCAGCTCCACTCATGGTCTGGAAAGCACGATAGGCGCTTAATAGATATTTATTGATCCATCATTTATTTTTCCACAAAAATGTGCTCACGTGTTTGTAACATGATACACATACCATCGATTTTCTGTAAAACTCCAGGGACTTGACAGTGAGCTCCTTTCAAGTCCCAACCCTTTCGTGGTTATTTTTCTGCTGCTGCTTATATCTAATGGTGAAATGTGATCACAGGGGAATGATGGGAGGGAGGCCTTTCTCTTTTGCCATCAGCCCCCACGGCAAGAAGCAAGCCAACTTTTTCCTGTGTCTGTTTGGATGCCCATAAATCAGCACCAGAGCAGAAAGGACAGAGGATGAAGAGTCAGTGTCATCAACCAACATTCTGTGCTCTGAAGGCTGTGTTCAGAGCTGACTTGAAGTCCACTGCAATGCAAATGGTAGGGAAAAAATGACATTGACCTGGCATGATAGCATGGTGAGTTTTATAAAAGCACAATCCCACTGAGCTGGCTGTAGTTAGCCTAATCAGATTGGGCAGAAGCATGAGAGGCAGGGAATTGGAGGTGCATTTATTTCTCCAGGGAGGGCAATAAAAAGAACACACAGGGAGAGAGCTGGACAGGCAGGGCCAGATTCTAGGCTCAGCTCTGTTGCTCTGAGTGGAGTGACTTGGGGCAAATCACTTAACTTCTTGTAGGAAAAAGGAGGGAACAGCAGAGAGGGCTGTATCAGAAGTCTTCTAATGTCTCATCACATTCTGACATTTAGGGATTCTCTATCATCAGGAAACACTGCTTTGATTCTGAATCAGAAAATGAGACCCCTCCCCCACACTGTGGATTGAATTATGCCCATCCCCAAGAGACATATCCTAAACCCCAGCATCTGTGAATGTGACTTTACAGTAAGTCCCCTACATACAAACCTTCAAGTCGCGAACTGTCAAAGATGAGAATGTGTGTTCACATGGCCAATCACTTAAGTTAGCTCTACTTGAGGAGGCATTGTTAGTTTTAGAGGCACAGAACTTGAACGCAGAATGGTACCTGAAGCTTGCAGCGCCCATTCAGAATGCAATCCAGGGCTACAAATTCATCTATAATGAGAGGGAAAGAGCTATTACCCAGACATCACTGAATCATTTTTTCAAGAGGGTAGATGGAATTGAATCCAGCAAGGAACCAGAGCACGTGGCATCAATGTCATGTGTGATGAAACTGCAGATTCTCCTCAGTCTCTTATTGCTGACGATCCTTCAGCTCTACTGTCTCCCACCTCCTCTACCCGCTCCAGTTGATAACTCTTCCTGCCTGTTCACTCAGTGCCAGCCCCCGTGTGCCAGCTGTTGTACTGTACTACTGTACTTTTCAAGGTACTGTACTGTAAGATTTTAAATATTTTGTTTTTTTATGTTTTTTTATGTATTATTTATGTGAAAAGTATCCTTGGAAGAAAAGCTATGACAAACCTAGACAGCATATTAAAAACCAGAGACATCACTTTGTCCACAAAGGTCCATATAGTCAAATTGATGGTTTTTCCAGTGGTCATGTATGGATGTGAGAGTTGGACCATAAAGAAGGCTGAGCGCTGAAGAAATGATGCTTTCCAACTGTGGTGCTGGAGAAGACTTTTGAGAGTCCCTTGGACACCAAGGAGATCAAACCAATCAATCCTAAAGGAAATCAATCCTGGATACTCTTTGGAAGGACTGATGCTGAAGCTGAAGCTCCAATACTTTGCCAGATACAAACAGCCGACTCATTGGAAAAGACTGATGCTTTGAAAAATTAAGGGCAAAAGGATAAGGGAGCAGTAGAGGATGAGATGGTTGGATGGCATCATTGACTCAATGGACATGAGTTTGAGCAATATCTAGGAGATAGTGAAGGACAGGGAAGCCTGGCAGGCTACAATCCATGAGGTTGCAAAGAGTTGGACATGACTGAGTGACTCAACAACAACAACATTATAAACCTATTATAGTACAGCACTGTAATGTATAGCTGACTGTGTTAGCTGTATATCTAGGCTAACTTTGTTGGATTTATGAACATATTGGACTTACCAACACACTCTTGGAATAGAAGTCATTTGTATGTAGGGAATTTAAATGGAAAAAGAATCTTTTCAGATGTACTTAGGTCAAAGGTCTTGAGATGAGACCATCCTGAATGACTTGGGTGGGCTCCAAATCCAGTGATGAGTGTCTTGATAAGAGAGATACACAGCAGAGAAGATGAAGTGAAGATGGCGGCAGAGATTTTAGCGATGAGGCCACAAGTCCAGGAGTGTCAGGGAAGCACCCATAACTGGAAGAGGCAGGAAACAAATTCTCCCCAGAGCCCAGCTGAAGGATGTCCCTGATGACACATAGATTTCAGACTTCTCCAGAACTATGAGAGACTATATCCCCATTTTTTTCTTATTTTAAAGACTTGAAGTTTGTGGTAACTTGTTCTGGCAGTCATGAGATACTAATATACACAACCAAAGACATATAGAAAGAGAAACTTATGTCAGGAATGAAGCAAAACTATGATTTTTCAAATCTGAATTAAGACCCTTTAGCTTTTTTTTTTTTTTTTGCTGGAGCTCTCTGTGCAATTTACTTGGGTCGTGTGTGTTAAGTCATTCAGTAGTGTCCTACTCTTTGCAACTCTATGGACCATAGCCCACCAGGCTCCTCTGTCCATGGGGTTTTCTGGGCAAGAATACTGGAGTGGGTTGCCATTTCCTCCTCCAGGGTATCTTCCTGACCCAGGGATAGAACCAGAGTCTCCATTGTCTCCTGCATTGGCAAGGGTATTCTTTACCACTAGTGCCACCTTAGAGGAAGGCTGCTGCTGCTGCTAAGTTGCTTCAGTCGTGTCTGACTCTGTGCTACCCCATAGACGGCAGCCCACCAGGCTCCCCCGTCCCTGGCATTCTCCAGGCAAGAATATAAGATTGATTGCCATTTCCTTCTCTAATGCATGAAAGTGAAAAGTCAAAGTGAAGTCGCTCAATCGTGTCCGACTCTTAGCGACTTCATGGACTGCAGCCTACCAGGCTCCTCTGTCCATGTGATTTTCCAGGCAAGAGTACTGGAGTGGGGTGCCATTGCCTTCTCCGTAGGGATGGCAAATTATGTCCCACAGGCTTTATCTGGCCCACCACGTGTTTTTGTAAATAAAGTATTATTGGAACATAACCACACCCAATCATTTACATCCATTCTGGGGCTCTACGGCTGTTTTTGCACTGCAATATTTGAGTTGAGGAGTTGCAACAGAGACCATCTGCCCTGCAAAACTGAAAATATTTTCTTTCTGTTGCTTTACAGAAAAACATAAAGATGACCCCTGGAATAGGGGAGAGAGCATGAGCTTTGGAAAACTGTTATTGTTTAGTGGCTAAGTCGAGTCTGACTCTTTTGCAACTCCCTGGACTGTAGCCCACCAGGCTCCTCTGTTCATGGGATTTTCTGGGCAAGAATACTGGAGTGGGTTGCCATTTCCTCCTCCAGGGGATCTCCCCAACCCAGGGATGGAATCCTCGTCTCTGGGTCTCCTGCATTAGCACTCAGATTCTATACCGCTGAGCCACCAAGGAAGTTTTGGGAAGAACTGGGTTCAAATCCTGACTCTCACCATTTCCTAGCCTGGACAAGCCCCCTGGACCTCACCTTCCTCCTTTCAGGCTGAAGCTGTCCCTGGGGGTTAGATGTTGATTCCTAGCATAGTGCTTGATCAGAGGAGGGATATCCCCATCCTGTGTCCCCTCCTCCACCTCGACCTGGCCCCTCTGACAAACCTAACCAGGAGCATTTCCTGGCAGCTTCCTTTGTCTTTCCTGGAAGGAAACTGCTCCCCTCTCTGTTCCTGGGTGGTCTGCAGTCTTCCCCACCCTAACTCTGCCCTGGTCCTGCAAGACTTCTCATTCACGTTAAAAAGGTCTGCCTCTTCTGGTAGGCTTTCCAGCCTCTGAGAAGTCCAGGACCATCCTCCAGTGGAGAATTGGTGCAGTCCCTTTTGGTCCTGACATCCCTCCGCCAAGCTGTGCGGAAATCTGGCATCCTCGCAGTGAGCAGCCCTTAGATTCTTTGAAACAAACCACGGCTTGGCCCCCGTTTTCCTTGATTCCCTGCCAAACCCATTACACGTGTCGGAGCGGCAAGGGACTGGAAGAAATACGGTTTCCATTTGGCTTCTGCGGCCGTTTCGTCTAATTTGCACTGGCTTTGACATACTGCGATTGCTGTTTTTGTTGTTGGGATTTGGAGGCTGTTTCAAGCTCTGTCTCTTTTCTCCTGTTTTCTCTTAGCTCTTTCTCTTTCCAGGAGCGGGGTAGGGGCGGAAGCCTCGCAAGTAAGTAGCAAAACTCAGGCTTAGCTGCCACCATCAGAGCCCCCACGCTCACATGGACTCATTTGCTCCAGCACCAGATTTCATTAACTGAAGGGCGACATTGCAAGGCGAAGCATGATAATGAGGTTGGAACTAATCAGAACATATGGGATGTTTTTACCATTAGCTCCAATTCCTGACGTGGGAGGAGGCACGCTGGTAGGGGGGCAGTTTAAGCAGGATTTTATTACCCACATGGGGTTACATCCATGACCCCTGAGTCCATTCTCTCCAGGGTGGCCTCTTTCTCCTATTCCCATCCTTCACTCTGCAACCCCTGCCAGCCCTGCTGGGGCAGATCGTGGCCATAAGAATGAATAAAAACTCACAGAATCAAAGACTGGTCTTGCTGAAGATAGTTCCCAGCACCTCCTTGTTGACTAATCTAAACAGGACTTTTCCATCTTCTTCTGCTTGACTTCGGAGAAGGCAATGGCACCCCACTCCATTATTCTTGCCTAGAGAATCCCATGGATGGAGGAGCCTGGTAGGCTACAGTCCATGGGGTCGCTAGGAGTCGGACACGACTGAGCGACTTCACTTTCACTTTTCACTTTGATGCATTGGAGAAGGAAATGGCAACCCACTCCAGTGTTCTTGCCTGGAGAATGCCAGGGACGGGGGAGCCTGGTGGGCTGCCGTCTCTGGGGTCACACAGAGTCGGACATGACTGATGCGACATAGCAGCAGCAGCAGTAGCTGCTTGACTTCTTGGTGGGTATGACTCTGCTGACTGTGCCCCTTCGACCTTGAATGAGTTCTAGGACACTGGCCTCCTTCAATTTTCCTCCTTCTCTGAATCCTTCTTGCTCCATCCATTTTTGCAGGTTAAATTTGTATATGTTGAGAAGCATCCACATTGCTACCCAAGGTGGGGAAGTTTTGGGAATCAAAATAGAGTAACTACCATACTATTTCCCAGAGACTTGCCCAACTGCCCTACCCACTCCTTTCTTAACCTCCTTTTATCCTTCTTTCTCTCTTTTTCTTTGTGCAGATTTTGCCAGTTGCTGGCAGAGCCCTGGAGATGCAAAGGTGAGGGGCAACAGTCGCTGGCCTGGAGGACATCACAGTCTGTGATCTGTGGCTGTCACTCCACTTCCCTCTCCACACTCTGCTCCGGAATTTTCCAAACACAGAACCAGGAAGGTTTTTCAAGTCCACAGTGACTCATAACCTCATTTAGCAAAAGAGGTCACAGGAATTCAGAGAGGGAAAGTCATTTATCTAAGATTACATCGCATGAGAGGGGCTGGTTCATACAGTGGCACCCTTTGAACATTATCCCTAACTGCTGTCTCCATCATAAATACATCATTTAAGAAGAGTTCGAGGGACTTTGCTGGCTGTCAGTGGTTAAGACCCTACACATGGGTTCAGTCCCTGGTCAGGGAACTAAGCTCCTGGATGCCGCACAGCCAAAGAAACAAAACAAAAAGTAGAAGTGTCACAGACTCTGTGGCAGATGCTTTTGGCATCCCGTGTAGGTCCACCCTCTTCCCCTCACCCCTCCCTAGATTCTGCAGGTGTTGGCAGCTCTCATCTGCATTCTTTTCTGAGTAGTTGCCTTTGGCTGATGTTGCCACTTACCCAAAGATGCCTGGAAGATTGGCAGGGGGCAGCTCATGACCAATGACTGTTGTGTGGCACTGAGGCCCCAGGTCTCTTGCATTTGGGCAGAAAACCTCTGTGCTGCAGTTTATGCCCTGGGCTCCCAGAGGAATCAGGCTGCATCTAGGCTTCTGCTGAAGCCATGTTGTGGTCTAGTTTCTTCTCTACCTGCTCCTGCTTCCTCATGCCACTCTAGATTTCTCCTCCACCTAAGGCTCAACTTCTGGGAAATGTGCTCTATAACAAATGTTACCACCCCATCTGCCTGCATGGGCTTCCATTCTCCATCACTTAAATGAGGTAGTTGGCCTACAACAGGGCTGTTAGTATGTAGGCAGCAATCATAGTCAGCAATCATGGCCTTCGTCTTTGTCTTCTGCAGAGAACACAGGACACCTTGCCATTGAAATAGGTCAGATGAGGCAGGGAGGCAGGGATGGAGAAGTATTTCTTTGGGAGAGCAGCGAGGATGTCTTGACTGAGGTAGAAATGGTTATGAAAGACTGGATGCTGACACAGAAGCATGAAACACTGCCTCTCTTCGCTAAGTGTTAGGGGAATTTCCTCCAGGCAGATATGGTTTGGATGGCATAACAGGTTAGGTTGCCTTCATCTGAGAATCACTCAGAATTAGATGACACAAAGAGCCTACGCTTAAGAAGAAGAAAAACAACCTGGAATTGATTCAAGCATTTTTCTTTCCTATGCTTCTCATCGCACACCCATCCGATAACTGAGGGATGCTCCCTGCTAGTACATTCCATCTAGAGATCAGTGCAAAGAAACATATTTATTGAGGACAGGACGTTGTATGTACAAGGGCCTGGCATGGGGATGGGAATGCACCATCTGATGGGAAAGACATATTCACATATAACTAGATGAGTAAGTGGATTCCAATGTTGTTTACATGGGGAGGTTTATAATCAAGAGGATCCCATTTCTCTATCACATATTCTTTGAGGTCTGCCATATCCATGGCCAACCCTCTAGTCCAAAATCCATCCTTTCCTTCTGAAATGAAGCAAGACCCTATGGCCATTGCCCCACCACCCATGTCCTCAGCCTGCCTTTTATGTGTGGAAAAACTTTAGCCAAAGAATAAGTTTAATCAGAGGAGTGAGAAAATGCAGAAACAAAGGAAAATAGTCAGAAGAGACCAAATAATAATAGTGTGTGTGCATGCTTATCCCTGTCTGACTCTTTGTGACCCCACAGACTATAGCCCTCCAGGCTCCTCTCTCCATGGGAATTTTTAGGCAAGAATACTGGAGTGAGTTGCCATTTTCTCCTCCAGGGGATCTTCCTGATCCAGGGATTGAACCCGAATTTCTTTTTTTCTTTTCTTTTTTTTTGGTGTGTTTGAAATATTTATTTATTATTTAAAAAATTTTTTTATTGAACCCGAATTTCTTATGTCTCATGCCTTGCAGGTGGATTTTTCACCTGCTGAGCCATAATGTAGTCATTAAACAAAGTCAAGGACTTTTAATTCCTTCTCAAGGGCTGTAGATAATATTCTGAACCATATCTTATGAATTGTCTTGTAGATACTGAAACACCCACCACGTGGAAGAAGTTAACTACATGGTGACCAGACAGTAGCCATGACATAAGCTGCCTCATAGGAATGGGAACAAATCAGCCCTGGAACTGAAGATGAACTATGCTTACAACAACCCTATCAAGATGACACTGGTCAGACCACAGATGACCAATTTCAAGATGACTTGTCAGAGCTGACTATGCTGTTTCTGCACATAGCTACCTTCTCTCCCTTATAAAAT
Source organism: Bos javanicus (assembly GCF_032452875.1). Taxonomy (NCBI): domain Eukaryota; kingdom Metazoa; phylum Chordata; class Mammalia; order Artiodactyla; family Bovidae; genus Bos; species Bos javanicus. The sequence continues at coordinate 73,683,182 of NC_083872.1, read as the reverse complement.
CTCTTTCCTACTGATTGTCAGTAGGTGGGGGAGTCAGCCTTTGGACAGGAATTTGTCCCCCCGACTCCCATAGGCATTGCCGGCATCCAAAGTAAAGCAAACTTTCTTTCCCACGAACTTTGCCTCATTATTGGCTTTTGAGTGGTGAGCATCCAGACCCCACTTTTGGTCACACCTCCTGAACTGCAGCACTCACCCCTCATCTGTCTCTCCACATTCCCTCTTGCCTTTTCCCCATCCAGTCCCAACACAATAAGGCACAATGAGCTTTTAAAGAGGTAAATTCAGTGGCAGTTTTTTGCATTAAGCCCTTTACCAGCACCTCGTAGCCTGGATCCTCTACTTGTATATAAGAGGTCTTAGCTTTCCTGTCGAACTTGCTCTTGACTGCAGCTACTTTGGCCTTTACATCTATGTTCCTTTCTGGCTCAGGGCCCCTTACACACTCTTCCCTCTGCTTGGAACACCTACTCAACCTTTGGCTCTTAACACGACCATACCTCCTCAGGGAAGCCCTCCCTTCCCTTCCGAAGCAGGTCGGCCTCCCTTCTACCTGCCCCACCACTGTAGCATGTTTGAGTTTTTGATGACTAAGGAAATGTGTAATTGGTGGTTTGACTGTTTTATTCACTGTTGCATCTTCAGAGCCTATCTCAAGGCCATGTGTATCATGGATGGGCCTTTGATGGTTTCAATTGACTATATGAATGAACACAGAGGTTAAATCAGATAAATGAATCATATTGCACCCAGCTTTTGATGTCTATCACTCTCTCCTTTCAAATCCTTGGGCTGGTATGTTGTGAAAGTCAAAGTCGCTCAGTCATGTCTGACTGAGAGGGTAACAGGCAGGAAGGCCAGGGGTCTCCAAACAGAGGAAATAGCTTGCAAGTGTCAGACATTTTTATCTCTCTTAAGTGGCAGGAGGAAACAAACTAGCGATATTTTTTCCTTCTCTATACAAATTTAAAAGGAGGTTTCTCTTAAAATACTGTGTTGCCTTAATGACACCTGGCTTCACCTGAAGTTAACTAGTCTCAAACCTAGAGATAACCAATGCATTTCTCTTATGGAAATGTTTGTCTTAAGCTGTGCTAATGTACTATGCATTTACTCCAGACTCTGTCTTCAAGTAGGTTCCACCTCTTGGCTCAGAACCTACTTGACAAACCAATATGTTATACTCAGATATTGTTCCCCTAATCTATGTCAACGAAATTATTTGTATGGTGATCTGCCCTTCTTCAAGATTCAAGCTAATCATTTTATGGCCTAGGATGAACCATTTGGTGCCAAGATTATCCCTAAATGCATCTTATGGGTGAGGGGCCTGGTGCCATTCTGCGTTTTAAGACATTCCTTTCTTTCATTAACAGACTGCTAGTGACTGTATAACATCCAGCTGAAGACTAGCAAGGGGGTACTCTTTCTGCCCCCTTCTGATGCCTATGTCAAAAGCTTTCTCTATCTCCTTTATACTTTAGTAAAACTTTATTACACAAAAGCTCTGAGTGATCAAGCCTCGTCTCTGGCCCCAGATTGAATTCTTATCCTCCGAGGGCCAAGAATCCTGGCGTCTTTGTGTAATTCAACAACAACCTTTCATGACTCTTTGTGACCCTGTGGACTATACAGTTCATGGAATTCTCCAGGCCAGAATACTGGAGCGGATAGCCTTTCCCTTCTCCAAGGGATCTTCCCAACCCAGGGATCAAAACCAGGTCTCCCGCATTCTTTACCAGCTGAGTCACCAGGGAAGCCCCTGGTATACGTCATAGACTGGTAATAACTGTGACAGTGACCATATATAGCACTTTGTGACTTCTTTAGATTTCATAAAGAAATACTTTCACATGCATTCCTTAACTTGACCCTTACAACAAGCCTTTTATTTTATTCCCACTTTACAGATGGGAAAACTGACCTTTGGTGGGATGTAGGTATTTGGCAGAAGCTGTGCCAGTCCTGATGCTTATTAGCTGTCTGAGCTTGGACAAGTCAGGAAAGTTCTCTGAGCCTCAACTCCTTCAAGGACGAGTCAAGTTCTCCCCACTCAGCCTGCCCACAGCAACTCTGCCTACTCCCATCATGGTGCATTTCATAGTATATTTTAGCTTATGAAAACGATCACTTGTTTCTTTTTGGCTGTGCTGGGTCTTCTCTGCTGCGAGCTTTCTCTAGTCGCAGTGAGCAGGGGCTGCTCTCTAGTTGTGGTGCACGGGCTTCTCACTGAAGTGGCTTCTCTTGTGTAGAGCGTAGGCTCTAGGGTGCATGGACTTCAGTAGTTGCGGCTCGTGGGCTCTAGAGAATGGGCTCATTAGTTGTGGCCCACAGGCTTAGTTACTACTTGGCATGTGGAATCTTTCCAGACGAAGGATTGAACCCATGTCCCCTCTACTGACAGATGGATTCTTAATCATTAGACCATCAGGGAAGCCCTGTATTTTAATTTTTAAAAAATTCTCCTCTCTCCTGCACCAGACCTGAAGCACACTGAGGGTAAAGATTAAGTGTTATTCAAAGCACAGTGCCCAGCACAGAGTAGCCCCTTAATCCATTAGGGTTGCTATAACAGAATACCACAAACTGGGTGTCTTATAAACACCAGACACTTAATTTTCACAGTTCTGGGGCCTGGAAGTCCCAGATCAAGGTGCTGGTGGTTTTGGGATCTGGTGAGGCTGGCTTCCTGGTTCATATAGCTGGTCGTCTTCTTGCTGTGTTCTCATAGGCGGAAGTAGGGAGGGAACTCCTTAGGTAGGGTCCCTTTTATAAGGTCACCGATCTCATTTATGGGGGCTCCACTCTTATTACCTAATCTGCTGCCAAAGACCCTACCATCACATGAGCGGGGTGGGGGGGTTATAATTTCAATATATGGACTTTGCAGGGGACACATTCAGTCCAGAGTGATCCTCAAAATGTTGGCTGAGTGATAGTCTAATGAGACAGCACATGGAGGAACTCTCCAAATCATGATACTAATGTGGTGCCCCTGGCATCATCGCCCAGGGTGGGAAGAGACCACAGGCTTTGGGTAAAAGTCTGCAGCCTCTCTTGGCTTCAGCCAGGGTTGCTCAAAGAGTTAAACCTCATTTCTCCGCACAGGTAAGGGACTCCAGGTCCATTCGCATCCTTTAAAATTGCTGCTTGTGCTCATCTGGCAAGTTCCATGATTTGTATGGAAACTTCTAGGTCCCTGAATCTTTAAGCATCACTCAGAATTGAATGAGGCTGAGGCTGCCTTTTAAGCCTGTAATTGCAAACTTGAGTCAGTACATCCTGCCCCTGATTGGGTTTTATTTTGAGTTTTCATTCTGTCTGTTAGTTTTCACTTCCCACAGAGTTAGTTACCTGACTAACCTGACACGTTTTCCTCACTCAAGAAGAGGGCAGTGATAGGAAAGCTGGCAGTCAGCCCCCATTTTTGTGATTTTACTTTTTATTTTCTCATGTACCTCCCAGAAAATACTCCTTTATTTTTTTTTCAACTGTATACCTTTTATTTTGTATTGAAGTATAGCCAGTGAACAAACAATGTTGTGATAGTTTCAGATAAGCAGCGAAGGGACTCAGTCATACATATGCATGTATCTATTCTCCCCCAAACTCTCCTCCCATCCACGCTGCCATATAACATTAAACAGAATTCTGTGTGCTATTGAATTTGTTGGTTATCCATTAAAAATACTCCTTTCGATCTGAAAAATTGTTTACGGACAAAACGTTAACTTTTTTTTTTTTAAACTTTACATAATTGTATTAGTTTGCCAAATATCAAAATGAATCCACCACAGGTACACATGTGAAAACGTTAACTTTTTTCCTAGCAATTATTTATCTGTCAACATCTTTCTCTATTCCCTTGCACTTGGTTGAAATGACCCTATGAGGCCATTTATTTTTCATTAGGCAACCATAGTGTGTGTGTGCGTGTGCGCGCACACACACTCACACACACATTTGTGTAGGTTTCAGAGGATCATGGGTGATTTTGGTGCATGGCTTATGCAAGAATCAAGTAACTATCAGATTGTTAGTATTTTTTAAAGTCTCATTTCAGTGGGTTCATGTGCCCAGGTGACATTTGTTTACACAGCTCTCGTTATTTATGGCACACGGTGAAAATGGGCAAAGAAATGAATTTACAGCTTGGAATGAGTCAAATAATTCTCAGTAACAACATCTCCCTAACAGCCCCATTAAGGTCGTTCACAACCATAGCCTTGCTGCCATGCTCTCAAAACGGTTCCTGGGTCTTAAAAAGCCCAAGCTTCAAGGAAAGCACTTTTCATGTCACACAAGCCCTCCCTTAAAGGGACCCCGTCTCCCAGGCCACCCGCAGTGAACACCATCTGAAACTCTTAGATCAGATGGGTGAAAAGTAGAAACTGATCACTCACGTACAAGGAAATACAAATAGGAATTAAATACATGGAAAACGCTCAACCTCACTGCTTGTCACAAGAAAATAGAAAGGTTCCATTGTATCTCTGGGTTTCCCTGGTTGCTCAGTAGTAAAGAACTCGCCTGCCAAGTTGATGAGGGCAGAAGATGAGGGTTCAATCCTTGGGTCAGGAAGATCCCTTGGAAGAAGGAAATGGCACCCTATTCCAGTATTCTTGCCTAGAAAATTCCTTGGACAGGGGAGCCTGGTGAGCTACAGTCCATGGGGTCCCAAAAAGAGTTAGACATGACTTAGCAACTGAACAACAGCAACACTTGTATCTTTTTCATATAATAATAAATGGTAGGCATCCAGACCACCAATGGTTGGGTAGTTGTATTAGTGCTAACTAGTAGACTTTGTTTCCCTTCCCTGGTGGCTCAGATGGTAAAGAACCTGTCTGCAATGCAGGAGACCCAGGTCCTGGGTGGGGAAGATCCCCTGGAGAAGGAAATGGCAACCCACTCCAGTATTCTTGCCTGGAGAGTCCCATGGATAGAGGAGTCTGGGGGGCTAAGTCCAGGTGATTGCAAAGAGTCGGACATGACTGAGTGATTAACACTAGCTATAGACTTTGCATAGCAGTGCAAATTAGTGAAACATTTCTGCAGGGCAATTTAGCAGTACACATCCAGAACTATATGATGCTTCATACCTGTTGGGCCAGCATTTTTTCTCATCTGTATGGAAAATGAAGAAATAATTCAATGAAAGAGGAAAAATTCCCTATAGCCTGAAACTCTTGCAGGCAACATTATCTATAGCATACAAAATTGGAAATGACCTCCAACAGTGGGAAAATGATTAAGTAATCATTGCACAGTCACTCACTGAAATATTATATAGTTATTAAAAAGTGATTATAAAGACCATGGAAACAATAAAAAAGTGTCCAACATAGTGTTTAGAGGAAAAAGAGGCTAAAAATCTAATCTTTGATTACAAAGTAAAACATGTAAATGCATATGACAAAACTAGAGGCTAGAACTCAGAATGAGACTCTTTGGGAAAAGATCATTGTAGAAGTATGCTTTCTGTGTGTATGTATGTGTTTATAAAGCAACATATTTTCTTTTTAAAGAAATCTTGATGTTAAAATTACTGGTAGAGGTCAGGGAAAGGCAGTATTCCATATCAAGTTAGTAAGTTTTGGAATTAAATATGTGATGAAATCTTAGCCACTTACTGTGGTGTAAACTTGAGCAAATTATTTGACTTCTCTGGGTCTCAGTGTCTGTATCAGTAAAATGGGAATAAAAAATACAGCTTCTGTTTTTGGACTACGGTGGACATGTATGTATGAGGAGATAAATATAAATAACTTACTACAATATTTGACATAGCTAACTTTCAGTGATTGCTATTATTTTTATGCATATATATCTATCTAAGCTATCAAAGTTTTTTAAAAGATGGTTTTTTGATGTGGAGCATTTCTAAAGCTTTCATTGAGTTTGCTTCTGTTTTACATTTTGGTTTTTTTGCCCTGAGGCATGCAGGATCTTAGCTTCCCGAACAAGGATCGATCCCATCCCTCCTACATTGGAAGGCGAAGTCTTAACCACTGAACCACAAGCGAAGTCCATACTATAGTTTTAAAAGGCATAATTGTTGAGTATCCTATATCCATTTACCACAGACTATTAGTGAAAGCCATCATGGTGCCCTTTCCTCCTTCCAGTGATTGATCCAGGCATTGGTATAAGTTACTGTTTTTTAGTTATTAAGTCATGTCTGACTGTTTTCGGACCCCATGGACTGTAGCCCGCCAGGCCCCTCTGTCCATGGCATTTCCCAGGCAAGAATACTGGAGTGGGTTGCCATTTCCTTCTTCCAGGGGATCTTCCCAACCCAGGGATCGAACCCCAGTCTCCTGCATTGCAGGCAGATTCTTTCCCACTGAGCCACCAGGGAAGCCCACTGACATGAGAGCTAATCCTAAATAATGAGACTTGAAAGGAGAAACACACAAAGAATGGATCTGTTTTATTTCTCTGAGCATTGCCAAGTTAGATGTAACACTTGGACCAATGGTGGTCTTCATCATCTGAGGATGAACCCAGTACCAGGAATGGCAGAGAAGGATAGAAAACATCTGGGTCCTCATGGACATTGTTGAGCCCTTCGATGAACAACACACATGTTCACCCTGCCTCACTTCTTTCAAATATATGAGAGAATAGCTTTACAAATGTTTTCATCAGTTGGAGTTAAGGTATTCAGTTACTTGCAAATTAAAACATCCTGATATAATCAGGATACAACAGTTACTTTTCCATGGGAGATCTGAAATTTATTGGTCAGAAAATGGTTACTATGACACTTTGCCCCTCTGATGTCTTCCTTTCCTTGGTATTCTCCTTGAATTTCAGACCTTCCTATATACTGTGGGCTTGACAGCTCCTCTTGGACATCTGAAAAGATACAGCGCAAACCTGACATCTCCAAAGCTGGGCCCATGATTCCTGTGTATGTGTATGGACATCTCCAAAGCTGGGCCCATGATTCCTGTGTGCCGGTGTATGGACACGCATGTACACATTTTCTCGCCCTCTCTCTTACACTCCCCTCCCATGGGCCCTTGTCTCAGGAAACATGACCACCCTCTCTAGCTTTGTAACTTAGAGCTCACTCTTGACACGTCCTTCTCCTTCTCTCCCCATATTCAGTCTATTGCCAAATCTTCTTGATTTCACTTTTAAAATATTTTTGAATCTATCCACTTCTCTTGGCTTCCCCCATCACGACCCTGGCCCAGGTTATGATAGCTCTCACTTGACCTATAACAATAGGCTCATATTGGGATTCTCTACACTGAAGGTTGTTTTTCTCTAATCTATTCTCTATTTAGGCTATAGACCTATATCTTTATATGTAGATCTGATGCAAATCCCATCACCTTTTCACTTAAAAGTGTCCCATGTTTTCCATTTGCTCTTGGAATAAAGGCACAACTATTTCACATAGGCTAAGGGACCCTACATGATGAATGCTCACCTGCAATTGTTTTTGAGTCCTGATTTCTCTCCTTTCTTCTTTATATATCATGTTTCTGCTATCAAAAGACTTTTGGATATTCTTTCTACAGTGAAAGAATATCTTTCTTCTATTTTTATGCCAAGCTAATTGTATTGATTTTTTAGATCTTAGCTCAACTGTCACTTCTTTGGAGAGAGTTCTAAGACCAAGTCAAACATTCCTGTTGAACACACTTGTATATTTCCCAAATGGGTACTTAAGGGCCACTGCAATTTTGCGTTTATTTTTGTGACTCTTTGATCAAGGTCTGTTTCTTCTCCAGCAGACTGTAAAATTTTACTGCCCACCATTCTCTTCCCAGAGGAGGGATTCAGCAAATATTTGTTGGGTGACTAATGAATGAATGGATATTGACCTAATTCAGCCCCTTTATATTACATGAGCTACAGACATAGCCTCATAAAATGGTTCTGTCTCTCCAGTTGTACATAAAGCTACCAGAATTAACTCTGAATCATAAATCTGATTGCTATTTCTTTGCATTAAACTATCTAATGGTTCTCCACTACATCAAGAAAAGAGTGTGTTATATTTCTGACCTCACTTTTCAATTTTGTCTCCTAATTCTACTCTTTCCACTGCCCTCTGCATTTGTTTTTTCACATTCAGTCATACTCAACTGCTTGCCGTTCCCCGACACCTTTGCTTTTCCTAGCTTTGTTTATGCTGTTCCCGCTAGCCATAACTCCATTCAAGCATCACCTCCTTTCAAAAATTGAATCCATCCTTCTAAATTCAGAGTAAATACATTCTACTTAAAGTTTTCCTTAATTCTTCTGATTTGTATTCATTTCCCCATTCTTGGTGGTCTCAGAGTCTACAAGATACTGGGAACAAAATGGCCCCAAATTGTAACATGTCTTAAACACTACATCCACGGATACCTTGAGTGGTGTTAACTAGGAAGAGTCACATGAGTCATGTTTCCACGCCATAAAGACTCCATTTTTAAACTTCTATCCTTCGTTAGGGTTGCTGTTCACACACATATATATATTTTTAATTTGTATTACAGTGTAGTTGCTTTATAATGCTGTGTTAGTTTCTACTGTACAACAAAGTGAATCGGCCACAAGTATACATACATTCCCTTTTTTAAAAAATTTCTTTCCCATTTAGGTCACCAGGGAGCATTGAGCAGAGTTCCCTGTGCTATATAGTAGTTTCTCATCAGTTGTCTTTGTGATACACAGTATCACTCATGTATATATGTCACTCTCAGTCTCCCAATTCATCCCACTTCCCTTCCCCACTTGGTATTCATATATTTGTTCTCTACGTGTGTGTCTCTATTTCTGCTTTGTAAATATTTACTACTCTTTCCTGGGAGCCTCAGTCGGTGTAGAGCCCTGGAGCCAGAGGAGAGAGGAAGGCTTAAGTCTCTTGGAAGATAGGAGGGGAATGCACTTGAATGTACATGTGTATTATGTGTGGGGACAATGGGGTTCTCTTGTCCAGCTCTTGGAATTATTACCTGGGCAATCTCTCTTTGAGGCAGGTGGGAGAGGGATAGTTTTTCACAGAGTATGGAGTCATTCACACTCAAATACCCCTCGGCCAGCTGCAATCCTAATCTGAATCAGGATCCACCTCAGTCCCTGGGTCCCGCTCCAAATTAAATTTCCGTAAGTCCCTTTAGGCTTAAAGGAAGGAATTCCTCTTGCCCTTGATACAGTTTCCTTTTAAAATAATTTGCCTAATGACATCACTGATGCAATGGGCAAACTCTGGGAGATGGTGAGGGACAGGGAAACCTGGCATCCTGCAGTCTAAGGGGTCATGAAGAGTCAGATGCGACTTGGCAACTGAGCAACAAAGATGTGTTTTAAATGCATTTATGTAAGAAAAATATAAATAAAAATACATGCATTGATGTAAAGGGAAAAAAAATGTCTGGTTGGTTCAGACTGGTAATAAGTGGATAACTGAGGTCTGGGAAGCCAAGTGAAGCCCTCTGTGCTGTGCTGTGCTAGGTACTTCAGTCGAATCCGACTTTGTGATCCCATGGACTGTAGCCTGCCAGGCTCCTCTGTCCATGGATTCTCCAGGTAAGAATACCAGAGTGGGTTGCCATGCCCTCCTCCAGGGGATCTTCCCAACCCAGGGATCAAACCCAGGTCTCCCACATTGCAGGCGGATTCTTTACCAACTGAGCAACCAGGGAAACCCAAGAACATTGGAGTGGGTAGCCTATCCCTTCTCCAGGGGAAGAATAGCTGCCTGCAAAAAATTCTGAATGTCAGCCCTCATGCCGGACCCCATGAGGCTGCCTGGCCAGGAAACCTTTGAGAGAAAATTAAAGTGGCTACCAGCATTTTGTTGTTCACTCCTTTTTTAATGGTTCTTGAGTTGCTGACCTTTTTTCACTCTCTTAAAAATAAGTGGAAAACATCCAGAACTGACAGATAAGACTTGGTTTCTTCCTGGGAATTTACTCTAAACAGGCACCGGTTAGAATCTTCGAAAGACAGAACAGATACAATGTTTGAAAGTAGGAAAGTAAAAATACAGCTGAGGATGAAATTGAAAAAAAAAATCACAAAGCAGCTCCTTCATTTCCCCAGACCTTCTCCTTTTCACCGATGGAAAACTTGTAGCAACTTGTGCCACTGTCTTTTTAAATTAGCCTTTCTGATCTTTGTTAGAAAAAAGAATAATCCTGCAGCTCTCCACTGCAGAACGAAATGTGTTGAACAAAACCATCTTGCTTAAGGCAGAGAGAGGAGTGCCCTTACCCATCTCTGGGGGACTGTTCCCAGGGCTAGCATTGGGCAGGTGAGGGGGGGCCAGCTTGAGACTATAGCAAATTACAGTGTATGGAAATCCTGTAGCCACCTGGATGTCTGCTTAAATAAACACGGTGCCAGGGTCTTTAATTGCTGTCTGGACCTGAAACAAAAGCTTCAATCATCAATCTGGCAATTACCCCACCACCCCATGGTGTTAAGCCTTCAATTACCCTGTCGCTGCGTGCTGCCCACCAGATCATTACCTCCCATGCCACTCCACTCTGCCTATCAGGTGAATTCCTGGTGATCCAGTCCCAGCGTTTCTCAGGTGAAACTCGAGTGCTGTTTGCATGGAGGGAGAGATATGGCCATTTCATATTAGAAATGATCACGAGGGCTGCCAGTTTCCATCCTGGCTCTGCCATAGAATGTCCGAGGCTTTAGATCTGCAGCATAACTGTCTGTAATTGACAGGTTTAATACCCACTTTGTCTCTCCACAGAATATAATGAGATGCTGTGGAAAGCTATTGAACATATAGAAGATGTTTTTCAACGCTAGGTTGTGGGCCTGTTGAGAGATGTAAACTCTCTGGTATCTTTCTCACCTCTCCTGCTATACACTCTTTAAAAGAAGAGCTGGCAGAGACAACTCAAGTTCAAGGTCAGCTTTTGGGGAGAAAGTATAGAAGGTCATGTGATAAAGGGATTAACACTGAACTTAGCATGGGGATGTTCCCTTTCTCCTCTTTTTCTTTCCCTTTCTCATTTCTCTCTTTTCATCTTTTTTCCCCAAGCAAGAACAGTATAACCGACCAGGAATTGCCACTTTGAATACTTCTTTACCCAGAGGAGCTCAAGATGAGCAAAGTAGTTGTCTTAGGCAGTCAGGGATGCCAGGGTTGTGCTGGCGAATGTCTAACACTGCCTCTTTTAGAAACCAAAACAAAAGAAAATCTGGTTTGTAGTGTATGCCAGTTTCTGCGGTGTAAATGTGATGTGTGTGTGTGTGCTCAGTTGTGTCTAACTCTTCTGTGACCCCATGGACTCTTGCCTGCCAGGCTCCTCTGTCCATGGGATTTCCCAGGCTAGAATACTGCAGTGAATTACCATTTTCTTCTCCATGGTATCTTCCCAACCCAGGGATCTAACCTGCATCTCCTACATTGGCAGGTGGATTCTTTACCACTGGATCCACCAGGTAAATGTCATAAGGAAGAACAAGTCTGACTCCATATTGGATTTGTTTCTTTTATTCTAACCTTTGTATTTTATTGCTTTTGCTACAAGTTAATCACTGAAGAAATGTTGCTTATAGCTTAAAGTATATACATAATGGCCCATCTCTGGGAACTCTGCATCCCTGCCTGAGCAATTAAGCTGAAATACCTCTGTTTAGCTCAGAGGAAACATCCTGACCAAGCCCACCTATGAATGGCTTCAGGAAAGAGGAAATTAACACAGCCCCTCTGGAGTTTGGCCAGAACCAGGAAATACTTGCAACAACTTCTGCCTTTTTTACTTTGCTTTACTTTTTACTTTTTTGCCTTTTTTTTTTTTTACTTTTTTACTTTTTTTACTTCACTTTACTTTTTACTTTTTTTTTACTTCGCCTCCTTACCTCTCTTTTCTTTGTTGTGTGAAAGAAATCAGTATCCAAACCCAGGCCAGATGGTTCTTCAAGATGCTGCTGCTGCTGCTGCTAAGTCACTTCAGTTGTGTCCGACTCTGTGTGACCCCGTAGATGACAGCCCACCAGGGTCCCCCATCCCTGGGATTCTCCAGGCAAGAACACTGGAGTGGGTTGCCATTTCTTTCTCCAATGCATGAAATTGAAAAGTGAAAGTGGAGTCGCTCAGTCGTGTCCGACTCTTCGGGACCCCATGGACTGCAGCCCACCAGGCTCTTCCGTCCACTGGATTCTCCAGGCAAGAGTGCTGGAGTGGGGTGCCATTGCCTTCTCCTTCAAGATGGTAGTCTACCATATTCTTGGTCTGTTGGCTTTCTGAATAAAGTTGCTATTCCTTGTTCCAACAACTTGTCTCTTAATTTATTGGCATGTTGAGTGTGGCAAACAGTATGAACATGGACTAGATAGCATAAATACTCCCTTCATGACCAGTTTTCAGCCATCCATGTGAAGTGACTCTACATGATGGTGGGCAGAAATGCATACCTTATCTCCCATGAGCCTGTAGGAGCCAGCTCTGCACACCCTGAGGCCAGGCCCCTTTCCTCTTCTTTCCCTGGCATGCTCTTCCTTAGGCCCATCTTTCCTAACCACTGGAATAGAACAACAGAGGGCAGAAATGTATGGTAGTACCCACAGGGAAAAGAGAATGGAGACAACTTGATCAACTCAGGTCAAAGACCTGTAGCCTTGATTGTGGAAGGACAGGGTTTGAGCTCAGGTGACAAGGACCCACCCCTAAAATGACACTCACAAAGGTGGGTTCTCAGAAGGTGATGAACTTCAATCACTGGGGCAATGATTATAGACAAATTTACTTCATTAGCTTAAAAAAAATTGAAGTGTAGTTGCTCTAGTGTGTCAGTCAGACATGTCAGACTCTGCGACCACATGGACTGTAGCCTGCCAGGCTCCCCTGTCCATGGGATTCTCTTGGCAAGAATACTGGAGTTGGTAGCCATCCCCTCCTCCAGGAGATCTTCCCAACTCAGGGATCGAAACTGGGTGTTTTGCATTCTCTTGCATTGCAGGCAGGAGATTCTCTACCACTGAACCACCAGGGAAACCCTTACTGTAGGGTAAGGGAGTTAGAGAAGGTGACGTTTGGAAAAAGAATGAGACCGCCACTTTACAGGAACAGATCATCTTTAATGAGGCAAGAAGGGGAAGCAGTCAGATTAGTGAGCTGCTGCCATAACCCAAGAAAAGTATATATAGGCATATATGTGGAAAGCTACTGTCTTAAGGGGGCCTGTTCTTCTCCTAGAAGAAGAGAGTAGATATCTCTTAAAACGTTGGGGCAAGGTTCTGGACATTGGCCAGAGGCTGGACTGGCTGGGAGCTGGGGTAATCAACCTTAATGTCCATTTTTTTTTCCTTCGGGTGAGAGAGTTCTTTGTTTTGCATAGAATGGTGTGGGGAAGACCTGGAGAGGAGTTTTAACTCCAGGCTATTTTGAGCCTTGTAACTTTCCTTCACTTACAATATTCTATAAGTTATAGGTGTAGATTGTTAAAAATTGTTGTTCACAATTTTTAAAGGTTATGCCCCATTTATAGTTATAAAATACTGGCTATATTCCCCATATTGTATAATATATCCTTTTACTTCATTCATTTTTACTAGAATATGAACTGTGGCTGCACAATGCTGCCGTGCGAAGGGACATTAAGAATATTCTGTATGTCTTCTTTGGAGAAATGTCTGTTTAGGTCTTCTCCCCATTAATAATATCACTTATATGTGGAATCTAGAATAATGGTACAGATGAACTTACTTGCAGAACAGAAATATAGACAAAGATGTAGAGAACTAACTTATGGATATCAAGGTGAGAAGGGGAGTGGAATGAACTGGAAAATTGGGATTGACTTACATACACTATAAAAAGGGCTTCCCAGGTGGCACTAGTGGTAAAGAACCCACTTGCCAATGCAAGGAACATAAGAGACACAGGTTCAATCCCTGAGTCGGGAAGATCCCCTGGAGAAGGAAATGGCAACCCACTCCAGTATTCTTGCCTGGAGAATTCCATGGACAGAGGAGCCTGGTGGACTATAGTCCACCAGTCCATCCGGTCACAAAGAGTCAGACATGTCTGAAGCGACTTAGCATGCGTATGCAAGTGTCATAAAATCTGGCCAATCAGATTACTTTTTCCTTCTGGTGGGGGATGGCATGCAGAGTGGGGAAACGTTTCTTCTCTCTTAACCTTTCCCAATAGGTCCCTTTCTAGGTCCTTTACTGCCTCCCGCTAACACACTTCACTGAGTTACATCATTCTCACCCCACATCTAGTCACCATCTCCAGATGAATGATTCACAAACCTCTGTCCTTTTCACCTGTACAGAACTCTCTCATGAGCTTTAAACCTTTAAAGTCAACTGCTTATTAACACCCACCACCTGTGAGTTTTATGGGCATCTAAAATGCAACATGTCAAAAAATTAACTTATGCCTTTCTCTCCAAACTGGCTCTGTTTCCCTATGTTCCTCATTTCAGTGATAACACCCATTTAGCTGTCAACCAAGCACAAAGCACAGCAGTCACTCTCAACCTCATCTTCTCCTTTCATCCTCACATGCAATTAGTCACCATATCTGGTGAATTCTCCCTCTGAAATGGCTTTAATTTCTGTCCACTCTATTTACCTAGTTAAGGCACTCATCACTTATTGGCTGGATTATTACAATAATCTCTAAGCAATTTCCCTCCAGATAATCATCCTCATAGTAGCCAGAGGAAGACTCTTAAAAAGCAAATCAAATGTAGTCAATTCCTTAAATAAAAATCTTCAGTGACTCTCTCTCCCCCTGAATGTTAAGCATGACCAACAATTTCATCCCCTGATCATTGCCTCCTGTTTGTCCAGCCTCGCATCTTTCCAATACCTCTCCAGAATTACACCTTGGCCATAACGAGCTATTTGATATGCCCTAACATGTCATCTGTGTGAAGGTCAAGTTCCCTTTGTTGGAAGTTTTCCACATGCTGTGTCCTGAGGCTGAAACGCTCCCTTCTTAAAATTTTAAAAAACACCTTCTTAAAATTAAAAAAAAAATTAGTTGTATTTTTACTTGCTATAGTAATTAAATATTTTTATTTGGGGAAAAGTTATATTTATTTGTATTAATGTGTATCATCTTAATAGTAGACATGGAAATTAATTTTTTCAACTTTGCATTCTAAGTCACTCCAGTTGTGTCTGACTCTTTGTGACCCTATGGGCCATAGCCTGCCAGGCTCCTCAGTCCATGGGGATTCTCCAGGCAAGAATACTGGAGTAGGCTGCCATGCCATCCTCCAGGGGATCTTCCCAACCCAGGGACTGAGCACTTGTCTCTTATCTCTCCTGCATTGGCAGGTGGGTTCTTTACCACTAGCACTACCTGGGAAGAATTATAATATATTTAAAGTGTACAATGTGATGATATGATATACGTATGTATTGTGAAATTATTCCCAAGTTAATTAACACATCCACTATATCATACATAGTTAACTTTTTTTATGAGAATGTTTATGATCTACTCTTTTAGTAAATTCAAGTATAGAATACAGTATTGTTATTAACTATGGTTACCATGCTATATGTTTCTTCTCCAATACCACAGTTAAAAAGCATCAATTCTTTGGCGCTCAGCTTTCTTCACAGTCCAACTCTCACATCCATACATGACCACTGGAAAAACCATAGCCTTGACTAGATGGACCTTTGTTGGCAAAGTAATGTCTCTGCTTTTCAATATGCTATCTAGGTTGGTCATAACTTTCCTTCCAAGGAGTAAGCATCTTTTAATTTCATGGCTGCAGTCACCATCTGCATCTTATTACTCAAAGTCTGCACCCTTTGATCAACCTCTCCCCATTTCCACCACTCCCAGCCCTTGCAACCACCAGTCTACTAATCTCATACAGTATTTGTCTTTGTCTGGCTTATTTCACTGAGCAAAATGCCCTCTAGGTTTCTCCATGTTGTTGTAAATAGCAGGATTTCCTTCTTTTTTAAGATTGAATAATATTCCTATCTATATATCTACCTATAATATCTTCTTTATCCATTTATCTCTAGAGGGACACTTAGGTTGTTTCCATGTCTTGGCTACTGTGAATAATGCTGAAATGAACATGGATGTGTAGCTATCTCTTCATGATATTGATTTCATTTTGTTATATACCTTGTAATGTGATTGCTAGATCACATGGTAGTTCTGTTTTTCATTTTTTGAGGAACTTCCATGCTGTTTTCTATAATAGTTGTATTAATTTAAAATCCTATTAACAATCCATAAGGATTCTAATTTTTCCAAGTCTTTATCAAATTTTGTTATGTCTTGTCTTTTTGATAATAGACATCCTAAAAGGTATGGGTTATACCTCACTATGGTCTTGATTTGCACTTCCCTGATGATTAGTCATCGAAAAAGCAAGAGAGTTCCAGAAAAACATCTATTTCTGCTTTATTGACTCTGCCAAAGCCTTTGACTGTGTGGATCACAAGAAACTGTGGGAAATTCTGAAGGAGATGGGAATACCAGACCACCTGACCTGCCTCTTGAGAAACCTATATGCAGGTCAGGAAGCAACAGTTAGAACTGGACATGGAACAACAGACTGGTTCCAAATAGGAAAAGGAGTACGTCAAGGCTGTATATTGTCACCCTGCTTATTTAACTACTATGCAGAGTACATCATGAGAAACGCTGGGGTGGAAGAAGCACAAGCTGGAATTAAGATTGCCAGGAGAAATATCAATAACCTCAGATATGCAGATGACACCATCCTTATGACAGAAAGTGAAGAGGAACTAAAAAGCCTCTTGATGAGAGTGAAAGAGGAGAGTGAAAAAGTTGGCTTAAAGCTCAACATTCAGAAAATGAAGATCATGGCATCTGGTCCCATCACGTCATGGCAAATAGATGGGGAAACAGTGGAAACAGTGTCAGACTTTATTGTTTTGGGCTCCAAAATCATTGCAGATGGTGATTGCAGCCATGAAATTAAAAGACGCTTACTCTTTGGAAGGAAAGTTATGACCAACCTAGATAGCATATTGAAAAGCAGAGACATTATTTTGCCAACAAAGGTCTGTCTAGTCAAGGCTATGATTTTTCCGGTGGTCATGTATGGATGTGAGAGTTGGACTGTGAAGAAAGCTGAGCACCGAAGAATTGATGCTTTTGAACTGTGGTTCAAAGACTCTTGAGAGTCCCTTGGACTGCAAGGAGATCCAACCAGTCCATTCTGAAGGAGATCAGCCCTGGGTGTTCATTGGAAGGACTGATGCTAAAGCTGAAACTCCAATACTTTGGCCACCTCATGTGAAGAGTTGACTCATTGGAAAAGACCCTGATGCTGGGAGGGATTGGGGGCAGGAGGAGAAGGGGATGACAGAGGATGAGATGGCTGGATGGCATTACGGACTCAATGGACATGAGTTTGAGTGAACTCCGAGACAAGGAGGCCTGGTGTGCTGCGATTCATGGGGTCACAAAGAGTCGGACACGACCGAGAGACTGAACTGACTGACTGACTGATGATTAATGACGTTATCTTTTCATATACTTGTTGGTCATTGTACATATTCTTTGGAAAAATGTCTATTCAGGTCCTTTAACCATTTGAAAATTATGTTGCTTTTTGCTACTGAATTGTAAGAGTCTCTTATACATTTTGGATATTAAGCCATTATTGGGTATATGCTTTGGAAATATTTTCTCCCATTTTGTAGGTTGCCTTTTCATTTTGTTGATTGTTTCCTTGCTGTGCAGAAAACTTTTGTGTGGTGTAGGTCCACATTTTTGCTTTTGTTGCCTTTGCAGCAGGTTTTATATAATTAACTACTGTGATCCTGTGTCATTGTGATAACTGACAGCAGAGGATGCTTTAGTCAAATTAATCTGAAAGTTTTAACTATGAAATATTCAATTATACGAGAGTGTAGATTGGGGTTGTCCAATAGGACTTTCTATAATAATAGGAAAGTTCTGTAATCTACCTTGCTCATATGACAGCCACTTGCTTTCCAGTAGAGCAGTCACTAGCAGCATGTTAGCATGGGACACAGGAAATGTGGCTAGTATACTGAACTCAAATTTTAATTTTATACAATTTTAATTAATTTAAATCCAAAATGAATTAACCACAGGTGGCTAGTGTCAACTGTGCTAGAAAGAATATTTAAAAGCCCACTGTGTTCACTATCCATATTTATCAAATATTATTCATGTGTATTTTAGTCTTTTAAAAGGGAAACAAAATGTTATAGAAAGAGCTAAATTGCCCTATAAACACTTTCTGCATCCTCCATCTTATTTACATCCCTTTCTTACCCACTGTAACCATTCTTCTGAGCATAGTTTAACACTCCCTGCACATTTTTACACTAGTATCATATATCTATCTGTAAGTAAATTGTTGATATGCTTTGCACATTTTAAAATGAGGTTTATATCATACTTTACATGTCTTTGTACAACTTGTTTTTCTCCATATGCCCTTGGGATGTGTCCGTTTTGATGAACGTAGGGCTAGTTCATTCCTCGGGCCTCCTGCTGCTGCTGCTCTAAATCGCTTCAGTCATGTCCAACTCTGTGTGACCCCATAGACGGCAGCCCACCAGGCTTCCCCATCCCTGGGATTCTCCAGGCAAGAATACTGGAGTGGGTTGCCATTTCCTTCTCCAATGCATGAAAGTGACAAGTGAAAGTGAAGTCGCTCAGTTGTGTCCAACCCTCAGCGACCCCATGGACTGCAGCCTTCCAAGCTCCTCCATCCATGGGATTTTCCAGGCAAGAGTACTGGAGTGGGGTGCCATTGCCTTCTCTGCTGGCCTCCTGTATTCTAGTCTAATATCAGGATTTATTTACCTGTTCTCCTTCAAAGTGACATTTAAGCTAATTTTGAAATTTTCACATTTACACAGTATTGTAGTTAACAGTCTTTTTGGTTAGTGTTAGTCACTCAGTTGTATCTGACTCTTTGCAACCCCAAGGACTGTAGCCTGGTATGCTCCTCTGTCCAAGGGGTTCTCCAGGCAAGAATACTGGAGTGGGTTGCCATTTCCTTCCTCAGGGGATCTTCCCAACTCAGAGATCGAACCCAGGTCTCCCACATTGCAGGCAGATTCTTTACCATCTGAGCCACCAGGGCAGACTAACAGTTTTGTACAGGTTCCAAAATGTTTGAAGGCCTAGGAGTGGAATAATTGGGTCATAGGTTATGTGCTCAGATGGTAAAGAATCTGCATGCAATGCGGAAGACCTGGGTTCCGTCCCTGGATTGGGAAGTTCCTCTGGAGAAGGAAAGGGCAACACACTCCAGTGTTCTTGCCTGGAGAACCCCATGCACAGAGGAGCCTGGCAGTCTACAGTCCATGGGGTTACAGAGAGTCAGACACAACCGAGTGACTAACACACAGGGTATGTGCATCTTCAGCTTTGCAAGATGCTGCCAAATTGCTCCTCAAAAGTCTTGTCCCAAGGCACACTCCCACCCCATCAGCAGTGCACGACTGTGACTATTAGTACATCCGGGCGTTCTGGGGAAAATGTGTTAGCTGGACACTTCCAAATGGCTGCCTCAGGGTATGCACAGGACTTTTGGCTTCTATTCGAGTCACAAACTTCATCCAACTCACTTTTACTTGAGAAACTGAAGGTAACCGATTGACCTTCCCGTATGTGCAATCTAGGAAAATGGTCCAGATGAACCTATTTGCAGGGAAGGGATAGAGACGCAGATGTAGAATACGGTCGTGTGGACATGGGAGCCGGGGGCGGGGGAGTGAGGTGAATCCGGAGAGTAACAGGGACATACATGCACTGCCACATTAAAAATAGACAGCTAGTGAGAAGCTGCTGCGTAGCACAGGGAGCTCAGCTCGCACTCTCTGGTGGCCCAGATGGATGGGATGGAGGGAGTTGAGAGGGAGGTCCAAGAGGGTAAGGATACGTACCTGACTGACTTTGTTGTACAGGAGAAACCAACACATGATTGTAAAGTAACTATTTCCCGATACCAAAAAAAAAAAAAGAAAGAAGAAAGAAATGGTGTCTCATTCATTGCTAAGACTCTTTGCTTTCTCCCCCTTCTCTTTCCTCTCTCTCTGATTCTTCCTTCCTATTCGCTAAGGCAGCAAACATAGGGGAATTTGAAGTGTAGATAGAAATAGAGATGAAAAGCACAGCTGTTTTCTCAAGGAGCTCCAGCTGAGCGCGCACACAGGGCTAAACCCCGTGCATACACAGACTGTGGGTGATGAAAGATGGAAGAACAGAATACATGGTAGGCTGTGTTATCATGAAGGGCTGTCTCTTAAAACATCACATCGGAGCTGAATAAAACAGGATTTGGGCAAAGACACAGTCAGGGGGCATTTCCAGTGGAGGTTCAGAGGTAAAATAAAAAGCAGGACATCCTCTAAGTATGTACCATCACAGTACAGTTATCGACAGATCTAAGAGATGAGGCAGGGAAGTAGACAGGGCCAGATGGTAAAGGCCCTTGCATGTCTTGCTAAAGGCTGTATATTTCATCTTTAGGACAATGACTACAAGCCATTAGGAGTTGGCATCTGTTGTTTTTGTCCGCCAAGCGTTCATTTCCTTCTTCTGATGTCACTCCCTCCAATCCCTCCTTTGATAGAAATACCTTTTTGAATTCCACTTGTTCTGGGCAGCTAGCCAATCACAGTTTTCTTCCACCCACGTGACCCAGGTCTGACCAATCCTAGTGCCCTAACCCCTTGATCCAAACACAAGGGCTATGTGATCTTAATGAACCAATCAGGGTCTGTCTCTAAAGTTCTAGAGAAGGACAAGGAAGAGGACTATTTCTTTCAGTAGAAAATAGATGCTTCTCTTTTCAAGGCGTTTTCCAGGCAAGAATACGGGAGTGGATTGCCATTTCCTTCTCCACTGGGATATTCCAGACCCGGGGATTGAAACTGACTCTCTGTGTCTCCTCCATTGGCAGGTGGATTCTTTACCACTAATGCCACTTGGGAAGTCCCAAATAAAGACAAGAAGGAGGAACATTTCTTCTGGTAGAAAGGAGATAAAGATTTTATTTTTAGATTTATCATAGAACATTCAGATATAAATGTCCAATAGGATGTTGAAAGCCTGAGTTTGGAGAAATACTCTCCTGGAGATGGATTTAGGGGTTGTGTTTTGATTATTCTCTTTCTCCCCTTCCCTACATTCTACTCAAGAGCAAGTCCTTAAATATCTCTGCCTCTGAAATTTATCCTCATTCACTTATCATTCATTCAACAGATATTTAGGGCATGCCTACTCATTTTCAGGCAATAAAACAATGAAAAGGATAGGTCCTTGTTCTGATAGGGGGTAAGGACAGAAAATAATGAACAATACAGAAACAAGACTCTTTCAGTATTTATGAAGATAATAAAATAGAGTGATAGAATGATTGGTATTGGGTTGAGTGACACTGATATTGGGTGGCTTTCTCACTCTTTTTTCTCTAGATGAAGGGGCCAGGAGGTTAGGAAAAATGAGTATCTGATTTACATGATACATTTTTTCCTGGTTATTGTGTTAAAATACAATGTGTGTGTGAAGGAGTCAGGGATAGATGTAGGGAGAACCAGTTTGGAAGTTCTTGTAATAACTTAGGCAGGACAAGATGGTAGCTTCTTTCTCTACTTTCATGTAAGATTTCTTTCTACCTCAGGGCCTTGCATTTGAGGCTCCATCAACTCAGAGACCTTTGCTCCTAGCTCTCCTTATGGTTGCTTCATTCTTTCCATTAACACATCTCCTCCATGAGGGTTCCCAGACCACCCCATCTGGTCTAGCTATAACCACAGTGTCCCTCTGTTTCATGAGATGCCCAACTAGGGACCTGGGTGTCTGTGGGCCTGGGAATGGGTGGGTATCTTCAGAAATGGAATGAACACTAACAGGAAATCCACTCAGTAACTCTTTTTCCTAGTTCCTGCCCATTTTAAACTGGGGAAGGGGGCTCTTCCACAGGAGTGCTCTGGAATGTTCTTATTTAATATAAAGTCATCCTAGCTGAAAGACTAATAATAGAGATTAAAAGAAAATCTGGAAACTAAGAGGTAACCAGAGATGCAGGCAATTTCTTCAAAGGTCCAAATGCAGACAAACACCACAAAAGATCTCTGTCTCTGGATCTCAGTTTATTTCACTACAAAGTGACACTATTAGACCAGGAAGTGCTACGGGACCTGCCGTTCTGAGCTCTGCTCATATTGTTCATGGTGTTTGAGGCATCAGGT
Source organism: Bos javanicus (assembly GCF_032452875.1). Lineage (NCBI taxonomy): Eukaryota > Metazoa > Chordata > Mammalia > Artiodactyla > Bovidae > Bos > Bos javanicus. Next base: position 73,661,009 of record NC_083872.1, on the reverse strand, counting down.
CCCTTCATAGAGCTCTGGAGAGCTTGGTGCTGGCAGAGGCAAGAGTCGACTGTTAGCTGCAAGAGTCCACTTTCAGGGATTCTGGGGACTTCACCAGAGACTCTGCAGCAAGCCTGGAGGAGAACAGGAAAGCCAAGGGAGCTCATTAAAAGCTCTTTGATCATGGGAGGGAGGGTGAGGAGGGGTGGGCCCAGAAGTTGTTAGACATTTGCAGCTACAAATTGCTTTTCAGGCTCAGAACTGGCTCTAGGGAGAGACTTTTTGGGTTTGAAGGGTTCCCCACAACCACCTCCTGGGCTGTTATGTGAGGCTCTCCTAGGAACTCAAGGTCGAGGCAGGGGAGGGGATTGTGTGTATGAGATGCATGCTGATGACAAAACAGGAAGTTATCCTTAGCTGAACCATTTGGTGTATCAGAGGCTGAAGTGTGGTCTCTATGTATCTAAAGAGGCCAGAAATAAAGCATCTTAAATCTCTGTCTGGCGTAGGACTGGATATACTTGGGGATGAGCCTGGGTATCTCTGGGGGCATCAAGTCATAGCCTTCTCCTCATCTGGCTGGGCCAGCTCAGCCTCACAGACAGGCTTCCTGCCCCAGGTTCCTATTGAACATATCTCTTTGCAGGGACAGTTGGAACTCTGTCCTGACTCTCAGCCCTCTGACTCCTTTATCTATCTCTTAGCAGTCCCTTGGGGTCCTGTCCCTACCACTGGAACTGTTCTGATGACTCATACGTGGACTATAGACATGATACACTACCTACAGTATCTCACACTCATGGGAGCACATCTGTTAGACTGGAAAGCTGAGCCCCTGCAAACATGGTGTATTGGACCCCTCTCATCTTCTTAACTGCATAACTTTCAGCACATGTTCCTGATCTGTGCAAGTCGGAGACATGAGAGCCATTCTGTGCTAGGCACTAGTGCTGCAATGATGAACTAAACAAGATTCTCAGCCCCAGTGCATCACAATCTCATAAGGACTCACACATTCACAGCTGATCTGAGTGTGATGAGAAGCAAAGTAGGGGGGATGAAAACCTGTTGTTCAGAGCAACTTGTTCAGAGGTGAAAAGAGGTGAAAAGTGGTCGATTCTGGTCAGGGGGTAGCAAGAGCCCTCCTCCCTCTTGGCCGTCATCTCCTACCTGTCTTCCTGCTACTCACCTTGCTCCAGGTGGGCAGCCTTCCAACTGTTCCCTGAACACACCCCTCTTTCCTTTTATCCAGGTCTCTACTCAAATGTCAACCATAGCATGGGAGAAGCCCTCCCAATCCTGTCACCCTGGCCTCCGTCTACCCCCTCACTTTCTGTTGCCACACACTTCTTATTCTTCTTTAGAGAACTTGACATATTTCAGGTGTTTGTTTATTGCCGGGAGCCGGTGAGGCATTCCGCTCGTGACAAAGGTCATGAGGAAGGAGGCTCGGCATACGCAAAGGCGGGATCGAGCCTCAGGAGTCCACCCGGATATTCTCGAGCATTTCCCCCCCAAAAAACCAGAGTCTGCCTACTTTATTGCTTTGTGCTCTCACCTCTGACTTTACTGGGGGCTGTCCCCTACCACCATCTCGCTCTCTCTCTGTCAAAGAGTTAACTTACAGCTCCAATTAATAAAGTTCCTGGGCAATTAGGAGTGTTTAAATCCAAACCCCTCAGATGGCTCTCTAACTCGCCTGACAAGTTTACCCGGACTCCTGCAGCTATGCATACGATTGTTTACAGTCTCCTAGCCTCCAGAGGCACGGGAAGCTTAAGATATTCAAATAGCTTAGAGCCTCTCAGAGAGTTAGAAACTGTCAGAATAAACTAGTAAAGGATTTCATTGATGAGTCAATGCTTGTTGCCAAGTTTTCACATCCCCTGAATTGTATCCTTGAATGTGTATTAATTAATAGTTGGTATATAGAAAAAATAAGTAGTGGCCTTGGTGTTAGTAACTTTAGACCCTTAAGGTAATAAATTCTTTCCTTTGTTGTAAACCCATTACACATCCGCCCTATAGGAATGCAATTTTATCTTTGGAAGATGGCGCCAAACCTTAAAATAATTACTCTTAGAGAAAATAAGTCTTTGTTGATAAGTCCTTGTCAAGAGTCATAAAATGTTAGTAGGCCTTCTGGCCAGAAGATGATGTAAATCACCTAAACCATTTGTATACGATAAATTTGCAGGAAAGAAACCCTGGTTTTTGATAAGAATCAAAGACTGCTGACTTTGCATCCCCTATTATCCTCTATGTGTAACTTAGGGTATAAAAGCCCCTGTTAAAAATAAAGCTAGGGGCCTTGCTCACCAATGCTTGGTCTCCCCATGTCATTCTTTCCTTTAACTTCCGGCTGAAGTCTCCATCTGGAGCGTGGATATCCTCTGCGACCACTTATTTGCCTGGGCTTCTAAGACCCACTCGAGAAGGTGTCTAAGGTGGGGCACCTTCCGCTATTCGAGAGGGTGCCTGCGGCCTCCGTGGTCAGAGCTAACCTGGTGTCACGGGTTATATTGATTTTCCGCATAAACCAAGCTACTCAGCCTCTTTTCTCCTAATTACCATTTGAATAGGTCGCCGACGCCGTCTCCCCTTCGAATACCCTGGATCAGCCGGGGCTGGTCCTCGGCAGTTTATTTTCTGTCTTTTCCAGGTAGAAGGTAAGCAGGATTTAATACTATCCACTGCCTGATCTGCCTCTTGAGAAATTTGTATGCAGGTCAGGAAGCAACAGTTAGAACTGGACATGGAACAACAGACTGGTTCCAAATAGGAAAAGGAATCCGTCAAGGCTGTATATTGTCACCCTGCTTATTTAACTTCTATGCAGAGTGCATCATGAGAAACGCTGGACTGGAAGAAACACAAGCTGGAATCAAGATTGCCAGGAGAAATCTCAACAACCTCAGATATGCAGATGACACCACCTTTATTGCAGAAGGTGAAGAGGAACTCAAAAGCCTCTTGATGAAGGTGAAAGTGAAGAGTGAAAAAGTTGGCTTAAAGCTCAACATTCAGAAAACGAAGATCATGGCATCCGGTCCCATCACTTCATGGGAAATAGATGGGAAAACAGTGGAAACAGTGTCAGACTTTATTTTTTGGGGCTCCAAAAGCACTGCAGATGGTGATTGCAGCCATGAAATTAAAAGACGCTTACTCTTTGGAAGGAAAGTTATGACCAACCTAGATAGCATATTGAAAAGCAGAGACATTACTTTGCCAACAAAGGTTCGTCTAGTCAAGGCTATGGTTTTTCCTGTGGTCATGTATGGATGTGAGAGTTGAACTGTGAAGAAGGCTGAGCGCCGAAGAATTGATGCTTTTGAACTGTGGTGTTGGAGAAGACTCTTGAGAGTCCCTTGGACTGCAAGGAGATCCAACCAGTTCATTCTGAAGGAGATCAGCCCTGGGATTTCTTTGAAAGAAATGATGCTAAAGCTGAAACTCCAGTACTTTGGCCACCTCATGTGAAGCGTTGACTCATTGGAAAGGACTCTGATGCTGGGAGAGATTGGGAGCAGGAGGAGAAGGGAACGACAGAGCACGAGATGGCTGGATGGCATCACTGACTCGATGGACGTGAGTCTGAGTGAACTCCAGGAGTTGGTGATGGACAGGGAGGCCTGGCGTGCTGAGATTCATGGAGTCGAAAAGAGTCGGACACGACTGAGCGAATGAACTGAACTGAACTGAACTGCTTAATCCCCAGTACCTCAAAGGTTGCTGGGAGCATGTGCTGTGCTATGCTGTGCTTAGCTGCTCAGTCATGTCCGACTCTACCACCCCATGGACTGTAACTTGGCAGGCACCTCTGTCCATGGGGATTCTCTAGGCAAGAATACCGGAGTGGGTGGCCATGCACTCCTCCAGGGGATCTTCCCAACCCAGGGGTTAAACCCAGATCTCCCACATTGCAAGAGGATTCTTTCCTGTCTGAGCTACCAAGGAAGCCTATGAATACTGAAGTGGGTAGCCTATCTCTTCTCCAGGGGATCTTCCTGACCCAGGAATCAAACTGGGGTGTCCTGCATTGCTGGCAGAGTCTTTACCAGCTGAGCTACCTGGGAAGCCCCGCTGGAAAAATAGTAAATACTAAATTGATGCTTATTAAATGAATGGGTAGATAGTACAGAAGGCTTCCAGCGGATGGAACATCATGGGCTGATCTTGAAGTATGGGTGGGATTCAGTTAAGTAGGCATTCCAGGAGGAAGCATTAGTATAGGCAAAAGTGTGAAGGTGAAAAAGTGCAAGAGAAATAGAGCAGGTGGGGTTTAAGATGACAGAAAGAGGAAGGGATGAGTTGCCAGAAAAGGGAAAAGCAGATGCTGATTTTTATGGAAACGCTCACTTCAGCCTGTGACTGTGTTGGATCCCCACCAACCACCTCTCATGCTTCTTCTCCGTTCCCCAAAACCCACATATCCCTTGAAGCTCAGCCAAAGTCTACTCTTCTGTAAACCATGTGAGTTGGAATCTCATAACTTTCAGTTAAAATCTTACCTTTGCTACTTATTAATATTAACTATGTCCTTTCTCAGAGTCCCTGTGTATTATAATCTGTTTGTTGTTGTTGGTCAGTTGCTAAGTCATGGCTGACTCTTTGAGACCCCATGGATGCAGTACACCAGGCTTCCCTGTCTTTCACTATCTCCTGGAGTTTGCTCAAACTCATGTCCATTGAATCGGTGATGCCATCCAGTCATCTTATCCTCTGTCATCCCCTTCTCATCCCGCCTTCAATCTTTCCCCAAATCAGAGTCGTTTCCAATGAATCAGCTCTTTGCATCCAGTGGCCAAAGTACTGGAGCTTCAGCTTCAGCATCAGTCCTTCCAGTGAATATTCAGGACTGATTTCCTTGAGGACTGACTGGTTTGATCTTCTTGCAGTCCAAGGGACCCTCAAGAATCTTCTCCAGCATCACAGTTCAAAAGCATCAATTCTTCGGTGCTCAGCCTTCTTTATGTAACCTGTACCCAATATTGTAAATGTGCTTCCTGGGGTTGTCTCCCAGCATTCAGGTGATGTATTTCTTTCATTGGGTCATGAGCTTCTATGGGACATGGCCCCAATTTTACATCAATATTATGCAAAAGTGACTCAGGATGAGGAGAAAAGCAGAGGTGAACCTGATTCCTGGTCCTAGTCCCTTCCTGGCTCTATAAGTTGGGTGAACAATTTAACCTATCTGGACCTCAATATACTTCAGTTCAGTTCAGTTGCTCAGTCGTGTCCAACTCTTTGTGACCCCATGAATCTCAGCACGCCAGGCCTCCCTGTCCATCACCAACTCCCGGAGTTCACTGAGACTCACGTCCATTGAGTCAGTGATGCCATCCAGCCATCTCATCGTCTGTCGTCCCCTTCTCCTCCTGCCTCCAATCTCTCCCAGCATCAGAGTCTTTTCCAATAAGTCAACTCTTCTCATGAGGTGGCCAAAGTACTGGAGTTTCAGCTTTAGCATCATTCCTTCCAAAGAAATCCCAGGGCTGATCTCCTTCAGAATGGACTGGTTAGATCTCCTTGCAGTCCAAGGGACTCTTAAGAGTCTTCTCCAACACCACAGTTCAAAAACATCAATTCTTTGGCGCTCAGCCTTCTTCACAGTTCAACTCTCACATCCATACATGACCACAGGAAAAACCATAGCCTTGACTAGACGAACCTTTGTTGGCAAAGTAATGTCTCTGCTTTTCAATATGCTATCTAGGTTGCTTATAACTTTCCTTTCTACGAATAAGCGTCTTTTAATTTCATGGCTGCAGTCACCATCTGCAGTGATTTTGGAGCACATTTCTGTTTTGTGTTTGTTGTGAGGAGTAAATGCAATTGCATTTTTAAAAATTTATTTATTTATGTATTTATTTTTGTTGGTGCTGGGTCTTTGTTCCTGTGTGCAGGCTTTTCTCTAGTTGCCATGAGCTGGGGCTACTCTCTAGCTGTGGTGCAAAAGTTTCTCATTGCCCGGCTTCTCTTGTTGCAGAGCATGGATTCTAGAGCCCAGGCTCAGTAGTTGTGGTACGTGGGTTTAGTTGTCCTGCAGCATGTGGGATCTTCCCAGACCAGGATGGGACCCATGTCCCCTGCATTGGCAGGTGGATCCCTAACCACTGGACCACTAGGGAAGTCATGCGATTGCATTTTAAAGTGCTCAGCACAGAGAGGTGCCCAAAACAATTATATCTCACCTCCTTCTCAGTTCCATTTCTGCACACCACCCCCACCCCACCTCCACCTGCTATGAATCTTCCCAGGTGACCAAATCCACAATTCCTCATAGTGCCTGGGCCACCCCAGGCAACCAGCGTTCTTGCTAATTAATGGGTTGAATTTTTTTGTGCGATCTTAACCTCTCAGAGGGGATCGTCAGCCCCATTAATCAGAGGAGGACTTCTCAGGTCTCCTGTAAGGCAGCCTCAGGCATCGTGCAAAATTCATCATAAAAATCCAAATGAGATGGCAAAAGTGTGTTTCCATTTGAAAACTCTGATTACCCTTATGCTAATGCAAGCTGGCACTGAGACAGGGTAAGATTTTTATTTATTTATTTCTGGGTTTGTGTTTGTTCTTGCAATGATGTTTTTATCCTTCTTCCAAAGACTGATTGGAGCCCATTCAGCAAGTAGGGCACATTTATTTGCTTAGAATCTAATCACATTATAGAGCAGTCAGGGCTGGCATCTTGCAGTTTTTCTAGTCTGCTTTCATTTTCCAAAACATATGAAGGCAGGTGGACGGAAGAGAGTAATCATTTTTCTCAGAATTGGTAAATAAATGGGGGCCAGAGGATTTGAGTGGATCCATTGCTGAAAGTGAAGAAACTGAGTCATCCCTTTCAGTTACATACCATGAACATATTTCACATTTGGCTCATGTACATCATGGGAAATCTGTACCTAGAAGATTCCCTGAAAAATGTATCTCTTCCCCCTTATATTTATGTAGCTATAAGTAATAATACGTATTGAGCTTTTCTGAGGTTCTGGACACTGTTCTGGGCTTCCCTAGTGACTCAGATAGTAAACAATCTGCCTACAATGCAGGAGACCTGTGTTCAGTCCCTAAGTTGGGAAGATCCCCTGGAGAAGGGCATGGTAGCCCCCTCCAGAATTCTTGCCTGGAGAATCCCCATGGACAGAGGAGCCTGGTGGGCTACAGTCCAGGGGTTGCAAAGAGTTGGACACGACTGAGCAGCTAAGCACAGCACAAGACACTGTTCTAAGTACTTTAGTTGCATCACCTTCTTTCAGTTCAGTTCAGTTCAGTTCAGTTCAGTTCAGTAGCTCAGTTGTGTCCGACTTCTTGCGACCCCATGAATCGCAGCACGCCAGGCCTCCCTGTCCATCACCATCTCCTGGAGTTCACTCAGACTCACGTCCATCGAGTCCGTGATGCCATTCAGCCATCTCATCCTCTGTCGTCCCCTTCTCCTCCTGCCTGCAATCCCTCCCAGCATCAGAGTCTTTTCCAATGAGTCAACTCTTCGCATGAGGTGGCCAAAGTACTGGAGTTTCAACTTCAGTATCATTCCCTCCAAAGAAACCCCAGGGCTGATCTCCTTCAGAATGAACTGGTTAGATCTCCTTGCAGTCCAAGGGACTCTCAAGAGTTTTCTCCAACACCACAGTTCAAAAGCATCAATTCTTCGGCGCTCAGCTTTCTTCACAGTCCAACTCTCACATCCATACATGACCACTGGAAAAACCATAGCCTTGACTAGATGGACCATTGTTGGCAAAGTAATGTCTCTGCTTTTAAATATGCTATCTAGGCTGGTCATAACTTTCCTTCCAAGGAGTAAGCGTCTTTTAATTCCATGGCTGCAGTCACCATCTGCAGTGATCTTGGAGCCCCCCAAAAATAAAGTCTGACACTGTTTCCACTGTTTCCCCATCTATTTGTCATGAAGTGATGGGACCGGATGCCATGATCTCCGTTTTTTGAATGCTGAGCTTTAAGCCAACTTTTTCACTCTCCACTTTCACTTTCATCAAGAGGCTTTTGAGTTCCTCTTCACTTTCTGCCATAAGGGTGGTGTCATCTGCATATCTGAGGTTACTGATATTTCTCCCGGCAATCTTGATTCCTGCTTGTGCTTCTTCCAGCCCAGCGTTTCTCATGATGTACTCTGCATAGAAGTTAAATAAGCAGGGTGACAATATACAGCCTTGACGTACTCCTTTTCCTATTTGGAACCAGTCTGTTGTTCCATGTCCAGTTCTAACTGTTGCTTCCTGACCTGCATATAGGTTTCTCAAGAGGCAGATCAGGTGGTCTGGTATTCCCATCTCTTTCAGAATTTCCCACAGTTTATTGTGAGCCACACAGTCAAAGGCTTTGGCATAGTCAATAAAGCAGAAATAGATGTTTTTCTGGAACTCTCTTGCTTTTTCAATGATCCAGCGGATGTTGGCAATTTGATCTCTGGTTCCTCTGCCTTTTCTAAAACCAGCTTGGACATCTGGAAGTTCACACTCAACGTATTGCTGAAGCCTGGCTTGGAGAATTTTGACCATTACTTTACTAGCATGTGAGATGAGTGCAATTATGTGGTAGTTTGAGCATTCTTTGGCTTTGCCTTTCTTTGGGATTGGAATGAAAACTGACCTTTTCACTTTCTTTACTCTTCATGAAAACCTTATTGAGTAGATGATTTTATTATCCCCATGTAACAAGGAAATGGAAGGATACAGAGTTTAACTTGGCCACTGCCAACTATTAAATCGTGGAGCTAGATGTCGAAACCAAGCAGACTGACTCCAAAGTTGCATTTTTAACTATATTAGTTATTAATATTGATAGCTTAATAAACAAGTTAGTTGATGGATAATGGCAGATTATTACACTGACAGATGATCGTGGTAGAGTTTGCTGTTTAACAACCCTTTTCTTTCTTCTTGGATGCTAAGCTCAGACTACGTTTGCCAGCATCCCTTGCAGTGAGGCAGTCACTGAGCACATCAGGGGAAGAAGTATTTGTCCTGGACTTTGCCTGTTTCATTCTCACTGATGGATGTGGAGATGACTGGGATCTCTGTGGGAGTCTCAGGATGAAGGCAGAGCCATGCCCACAGCAGCCTGGTTCCTGTGGCGACTTTATGGAGTGGGGGCTGCCGGACTGCCCCTACACTCATAGGTAGAAATCATAAATTTCTTTGCTCTTTAAGTGACTGTTTGAATCTCTTTTTTTACAGCAGCCTAACCCTTACTCCAAACAACATAATGATTTTTCTTTCCCTCTCAGAGAATCAAAAAGTCTTTTCCTTGAAAGGTAATCTAGACTAATATTTAAAAAAAAAAAAAAAACTAAAGAGTTTGGCTGCATCAGGTCTTAGCTGTGGCACTCAGGATCTTTGTTGCGTCATATGGGATCTTTTGTTGTGGCACACGCACTGCCTACTTGTGGCACGTGGGCTTTGGAGCACCGGCCCATGAACTCTCTAGTTGTGGCGTGTAGGCTTTGGAGCACTTGGGCTTAGTAGTTGCAGTGCCTGGGCTTAGTCGCTCTGTGGCATGTGGGATCTTAGTTCCCTCACCAGGGTTTGAACCCATGTCCCCTGCATTACAAGGTGGATTCTTAAGCACTGGACCACCAGTGTAGTCCCCTAGACTAACTTCTGAATGTATCACCTGGTAGATCATCTCTTGAAGACCTTAAATTGTGGTTGTCTTACTTTCTGTTGAGTCAGCTCATTCTTTCCTTAAAGGCTCTATCATTAGAAGGTTGGTAAAACTTAAATTCTAAGGTACCTGTAGCTCAGTATTTCACATGCAGAGCTCCATTCTCCCTGTGGCCATATGATGCAATTGTGATTCCCCTTCCTACATGCAGAGTCTTCCATTTTCTAAAGACAAGGCTCATGCCCCACGAGTGCTCTTGGGGGCTAAATGTTACCCATCTTTTCACCCTTCCACTTCCTTCATATAACACTGTTTTGAGAGTCAGGTACCAATATCCTAGGGTGTCTATAGTCCTCAAAGCATGCTGATTCAGGACAAATTCCAATCCTGGACATGAGTTTTGCTCAACTTGTAGACCAACATTTCTATGCTTGTTTTCATTCATCTTTTTTTTTTTTTTTTTTGAAACAGAGAAGAAACTATTCATTGATCAGGAGTTGAGGAAGGGAGAACTTGTGCTCTGAAGACCCCTTCCTATTCATTCATCTTGATACTAAATTCAAGAAACATTTTCCCAGCTTTCTCTGTGTTCAGGGATGCTTGGAGCTTGCAGGCACAGCTTTAGTATATTCTCAGCATGGTTGGTTTACTCTGAGCCTTCTGTGAGCTGCTTTATCTTATTGTCCTCCCTGTCCTGGGAGGACAAGGGACAGCTTGTTTTTTGGACACAATGCAGAACCCAATAATGAACCTTGTACAATTCTATACAATGACATTTAATTCCCCACCCTGTCCAGTGAAATTGTTCCTCCTGATTCTGTTATCCAACGCTTCCTCCCAGAAAGACAATGAAACTGGAGAAGCAGTTTTAACAGAGACCCTCTAAAGAATAATTAAGCTGGAGTCTATCAGCTGTGCTCAGTTGTTTTGTCAACTATGACTCTTTGCTACCACATGGACTGTAGCCTTCCAGGCTCCTCTGTCCACAGGATTGTCCAGGCAAGAATACTGGAGTGGGTTGCCATTTTCTACTCCAAGGGATCTTCCCAACCCAGAGATCAAACCCAAGTCTTTTGTGTTTCCTGCATTAGCAGGTGGATTCTTTACCACTACATCACTTGTGAAGCCCCACAAACCACATTATTTATCCTCAGTCTGGTATTTCGTTGATGTGCATGAAAAAAATGACATTTTCAATACCAGAGAAAATGACTTACATCACCTTGAGAATGTCATTACTAAGATTATTATTATATGTAATGATTGGTTAAAAAAAAAGCCTATGCTATATTTGATATAAAGCGTTTCATTCACTAACACAGGTTTGAATAATTTTCTGGTATTTGGAGAAGCAAACAGTCCAGTTAATCAAAATTAAAGCATGTTAGAGGGTCTTAATGGATTGGATGGACATTGCATATGAGGGTATTAAAAATGTCTACGGAAGAAGAATTCTTTGAGGTTCCCCTTGGAAACATTTACCTTGTTTGAACCTTCTCTTTTTTAGTTCACTTCCGTGATGGCTCAGTTGGTAAATAATCCACCTGCAATGCAGGAGACCCTGGTTCAATTCCTGGGTTGGGAAGATCTCCTGGAGAAGGGATAGGCTACCCACTCCAGTATTCTTGGGTTTCCCTTGTGGCTCAGCTGGTAAAGAATCCACCTGCAATGTGGGAGACCTGGGTTCTATCCCTGGGTTGAGAAGATCCTCTGGAGAAGTGGCTACCCACTCCAGTATTCTGGATTGGAGAATTCCATGGACTGTACAGTCCATGGGGTCACAAAGAGCTGGACATGGCTGAGCAACTTTTACGTTCATGTTTTTAAGTTCATGGCTATACTCTATTTCTTCTCACTGTATGTGATCATGTGCATTCACTTCCCTCCATCCATCTCCTTCCCTGGCCTCATTCTGTCTGTCTGTCTGTCTGTCTCTCTCTCTCACACACACATACAGCCAGAAACTCTCTTTTATATGGCTATATCATCTACCAGTTTTCAGGTTTGCTTTCGACTCTCCTTGCTCTTTTTGGTTAGGTATTCCCTGGTGATTCCTATAAGCACTGCTATTCAGACCTGGCCCCAGGGAACCGTATCCTTGATCAAGTCATTCCCTGCCTTCTCAGTAGTGGTTGATTTCTGAATTTCTGATGCGCTCAGACATCTTAAAGACTGGTCATCTTCCTCAGGACTAGCTGACACTCTAGAAGATTCAGTGACTCAGTGGCCAAGGCTGAGAAAGGCTAAGGAAGGCACAAGAGAGAGAGAGGAGAAGACTCAGCCATTCCATCCCTTCCAGGAAACCTGAGAAGCTCTTGGTACTCACTGGTGGAACGAGGTGAGACAGGTGCTTCTGTTCCGAGGCCACCAGGCATACGCATCCAGCAAGCTTGAGTGTCTGATTCAGCTCAGCCTGTGGTAACATCAAAAAAACATAGACCAGGTGCCTTAAACAGCATATGTTTATCTCTCATGGTTCTAGAGGCTGGGAAGTCTAAGAACAAGGTGCTGACTGGTCTGGTTCCTCCTGATGAGGGCCCTCTTTCCAGCTTACTAACAGCCATCTTCTTGTTGTGTCCGCTCCTGACAGAGAGAGAAAGTCAACTCTGGTCTCTCTTCTGCTTCTTGCATGTATGTGTGCTCAGTTGCTTCAGCTGTGTCTGACTCTGAGATCCCATGGATTGTAGCCCACCAGGCTCCTCTGTCCACGGGATTTCCCAGGCAAGAATACTGGTGTGGGTTGCCATGCCCTCCTCCAGGGGATCTTCCCCACCCAGGAATCGAACCTGTGTCTCCTAAGTCTCCTGCATTGGCAGGCAGATTATCCACTGAGCCACCTGGGAAGCCCCTTCTGCAGATGCTAGTATAAAGACACTAATACCACCACAGGAGCCCCACCCTTATGACCTCATTCAAGCCTATTTATCAATACCTCTCAAAAGCCCCACCTCCTAATACCATCACACTGGGCTTAGTGCTTCAACATGTGGACTTGCAGGAGACACATTTAGTTCATAACAAGGAAAATAAGCCTATTTTTTTCATACCCCAATTTAGAATCCCAGCTCTGCCATTTATTAGAAAGAAACAAATTTTCCAAGCCACATTTATGCATTAATATATAATGTTTTTAATGTGTATTTATATAGAATCTAGACAAATGGTACAGATGAAATGGTTCTGATTTGCAAGGCAGAAAAGGAGACACAGGAAGATAACAAATGTATGGATACCACAGTGGGGACAGGATGAATTGGTAGATTGAAATTGACATATGTACACTATTGATACCATGTATAAAATAAATAATTAATGAGAACCTAGTGTAGAGCACAGGGAACTCTACTCAATGCCCTATGGTGACTTAAATGGGAAGAAAATCTAAAAAAGAGGGAATGTATGTAAATATATAGCTGATTCCATTTGCTATACAGCAGAAACTAACACAACATTGTAAAGCAATTATATTTCAATAATAAAAAAAATTCTCCAAGCCCTCAAGGCTCATTTTTTCCCTCTGTCAAATGGGCATACGAGAGTGTGTGACAGCTCTAAGGGATAAGTGAGTGCTCAGAAGATGTCATTTTCTATCTCTTTCCCTTGGAAGAGAAAAAAGTTCACAGTTTTCTCCAGCATTCTCTGAGTGCCAAGTTTTACTTTACCCTGGGTTAGGGTTATCAGTAAGGGTAGAATTAAGCTGGAAGAGTTTGAAGACCAAATGTGTGGATAAACAAAGATCGAAACATTCTCCCAGCATAGATAATTAAAGAAGACAGAGGCTACTTCTCATGTAAATTCATGATGTTTCAAGATACACTCTCTGTCCTCCCGGGTCCCAGTAATTCTTTCAAAAATGCAAGAAATTGGTGATAAGACAGTTGAGTGCCAATACCCCTCCACTGCACTTCTCAGGTAGCACCAGCGATAAGGAACACACCTGCCAATGCAGGAGATATAAGAGATGTGGGTTTGATCCCTATATCAGGAAGATCCCCTGGGGGAGGGCTTGGCAACCCACTCCAGTACTCTTGCTTGGAGAATCCCATGGACAGAGGAGCCTGGTGGGCTACAGTGCATAGGGTCCCAAGTCAAACACGACTGAAATGAATTAGCAGGCAGGCACACACCCTTCCACTACCAAAAAGCTGGGTGTGGATCAAAACTGAACTCTGAATGCCCTGAACAGTCTACAATGACTTTCTGGTTATTTGTTTATTTAGCATATTTTTACTTAGAACCTCTGGTGTGGGATTTTAATGCTGGAGAATCACCATGATGCCATGTCTTTGCCAGGCTATTCCCTCTACATTGACCACTCCTTCTCCTGTCTGCCTGGCAAACTGTTTTTTTTTTTTTTTTTTACAGTTGTTGTTGTTGTTGTGTACCACATTTAGAGTCTTAATAGAATTTGTTACAATTCTGTTTCTGTTTTACGTTTCGTTTTTTTCCACCAAAATGCATTTGGGATGTGGGCTTCCCAGGTGGCTCAATGGTAAAGAATCTGCCTGCAGTGCAGGAGACTTGGGTTTTATCTATGGGTTGGGAAGATCCCCTGGAGGGGAAAATGGCAACCCATTCCAGTATTCTTGCCTGGAGAATCCCATGGACAGAGGGGCCTAGTGGGCTACAGTCCATGGGGTTGCATAAGAGTCACGCATGACTAAGCATGCACGCATATGGGATCTTAGCTCCTTGACCAGGGATTGAACCTGCACCCCCTGCATTGGAAGGTGAAATCTTAACCACTGGACTGCCAAGGAAGTCCCATTATTTCAAAACTCTTTTCACACATCATATTTAGCTTGATGCCTTCCCCGATCCATCTATGTATAATACTCTCTCTCTGTTCTCATGGCATTTCTTCTTGCATTCATTTGAGTATTTGCCACATTAGATTGCAATGGTTTATTACACAGGACTGTGAGCTCCTCCAAAGAAAGGACAGCACCTTCATGCTTGTCTTTTTGAGATCGTGTGTGCATCGCAGTAAATGTTGGTGCTCAATAAATAAACGATTAAAAGAATTAAAAAAAAAAAAAAGTCTATGTCCAGGAGAACTCATGGTCTAATAGAGAAAGAACATTGATTTCATCAAAGTCTCACAAAAATAATTAATGGTAGGTTACATTATGGGGCTTCCCAGGTGGTGCTAGTGGTAAAGAATCTGTCTGCCAATGCAGGAGATGTAAGAGATGTGGGTTCAATCCCTGGGTCAGAAAGATCCCCTGGTGAGGACATGGCAACCCCCTCCAGTATACTTGCCTAGAGAATCCCAGGGACAGAGGAGCCTAGTGGGCTACAGTCCAACATTGGGTTGTAAAGAGTCAGACATGACTGAAGTGACTTTGCATGCACAGGTTTTATTATGCCCATTCTACAGATGAGGAAACTGAGTCTCACAGAGGCTAAACTACTTGCTTGAAGTCACACAGTGAGCAGCCAGCAGACTGGTGATTGAAACTGAAGCCAGTGTTGTTCCCTTTGCCTCACAATTATAAGTAACTGTGACATAGTGCTCTGAGAATTGCTGTAGTCTCAGGTGGAGTCCACATCCTTCAGAATTGAGGGTATCTTAGAAGATTATAGGTTCTTCTAGGTTCAGGATAGATAGAGGAGGAGATAGATAGAGGCTGCTCAGAGTGGAAATTGGGAGAGGTAATGGCTTCTCACTGATTAGATACTAAAACGAGACTCTTATGGGACTTGGGATCAACTGACTGAAGTCAGACCATCAACCTCTGCTTGGCAGTTCTACCAAATTCATCTTCTCCTTCCCTGGAGAGGAGCAGCCTGGGAGGGAATGTGAGACCATATTAAATCCAGAATTTCCATTTGGTAGAGTGGAAATGCCCTGATGTTTGATCCCATTTACTTGAATAAGACTTTATACCCAGGCATCTCAAGTTTTAAATTACATGTCAGAGGCAATTTTGCTCTCTGGAAGTGATATTAGAGGTTGTCCGTTCAGGGAAGCCAATATGAACTTAGTATTTGCCTGTTTCTGCCTGGGTATCTGCCTGTCTCAAGGAAGGGTCAGCTTCTTGGTTTCATTCCTTCTGCAAAGCTACGCTGAGCATCTCAGCAATGCTGGGCCCTGTGAGGACAGGGATGATATAGCTGCTGGCTTTAAAAGGCTCAAAACATGATAATGCTGCTGCTGCTGCTAAGTCGCTTCAGTCGTGTCCGACTCTGTGCGACCCCAGAGACAGCAGCCCACCAGGCTTCCCCGTTCCTGGGATTCTCCAGGCAAGAACACTGGAGTGGGTTGCCCTTTCCTTCTCCAATGCAGGAAAGTGAAAAGTGAAAGTGAAGTTGCTCAGTCGTGTCCGACTCTTAGAGACCCCATGGACTGCAGCCTACCAGGCTCCTCCGTCCATGGGATTTTCCAGGCAAGAGTACTGGAGTGGGGTGCCATTGCCTTCTCTGATGATAATACTACTCACCATTATTAGTCTGCTCTTTCTTTCAATAAATATTTCTCAGTGTACCTACTGTGTGCAAAACACTGTGTCAGGCACACGGAATCTATCAGTGAACAGGACAGACAAAACCTTGTCCTGTTGAAGTTTATATTCTGTCAGGAGCCTGGTAAATAGCAAACACAATAAGTGAATAAATTACATAATATATTAGAATGTGATGAATGCTAAAGAAAATGGAAAAATATTAGGAACAGCATTAAGCAGACTGAGAGTGCTGGGGATGAGAGAGAGGGTGGCAATTGCAAATAGGGTAGTGGATTAGATATTTTTTTAGGAAAGCTTGAAGGAGAGAATGAGGCCTGTGTGAATTGAGGGAATAACCCATGCACTTTAGGTGCAGTGTGCCTGGTGTGTTTTGAGATACAGCAAGGAGGCCCTTGGGGTTGGAGAGGAAAGAGAGGAGAGAGAGGAGGGGCTGGCATCAAAGAAGAAATGGGGGAACACAGTGTGGGGGCCTTGTAGACCATTGGTGGGAACTTGACTTTGATTCTGAGCAAGATGGGAAGCTGCTGGAGGCTTTTAAGCAGAGGAAGGATGTGACATAGGACTAGAAAGGATGCTTCTCAAATTTCACCAAGGGTGGAAGCAGGGAGACAGGAGAGGGGGATGTTCTTTTCATCCAGATGAGAGACCATGGTGACTGGGTGAGCTCTGGGAAGCAAAGTAGGGAGAGGTGGGCAAATTCTGAAGATGCTCTGGGGGTAGAACCAAGGAATATCCTGACGGATCAGATATGGAGTTGAGGGAAAAGGAGGACCAGGTTAGCTTGAGCCCCTGGAAGGTTGGTGTTGCCATCCACTGAGACTGGGAGAGCTCTTCAGAGAACAGGGCTCGGAGGGAAATCACTAGTTTCGTTTTGGACATGTTACATTGGAAACAGCCAATATAAATCCAACTGGAGAAGCCAAGTAGACAGTTATTTATGCAAGCCTATAATTGGATGTGTATGTGGGCAGATTGGGTGGGGGGAGGTTTGGACTGGAGATATAAATTCAGGGAGTACTTACTAATTGCCAGCACTATATTAAGAATCTTATATACTTTATCTCACTGATTTCTTAACACTACCCTGGGAGATAATATTTCCTATTGATGAGAAAACCGAGGCTTAGATAGTTTCAGGCATCTTGCCCAGGGTCATGCAATGAATCAACAGTAGAACCAGGTCTCAAACACAATGTCATTCTAGGATAAACATGGGCATTGCTCCAATTGGACCACCCAACTAGGGTTATGCTACATCAACTGTTCAACTGCATTGGGACAGAAGTTGGGAGCCAAAGCAGGTTTGTTGTGGTAGTGATGGTGCAGGGTCAGTGGAATCTGCAGGGTCACAGAAGCATGTGCGAGTTAGGGTGGGTGGGGTGATTTAGGTACCCAGATCCCAAAGGGATCATATGCTGGTAAGCCAGCTGTTAATCAGGGATGGAATTAGAGTCTGGGAATGATGAAGCAGGAAAGGGAAACAGGGATTTAGAGATCCCCTGGCCTTTGGTGGCTCAACATCTGCTTCCTTCTCTTTATGAAAACCCCAGAGCCATGGTGGTGTGTAACATGCAGAGCTAGACATTTTGCTTTAAATTCTTCTTTGTGAAACGGAGCAGAACTCTGTGGGGCTCTTGGGCACAAAAGCCTTTCTGTGCCCCCCGTTTCTTGAATACAGGAGATAGAATTCATTCAGCCTCCATGACCTTTCCTGAGTTCCAACTGCAGGTTCAAACAGGTGCTAACTGGGGAAAGGAGGGGAAGCAGATAAGGGAGGAGCAGAAAAGAAGTAAAAGTGCAGCCTGGGGTCAGGGTTCTGATTCCCCCTCAAGGGATATACATGACAATACCTTTGAACTGTTTTCTGGATACCGAAACACCCACCAAGTAGGAGAGGTTAACTGTGTGCTGCCCACTACACTATAGACCCCAGATCAGTTGGAACAAGGTTGGCGATGCTGACTCCCACTTACGTCACCACTAACCATCAGAAGAAGTCCCTGAGCTGATCGTGCCCTCCTCTTTGAACCATTACTGTGAAACTCCTCACTACCCTCTCCAGGTTGGGACACACGGTTTTAAGGGCATTAGCCCTCTGTGGCCCCCTTTGCCTGGCAAGGCAATAAAGCTATCTTTCTACTTCACCCAAAACTCATCTTCAAGATTTAATTCAGTGTCGGAGTACAGAGGCCAGATTTAGCTTCATTTATATGACATAATTGTAGCATCAGCATGGTTTAGCAAGTGTGGGGATATTTCCAGAAAGGAGATGTGTCTACCTGGGCCCATTGGATATAACATACAATAATCGTATCTCAGTGAGACCTCTGATCCCGTGGCTTCACAGCTTCCCCTTGCATGGAGCAGGTAAATAATGAAAGACAAAATGAATGTCCTGACCAGATCTTGGGGCCTTTCTTAGCTTTGGATTCTTGTTTCTATCTCAGAGGGCTTCTTGCCTTGGTCTTACTCTTCTGAACATTGGGGATTGACCAAGTCAAGAATGGTACAACCAAGAAAGTTTTCTCAGCCAGTCATATTCACAGAATTTCAAAGGTCAAAAGACAATAAATTAGCATTCTCTAGCTGACCCATTCATTTCCTGTTCCCTTAATTTTTTAGCAAGTTCCTACATTATTGATCTCTTTCCTGTAACATGGAAATGCCGCTCTCTTCCTAGCTGGTTATTTTAAGGATCTAGTATTGTTACTGAGTTAAAGCTTGCTCTGTTGCCTGCACAACAGGTCAATGAATCTGAGACAAGGGGTTGAAGCAAGGAAGAACCATATTGGGGAGCTGGCTGACTAAGAAGATGGCAGGCTAGTGCCTCAAAATAACCATCTTAAAGGATCCGCATGCCAGGTTCTTTTATAGAACTGAGATGGGGGGAGGTGAGGAAGCAAAGTGAAAAAGGCCATTAATCTTGCAAACATCTCCTAGAATGGCAAGCCTCAGGCAAGAGATGTGTTAATTTCATTCTTCCTGCCATCCACAGGTGGACAGGGTACTGAACAAAGGCACTTTAGTTTAGCAGTCAGGCAGAGGGGCAGGATACTCTGAGGCAGACCATTCTGTCTGATTATAATAACAAAAGCAATGAAAAGCAAGTCCAGAAAGAGTTCCAATATGGAGTCAGAATTGGCTTCTTCTCTGCAACAGTATGATGGGATGGTTCTATGGTCAAGACCGTGGGCTGTGGAGTCAGACTGTGTTCAAATCTCTGTTCTCCTTGAAGCCCATCTTTTCCTGGGTAATTTACCTAAATTCTTTAAGGCTTCATTTTCTTTAGTTCCAAAATGAAAGTCAGAATAATGCTATCCTCCAAAGCAGGCAGGGCTACTGCGAGTTTATACATCACCTGTATGTGAATTTTGAGCATTACTTTACTAGCATGTGAGATGAGTAAAACTGTGTGGTAGTTTGAGCATTCTTTGGCATTGCCTTTCTTTGGGATCAGAATGAAAACTGACTTTTTACAGTCCTGTGCACAAAATTCTCCAAGCCAGTTTTCAGCAATACGTGAACCATGAACTTCCTGATGTTCAAGCTGGTTTTAGAAAAGGCAGAAGAATCAGAGATCAAATTGCCAACATCTGTTGGATCATCGAAAAAGCAAGAGAGTTCCAGAAAAACATCTATTTCTGCTTTCTTGACTATGCCAAAGCCTTTGACTGTGTGGATCACAAGAAACTGTGGAAAATTCTTCAAGAGATGGGAATACCAGACCACCTGACCTGCCTCTTGAGAAATTTGTATGCAGGTCAGGAAGCAAAAGTTAGAACTGGACATGACAACAGACTGGTTCCAAATAGGAAAAGGAGTACGTCAAGGCTGTATATTGTCATCCTGCTTATTTAACTTATACGCAGAGTACATCATGAGAAACTCTGGACTGGAAGAAACACAAGCTGGAATCAAGATTGCCGGGAGAAATATCACTAACCTCAGATATGCAGATGACACCACCCTTATGGCAGAAAATGAAGAGGAACTCAAAAGCCTCTTGATGAAAGTGAAAGTGGAGAGTGAAGAAGTTGGCTTAAAGCTCAACATTCAGAAAACGAAGATCATGGCATCCGGTCCCATCTCTTCATGGGAAATAGATGGGGAAACAGTGGAAACAGTGTCAGACTTTATTTTTGGGGGCTCCAAGATCACTGCAGATGGTGACTGCAGCCATGAAATTAAAAGACGCTTACTCCTTGGAAGGAAAGTTATGACCAACCTAGATAGCATATTCAAAAGCAGAGACATTACTTTGCCAACAAAGGTCCGTCTAGTCAAGGCTATGGTTTTTCCTGTGGTCATGTATGGATGTGAGAGTTGGACTGTGAAGAAAGCTGAGCACCGAAGAATTGATGCTTTTGAACTGTGGTGTTGGAGAAGACTCTTGAGAGTCCCTTGGACTGCAAGGAGATCCAACCAGTCCATTCTGAAGGAGATCAGCCCTGGGATTTCTTTGGAAGGAATGATGCTAAAGCTGAAACTCCAGTACTTTGGCCACCTCATGCGAAGAGTTGACTCATTGGAAAAGACTCTGATGCTGGGAGAGATTGGGGGCAGGAGGAGAAGGGGACGACAGAGGATGAGATGGCTGGATGGCATCACTGACTTGATGGATGTGAGTCTGGGTGAACTCCTGGAATTGGTGATGGACAGGGAGGCCTGGCGTGCTGCGATTCACAGGGTCGCAAAGAGTCGGACACGACTGAGCGACTGAACTGAACTGAACTGTATGTGAATTAGGAAAAGATTCTCCTTCCTCCAAGTGGATACAACTCTACATCTGGGTTCAAGACTTGGCAGTAGTGACCTCTCTCAGCCAGGCAGGCCCCATTCTGCAGGACACACCACAGGTGTGTGCTGACAAGTGTCACTGCTATGATTAATTCCTGGGAGTTATTCAGAACATGGTCCGGTATGTAGACAATAAGCACTTGGTCAGCATTCAGTTCAGTTCAGTTGCTCAGTCGTGTCCAACTCTTTGCGACCCCATGAATCGTAGCATGCCAGGCCTCCCTGTCCATCACCATCTCCTGGAGTTCACTCAAACTCATGTCCATTGAGTCAGTGATGCCATCCAGCCATCTCATCCTCTGTCGTCCCCTTCTCCTCCTGCCCCCAATCCCTCCCAGCATCAGAGTCTTTTCCAATGAGTCAACTCGTCTCATGAGGTGGCCAAAGTACTGGAGTTTCAGCTTTATCATCATTCCTTCCAAAGAAATCCCAGGGCTGATCTCCTTCAGAATGGACTGGTTGGATCCCCTTGCAGTCCAAGGGACTCTCAAGAGTCTTCTCCAACACCACAGTTCAAAAGCATCAATTCTTCGGTGCTCAGCCTTCTTCACAGTCCAAGTCTCACATCCATACATGACCACAGGAAAAACCATAGCCTTGACTAGATGGACCTTTGTTGGCAAAGTAATGTCTCTGCTTTTCAATATGCTATCTAGGTTGGTCATAACTTTCCTTCCAAGGAGTAAACGTCTTTTAATGTCATGGCTGCAATCACCGTCTGCAGTGATTC
This sequence comes from Bos javanicus, assembly GCF_032452875.1. Taxonomy (NCBI): domain Eukaryota; kingdom Metazoa; phylum Chordata; class Mammalia; order Artiodactyla; family Bovidae; genus Bos; species Bos javanicus. The sequence continues at coordinate 73,639,403 of NC_083872.1, read as the reverse complement.
TGGAGCCCCCCAAAAATAAGGTCTGACACTGTTTCCCCATCTATTTCCCAGGGGAGGCCTTACAAATAGCTGTGAAATGAAGAGAAGCTAAAAGCAAAGGAGAAAAGGAAAGATATAAGCATCTGAATGCAGAGTTCCAAAGAATAGCAAGAAGAGAGAAGAAAGCCTTTCTCAGCGATCAATGCAAAGAAATAGAGGAAAACAACAGAATGGGAAAGACTAGAGATCTCTTCAAGAAAATTAGAGATACCAGGGGAACATTTCATGCAAAGATGGGCTTGCTAAAGGACAGAAATGGTATGGACCTAACAGAAGCAGAAGATATTAAGAAGAGGTGGCAAGAATACACAGAAGAACTATACAAAAAAATCTTTACGACCAAGATAATCATGATGGTGTGATTACTCACCTAGAGCCAGGCATCATGGAATGTGAAGTCAAATGGGCCTTAGAGAGCATCACTACGAGCAAAGCTAGTGGAGGTGATAGAATTCCAGTTGAGCTATTTCAAATCCTGAAAGATGATGCTGTGAGAATGCTGCATTCAATATGCCAGCAAATTTGGAAAACTCAGCAGTGGCCACAGGACTGGAAAAGGTCAGTTTTCATTCCAATCCCAAAGAAAGGCAATGCCAAACAATGCTCAAACTACTGCACAATTGCCCTCTTCTCACACGCTAGTAAAGTAATGCTCAAAATTCTCCAAGCCAGGCTTTAGCAGTAGGTGATCCGTGAACTTCCAGATGTTCAAGCTGGTTTTAGAAAAGGCAGAGGAACCAGAGATCAAATTGCCAACATCCGCTGGATCATGGAAAAAGCAAGAGAGTTCCAGAAAAACATCTATTTCTGCTTTATTGACTATGCCAAAGCCTTTGACTGTGTGGATCACAATAAACTGTGTCAGCATTAGTAATTATTATAGCGCAAAATATTAGCCTTTAAAGCCCTGTTTTATCATGGGACGGCTTGGATGATTTTCACCTATCTTCTGAGATGACATCTGCCCCCTAACAAGCAGATCTTCTCCCCACTCTCTGTGATTTCATAAGCTCTCTTCTGCAGCATCACTCCTTGGACTGTTCTTGTGGAATTTTGATTACAGACATGTCCACAGTTCTCCCCTTGTCTTTGCCTCTGTGCCCTTTGCCTTTGGGCTTCTCCTGTCAAGAGTTAGAATCTGTTTTCCCATCCTGCGAATCTGACCTAGCCATGGAACTAGCCCTTTCATGCTTCCCTTTTTTCTTGGAACTTTGTCATCACCATATGAACAAGTCCAGTCTGGATGATGGCAGATGTATGGGAAGATGGCTAGATGATGGGCTTCAGGACTTGCTACCCCCAAATAAGGCACTTTGGCATATTGAATATTTTAAGTTGAGGGAGTTTGAGAAAAATAGCAGAAAATAAGAAGGTGACTCTGACCTTTTCCCCTGCTCTTCCCCTTTGAAGCAAGTCATAAAACTCTCCTGAGAGAGTTGCCCTCCCCATACCAGGGGGAAGAGAGCATTCTTATCTCTGAAGACAAAGGGATGCTGAGAAGCATCTGAACAAACAAGTCTTACTAAGTTTCCCTCAGTTTATTGCACTTACCTCTCACTCTTCATCTATCATATTTTTCTATGACAATCTACTCTTTATCAAACCTAGCACAAAAATACTCAGCTTAACTGCTTTTTTGGTGTTTCATTTCCCCTGAAGGCTCCTATGTCATGTAGCACTTCTATGAAATAAATGTATATGCATTTCTCCTGTTAATCTTTGTCAATTTAATTTTCAGACCGCATTAGGGACCTTAAAAGCATCAAAGAAATCTTTTGCTTTTCCTCCACCTCCACGTCCATTGCTTTAGCTAATAGCCAGCCAACTGCCAGACAGGGAAGTGAATTAGATCAGCCATCCCCCAGTGGACCCAGCAACAGACCACAGATACAGCAACAAGATCAGCTGAGATTCAGCCTGGCCCACAGACTTCGGAGAGAAGATCAGTGCTTCCTGCTCTATGCCTCTGAGGTTTGGGGCCTGTTTGTTATGTTGCGTTACTATGGCAGTAGGTAACTGATACAGGTCTGAATTGTTGGTGGCTGTATCTAGCCATGTCTCTATTGGAGACAAGTCAATCCTACCCCTTATCATTACTATCATCCTTCCCCTTTGTCCACCCACCTCTGAATTTATAAGTATCCCCCACATCTCTCTTATCCCTAAGGCCAAAGTGGTTTTACACTCTTCATAATTTTTTCCTTGCCACCTCCTGGCTGAGACTGTGGGGACCATATTGGTCTGGAGGAATGCAGCACAGGCCCTGAGGCTTTCTCTCTGTTGGTCTTCATTTCAAAGTTCATTTGATTTTGGCACCACCACACACAGTTCTGAGCTTAATGATATCTCAGTGCTCCCACTAGAAAAGCCCTGGTTTTTCCAAGGGTGTATAACTTAGCTATTATGACTCACTCTAGGGGAGAACTGGGCAAACAAGACCTACCGCCCAAAGGCGATTTTGATTTTTAAATTATGAAATAAATCATCCTGAGCTTTTATGCTTTCTTGGGGTTTGTTTTTGTTTTTCTCTTTTGCTCCAAAACTTCCATGGTAGCTTTCTGGTTTGAGATTATTTATCACTTGGCTCTCTTATCACCCAAACTGTATTTGTTCTGTAAAATGACAAATCACCCCTGCGCATTCCAGGACAGAACCTTGTGTCCAGCGGCATGTGTGGGCACAGAAAAGGTCAAAAATAAAGCAGTGGGGCTGAGGGTCCTGGGGGCAGAAGAAAAGAAAGAATTCCTAAACCATGTTAGTGTGGGGATAGGTGACTCAGGTGGTAAAGAATCTGCCTGCAATGCAGGAGACCTGGGTTCGATCCCTGGGTTGGGAAGATCTTCTAGAAAAAGGAATGGCTACCCATTCCAGTATTCTTGCTGGAGAATTCCATGGACAGAGGAGCCTGGCTGGCTGCAGTCCATGGGATCAGAAAGAGTCAAATTCATCTGACTCTTTCACTTTTCAGGGTTTGAATACACATTTACTTGACACTGGTGTCCAGGCTTTGGTGGATCTGCTTTTCTTATTTTGTACTTGTCTTCATTTCCTTGTTTAAAAAATCCCCATAGGGTTGTTGCAAACACCAAATGTTTTGTTTTATTTATTTATTTTTATTGGGGTAGAGTTGCTTTGCAATGTTTTACAACAATGTGAATCAGCTATAAGTGTACATATATCTCCTCCCTCTTGGCCCTTCCTCCCACCCACCTCCACCCCACACCCCTCTAGGTCATCACAGAGCACTGAGCTGAGCTCCCTGCATAGGTTCCCACTAGCTTTCTATTTTACACATTGCACAATGAATTATCACCTCACACCAGTCAGAACAGCCATCATAAAAATAAATAAATAAATCTAAAACCAATAAATGCTGGAGAGGATGTAGAGAAAATGGAACCCTCTTGCACTGTTGGTGGGAATATAAATCAATACGGCTACTTTGGAGAACAGTATGGAGGTTCCTTAAAAAAATTAAAAATAGAACTATCATATGACATAGTAATCCTACTATTGAGTGTATACCAGGACAAAACCTTAATTCAAAAAGACACATGCACCCCAATGTTCACTGCAGCACTATTTACAATAGCCAGGACATGGAAGCAACCTAGAGGTCCATCATCAGAGTAATGGATAAAGAAGATATGTGTATACAACGGGATATTCCTCAGTCATAAGAAGGAACAACATTGGTCATTTGTACGGAGGTAGATGGACCTACAGTCTATCATACAGAGTGAAGTCAAAAAGAGAAAATGCTTTAAACCAGAGGTTGGACACCTCCCAGAAACAATGGAATTATTATTCAGATTTCTCAAATCCACAAATGTTCCAGAACTGTAAAGCAGATAGATACGATGTCTCACAAATTCACATGCTCATCTTTTTATTAAATATAGAGTCACTACCGCACATGTGAAATTCTATTTTGATTGCTGCTGCTATTGCTAAGTCACTTCAGTTGTGTCCAACTCTGTGTGACCCCACAGACGGCAGCCCACCAGGCTCCCCCATCCCTGGGATTCTCCAGGCAAGAACACTGGAGTGGGTTGCCCTTTCCTTCTCCAATGCATGAAAGTGAAAAGTGAAAGTGAAGTCGCTCAGTCGTGTCCGACTCTTAGCGACCCCATGGACTGCAGCCTACCAGGCTCCTCCGTCCATGGGATTTTCCAGGCAAGAGTACTGGAGTGGGGTGCCATTGCCTTCTCCGTCTATTTTGATTAAGAAGGCAGAATTTCATTCAATGGCATCTCTAAATTCAACCCAGATTTTAGCCATTCAGTTCAGTTCAGTTCAATCACTCAGTCGTGTCTGACTCTTTGCAACCCCATGAATCGCAGGACACCAGCCATCCCTGTCCATCACCAACTCCTGGAGTTCACTCAAACTCATGTCCATCGAGAGTCAGTGATGCCATCCAGCCATCTCATCCTCTGTCGTCCCCTTCTCCTCCTGCCCCCAATCCCTCCCAGCATCAGGGTCTTTTCCAATGAGTCAGTTCTTCACATGCTGTGGCCAAAGTATTGGAGTTTCAGCTTCAGCATCAGTCCTTCCAATGAACACCCAGGACTGATTAGGTACCTCAATTAGTGACTATTGAATATATGACTTCTACCATGGGGAGGAAGTTGGCTACTTGTTACTTTTTTATGCATGAGTCTTTGTACTTGAAACTTATAGGAAGCAAGTTCTATAAGGAGAAATGCCAGCTGAGGGATTGGGCATGGGGAATGCTGAGAAGACAAGGTATTCTCCTCTCAGCGATGCTGACCAGTTTTATATATGAACTAAAGTAGCTGTAAAAGTTGAAATTCTGGGAAATCAACAACAAAATAGTCAATGGTAGGTTCCTGGCTGCCTTGGAGCCATGGTCTACAACTATGTGTTAACTGTAATGAAGAGGACAATGAACAGGCTTGGATTGGGAGGGCTAGGAGATGGTGACCATCTGCCTACCGATGGCTAACACACTAATGCAATCTCCAGGCTTGTCATAAAGGTAAATAAGGTCTTTTTGTTTAAGCCACTGTTACTTGGGTCTTCTGGTACTTGTGATCAAAAGTGTTCCTAACTGATGGCAGGGACATGCAGTAAGCATTTGCTGAATATGAATCTGCATTGCACTTGTGTATCTTGAGGGTAAAATTCAACATTAGTCACATCTTGGCTCCCCACAGCCTTCAGCACTATGCTTGTTACCTGCTTAGTTACTCAGTCATGTCCAACTCTTTGGGACCCTATGGACTGTAGCCTGCCAGGGTCCTCTGTCTATGGAATTTTCCAGGCAAGAATACTGGAGTGGGTTGCCATTTCCTGCTCCAGGGGATCTTCCTGACTCAGGGGATCTAACCCACATGTCTGTGTCTCCTGCATTGACAGGCAGATTCTTTACCATCTGAGGCACCAGGGAAGCCCCCGTGCCTGTTACACTGTTGGGTTTAAAGCATGTTGAGTTGAGTTAACGTTCACTTTGTTCCCCCACATAAGAATCCAGAATAAACCTGAAGAATCTCACTGTTTCTAGTCTCTGCTGCAATCTATCCTTGCATGGACACCAGACTGATGATAAAGTTCCTCTTTTCTAAAACCAACAGTGGTTTCCCACAGGGTCTATAATAAAATAAAAAATACATCAATAAGACAGTCAAGCTTCTCAACAGTTTGACAATCACCTGTCTCCAGCTTCTTCCTCGGCATCTGGACAAATTCTCTACTTCACATACACTGGTTTCCTCATTGTCCTCTCTCCATGCTGGACACACACCCACATGGTTGTCACAGCCTGGAGCACCTGGCTACGTCCCCTCTCTTCATTCGAACTCCTTCATTTCAGGTAGAACACAGGCTCCGCTATCTTGTCTATTCATCCTAACCAGTAGGAGCAAGGGCTTGCTTGAAAGGATAAGATGGATAAGCGAGACATTAAAAGGAAAAATCAACTAGATTTGGACAATTGAGCCAAAAGGATAGTTCAGCCTGATCAGCTCAAAAAGGACCTTTGAATACGTCTGTACATTTGCAATAATTTTAAAAAGATTACCCCTGAGTCTGCCCATTCGTGTAAGTGGAGTCAATCACCACCATGGACTTTTACAGTGCAAAGCTATGAGATCAGAAGCTTGGAAAACAGATTTCAGATGGCTAAACTGTAACCGTGATGCTGAGTTCACACCCAACTGGAGCCCCTCCTCCTGCAAGGCTCCAGGAAAACATGATGAAGAACAATATTATCCCTAATTGAAAAATCATTCTTGCACCTGTGAGTTGTAAACTCTCCCCTCCAGTGGGGGCCACTTGCCCTTTTATGCTAGGGCTGCTAGAAATTCATTGCCACACAGGGGCTGGCGCTTGGTTTCTGCAGCCTGTTGGTTGTTTACTGCTATTGCTCCAAAGGGATGAGTGAACATATGCATGTTTTGGTTTCTTTCTTTGGGAGAAAGCAAGTGGAGACACCTGAGTGCATAAAACCTCAGCCCAAGTTCACATACAGAGAATTGAAAAGCCCACCCAAAATGGTGCATGTCATATTTGGTCAGAAATTGGAAGGGAAAAATTTCAGATAAAGCCAGATGCTAAGCAATTTCTTTTCTAGCCAGAAATGTGTAGCAATTACATTTGGTGTGTTAGCTGCTCAGGAATCAGTCCTTATTGAACTGCTATGTGCAAGATGCTTTGTAGACTTTCTCATTGAATCTTTGTGATAAACTGAGAGCCAGGCAATGGAAAAGCACCTTCCCATTTCATAGATTGAAAGAGGGAGACTGTGAGCTTAACCAGAGAAAGCTGGTGGGAAACAGTGGCACTGGCTTTCAAACTCATGTCAGGCTAATGTCCCATGGTCACTTTCATTCATTCAAATCAGAATCAGTATTCTATGAATGCCTACTATGTGCCAGGCATCAGCCCACAGCACATCAGGGAAACATCTGCTCCTGATGGTAAAACTTGTAACCTTCAGAAATGAAAAACAACCTGGGAAAGTCTTTGCCATTCAACTACACAAGACCATGATCCAGAAGGGTTGATCCCAAGGTCGTTGAGCATCATTGGAACCAGAACTCTATGCTGGCTTCAAGGCTTCCCTGGTGGCTCAGATGGTAAAGAATCTGCCTGCAATGCAGGAGACCCAGGTTTGATCCCAGGATTGGGAAGATCCCCTGGAGAAGAGAAAGGCAACCCACTCCAGTATTCTCGCCTGTAAAATTCCATGAACAGAGGAGCCTGGCAGGCTACACTTCATGGGGTCACAAAGAGTTGGACACTAACATTTTCACTTTCAACATTCCTTTTCACTTTATTGGATGCAGGGTTCAAACTTACCCTTCAGCCAGGCTAGGTTTGTGTCTCATTTCTGCACCACACAACCCTCTCTCGAGAAGCTGTCTCTCAAGTCAATACTTCCCTGGGTTTCAGCCCTTCACTGCTTACTGGGTGGTTATTAACTGATTCAATAAATTACTCTGTGCCAAGGTTTTAATGGGTACCTTAATGTCTTGTGGAGACAGATAGCATATTTGCATTTTAACAGCAGCTTTTAATTCAGCCCTATTCCCCCCAGTTTAATTCAACCAATATGACGAGTTTAGCTACATGCAAGGCCTTTGGCTATGTGCTGTGGAGGATATAAAATGAAAAAGGCCCAGGGTCTCCCTTTAAAGGACTCTCAGGTTCTTTAGTGGAGGTGGGGGAATATAAATAACCAACCTGAATACTCAGAAAAATGGCAAGCAAAAATTTAAAAAACATGTTAAAGGAACACAAAAAGGAGCCTTTTACCTTACTACAAATGGATAAAGGATTAAGAAAAAAATGAGCACCCTTGTCTCCCAACCTTTGAATAAAGGGAGCTGAAATCTGAGTTCAAAAGCATAATACAGAGGTAATCCAGCCTCACAGAACACGTGTTAAAAGAATTTACAGGCCAGACGTTCCGAATGAACCCACTGGCACCTGAAACAAGGCAACAGCTTTCTACCTGACTTCCTGCCTTTAAACTTGACTCTTCCCCACCATTGTCTTCCCTGGAGAGCTGGAGTGGCCTTAGATGAACTCAATTCTAATTATCATTCTCCTGCAGTTAGCCTCCATTACCCTTAGGATAACATTCAAAGCTTTAGGCCAATGTGAAATGACTGCACAAATAAATAAAACATTGGGTTCTGCTCCTGTTCAACCATGCACCTGCCACGTTACATCTAGAATGTCGTGTCCAGTCTTGAGGCCCGGCTGTAAGAAGCAGAGAAGCAAATTTGAGCCCATGCAGAGGATACCATGAGAACACTGAAGGGACACAGGACCAGGAGATGTTCAAATGAGAGGACAAGGAGATGGGACAATGAGGATTTAACCTGTCCTCCAACTTCTGAATGCTTTCCGCATCGAATAGTGGAGCCTTGTCCTTTTTCCTTCCAGAAAACAGAGCCAAGGTCAAGTGATGAAGTAAGTAAGACTGTGTGGCTTAATCAAAGAATGTCCCAAGGTTGGGGCTTCCCTGACAGCTCAGCAAGTAAAGAACCTGCCTGCCGATGTAGGAGACACAGGAGAAGTGAGTTTGATACCTGGGTTGGAAAAATCGCCTGGAGAAGGAAATGGCAACCCAGTATTCTTGCCTGGAAGATCCCATGAAGATAGGAGCCTGGCGGGATATAGTCCATGGGGTCTCAAAGAGTCAGATACGACTGAGCACGCACAAGCACCCAGAGCTTGTTACACTTCCAAGTGGAGATATTGAGCATGCGGATGGTTAGACAAGGTAGGGTTTCAGGAGAGAAGCCTGAGCTGAAAATGCAAGTATGGGCTTCATCTTTACAAAAAACCTTCCCTCATCTTACCCTATAGCTATAGCTACTTTCCTAGAAAATTCAATGTGTGTTAAATTCAATGTATATGAAATTCAGTGCATATGAAAGACATGTAAAAGATGTGTAGTGTTTATTTGGAGTCAGAATCTAAGCTCAGAACATTATAAACAGCAAGAGAAACATTCAGGGTAAAGGCTTCTTTATATGGAAAAATCTCCAACATTGAGAACATTTAGCATGCCTGGCCCCCACCCAATAAAAGCCAACTATTGCTTCCTATCATCATTGTGACAATGAAAAAAATGCACACATCTCCAAAGTGTTCCCTGAGTTGCAACACTGAGAAAGTGAAAGTCACTCAGTCATATGCGACTCTTTGCGATACCATGGACTGTAGCCTGCCAGGCTTCTCTGTCCATGGAATTCTCCAGGCAAGCAAGCAACACTTCCCTTGTTGAAAATCTCCACTCTTCACACTCTGCTCCAGGAGGTAAGGACCATATGTGCACTAGTGATTTCCAAATCTGTACTGCCAGGCTGGACCTTTCTTGCATTTTAGACCCAACTGGCTGCTAGATGCCTCTGCTTGGAGCATCTACTTGATGTCTTGTGGGCAGCTCAAACTCAGTGTGTCAAAAGCTGCATGCATCTTATCATCTCGCCTCCCTGCTAAATTGGGTTCTTTTCTACTATTCCCGTAAGTAGTGGACCCAATTATTTTGTTGCCTGTTTGAGAAACCAGGGCATCATCCTTGGCTAATTCTCCTCTCTCAGCCAGTCATAAAATCTTATCATTTCTACCCTCTGTATCTTACCAATTCATCTCTTTCTTCCAACCCAGCTGCCATGATCAAGTCTAGACCTCTATTTGGGATATTGCAACAGGTCTCTAATTGGTTCCCTGCCTGTAGACTTGATTCCTCCAATCCATTTTCTTCTCTGCAGAACTGGATTGATTTTTGGAAAACTCAATTCTGATCATTGCTATCTTGCTTAAAACCCTGCAGTAACTCTCAGTTGCTTTCAGGTTAAATTCAAACCTCTGGACATTGTACATTCTTTCATCTACTCTTCCACTTGCACTATATTTGGGTAATTATACTTATCTTTTATTCTCAGAAAACATAATTTTTCTTTGGAAACTATACCTTATCCCTTGCCCCAAATGTGGACTAAAATTCCCCCCTGCTTGGAGCATCTACTTGATGTCTTGTGGGCAGCTCTCAAAGTGTTCTGAGCATTTATCCCATTACATTTTTTGTTTATTTGTTCATCTCTTTTTTCAATTGTAAATGACATGAAAGCAGAGAATCAATGTCTGTTTCCTCTTGTCTTTCTAGTGCCTAGAACAGTTCCTAGGACATGGAGGATCCTGAGAAAAAAGGACTGACTGGGGTTGAATTAGTAGTTGGATGGAAGGATCTATAGATGGATGGATGAATGATGAATACAGAGGTAATACTCAAAACAGACCTATAAGACATGGGCATGTACCAATCAGAATGAATGCTAACTATAAAAACAATACAACCCAAATCATATGTGCTTACTGAATGTCAGTCCAGGATGAATGGATTAATCTAGCATTAATCTAGATCCCTGAGAAATAGGGAAAAATAAAAATATTGAGAAATAAGATCAGAGGGCTCAATGCCCATTGAGGTCCTTTAGAGAAGACTCGAAAAGACATCTTGATGTCTCTTAGCTATAATGTTTGACTAGCAATTTTTATCTTGGGGTCTCTGAGTAGTGTTTAGGGTGTCCACCAGTTCACTGAAATTACAGGCAATTTTTTCATTAAGCTTGTGTATTTTTATGCTATGTGGCTCCATAGGCTTCATTAGGTTTCCAGAGGGGTCTATGACCTAGAAAAAGGTTAGGACCACTGCTTTAAAGACACCAGACCATCAAAGGCTAACATTGCCCTGTCTTTGATGTATCACCCACCGTGGTGGCTTTGAAGCTGAAAAGGCCATTCTCAAAGGTTTTCACATTAAAGCAGGGGGCTCAAGCTTTTTCTGATGAGGAGCTATTTTTAACTTCTCTGAAGCCTCCTGAAAATGGGCCTAGCAGGTGTAGGGGTGAGGTGGGGGCCTGTTCTAAGAGAACAAGTCAGTGGGGGATGGTGTGGCAAGTGCAATGGCCCCAGTGGCCATGGTCTGATCTCTACTGGGAATCCCAGCAGGCTCCCAAGGAGGAGGGTGGTATGTAATAGTTGCATTCATCTGGGAGAGCAATTCTGTTAAACTTTGAGTTCATCTGAAGATTCTACACACAGCTTTAGAAACGATCTTCCAGGAAGCCCCAGTACCAGTTGAGAGTAAGCATAAAAAGATGCCAGACCCTGAAAACTGGAATCTGTTAAGCCAGTTGACAAGGGCCCTCACAGAATAGTACTGATGGTTGGATGAGTTTGTTAGAGGCGAGTGGGAGGTTTGGGGAGGAAAAGGTGCTGTTTCTGCTACTGACACTGGGTTGAAAACTTGGCCATAATATTGATCCTCAGCCTTCTTCCAGAAGGGTATGATATGACTGATAGATAGACAGATAGATAGGTATCCAGGTAAATAGATAGATTTTGGACCAGAGCCAGACATATAGTCATATATTCAGTTTTTCAAACTGCAGGACTAATTATTGTTTTATAAATACACTCATTTGTATACAATGAGTTGCTGCTTTACAATGGTATGTTAGTATCTGTTGTACAGTCAAGTGGATCAGTCACACGTTCATTTGTATACAGTCTTAAATAAAATCATACTCACATAGATCAACTATGGTCTTGAAGTCCTTGAAATTCCCAATCTGGAAAGGCCAGATCAGCCCTCAATAGACTGAAGGGCAGCCTCCCTTGACTCTAAAACCAATGCTTGAGCTTCTCCAGCCATTGTTGTATGCCATTCACATGCTTCCTGGGATGACGATTCATTTAATTGTTGATACACATGCTAACATACATACACACACACTTCTACACACCCACACATATACACTCAGGAAATTATCTCCTGTTAATTTTTTTTAGAACAATAACCCTTTGCCTTGTGAGGACCCAAGATTGATGTTTCCAAGTTAATCCAGTTTTGCCTCTTTAAGAAAGGTTCTCAGGCTCCTCTGGCTGGCTGGAGAGAGGGGAGGCAAGGGCTGTAATACCAGGATGTGTCTAGTCTGCGACTACAATGTGTGGCAGCTGAGGTCCTTTGTGAAAGCACAGGGCCATGGACTTCTATTAACTTTCTTGACTGAATCTGGCTCTGGCTAATGAAGCAGCGAATTCTCTGGCAGGAGCAGCCTCTCTCAGCGTGGTCGGGTGATCCAGCATCCCATGCAGTGCAGTTCTCCAGCCCTCAGTCTCGTCCCTTTTATTTCTGATTAGGGCAGTTTAGCCTGGACAGACTTCCTTGGCGTTATAGACTTTATTTTCCTTTCATGGAGTCTTGGCAGGAGTCTCAGACACCCGCCCAGGGCAAAGCCCAGGGTCCTTCCTGTGGCGTGCCTGCCTGTGTGTTGGGCAGCTCCTCTCATCTCCTATTTATTCTGTCACTGTCATTCTGGAGCCCACAGCACACACAGGGTGAGAGAGATATGTGGTTGTTTACCTGGTCTCCCTTGAGTGACCATGAAAGGTGCTATTAATTCCCAGCAGCAGCTAAACACTCGCACGAATTCTTGAGGTGCTTTTTAGGGCTAAGAGTCCTCCATTCTACAAGAAGGTTTAAGGGTAAAGAGGGAAATACCCCTTAGAGAGAAAAGCCTTTGACCTAAGTTTATTTACAAAAGGTACCAAGGGCTTCTCGGGTGGCTCAGTGGGTGAAGAATCCACCTGCCAATGCAGGAGACGAAAGAGATGTGTGTTCAGTCCCTGGGTCAGGAAGATCCCCTGGAGGAGGCCATGGCAACCCATCCCGGTATTCTTGCCTGGGGAATCTTATGGACAGAGGAGCCTGGCAGGCTACAGTCCCTGGGGCCACAAAGAATCGGAAACAACTGAGCGACTAAACAACAACAACCCAAGGGGGTGGTGCTGCTTCCCTGGAGGACTCAGGATTAGTGACTACACCCAGACAGTTGTCCAGAGACAGGAGGTGCACCTTGAACTGGGTGACACCAGGAGCTGCCTTGTTGCTCAAAGTTGAGGAAATGCAGGAAGGTGATTTCAGACCAGAGCCAGGCTGGCACTCTTTCCCAATGAGGGAGCAACACAGGGGTGATGCAGAAGTGAGCAGCACAGGCAAGCGGGTTTCCCTGGTGGCTCAGGCGGTGGCTCAGAATCTGCCTACAATGTGCGAGACCTGGATTTGATCCCTGGATCTGGAAGATCCCCTGGAGAAGGGAGTGGGCAGAGACTGTCTGCCAGAGTGCTGGAGACAGCCTCCTCCCTTCAAAAGCTTTTGAAAAGATAATCTCTTAAGTGTCTGACCTTGTCTAAGACTTGACAAGAATCTGTGATGCCTATCTGGGAACTTGTTGATTTATAGAGGGTGAGGGAGAAGAATGGAAGAGTCTTGAGGTTCTGAAAAGAAACTGGGTGTCCTGGGGACAGGAGTGACAAAAGTATGTGGGAGGGGATTCTGGGCCCCGAGACCAAGCTTTGCCCTCTGCAGACTGAGGGGAGGGGCTTGGAGGTAGATCTCAGGTTCTCCTACTGCTGATTCAGAGAAGACTTGGGATAGCATGGGGGGTGAACTGGGTTTAGCAAGGAGAGCTAGGAGAGAATGCCAAAGAACGATAGCATGGGTATATTTTATTTACAAGCAAGCATCAGTGTCGGCAAACCTATAATCTAGCAGTCAGAAAATCTCTTCACCAGTATCTCCCAACAGCGGCACCAGCTATTATGCTTCTGTCTTTCAGGAAGAAACTGATCACTTGCATTTCCCAACAGACCAGCCCTAATGCCCATCCACTGAGTGGGGCACAGGACAGCTGGGCATTCCTCTCCGCCACTCAGGTGACTTAGGAATGTCACTGAAAATCTCTCAAACTGCTACCTAATTGCTGACATGCAAATGACATATATATATATGAGTGGTTTCAAGTTTCAGGGGTTCAGGGTAAGGTTTCCACTATGCTCCAATGATCTCCTCTCTCCTGGGGAGGAATGTACACACAGGGAGAAAGAACCACATGAGAGCCAGGGAGCTGTCTTTATTGAGAGCTTGCACACCCAGGTGGGGGTGACATTAGAGAGCCAAGAGGCACAGGCACCAAGGCCAAGTGAGACATACTGTTCGTGCCCATAATCTGAATCTTAAAGACAGTAGGCACAAGTCACATGGCAAAGGGTTATGCTTTTTGAGTACTTAGCCTTACAGTGACCAGTATAGGATAAAAAACTCAATTTAAAGTAGCTGTTAACTATTATGATTGATAATCTGATTTAGGATCATGCTTTTTTAGAGAAGACAAATATTTTCCTAAATCTATTTTTATATTGAGAACATCTTCCTTTTCACCAAATTCATTTAACTTTCAAAAGCATGCTTTAGAAAGGCAGAGGTGAAATCGTTAAGTGTGACCAGTGGCCAGTAGTCTAGTTACAGCCATTCGATGAGGTCAAGGGGTCTGATTTATTTTAGGAAATGAAATCAATTGATTTATTTTGGGAAACATGATGAAACACCGTGGGACACACCTAGGTTTATAATGTGATCGATATTTGTTTCTGATGGTTTATCTTTACCAGAGGCATCTCAAACCGTCTACAGAGCTTCCAGTGCATTGTAGGCAAACACATGAGACTTGGAGTCAGGAGGCACAGCTTTTGGGCTCATCAACCTGCCATCCTAGGAACTCCATGTGATCCAGTTAACATATCTGTGACATGAGTATAGTAACACCAGCTTCGCCAGGTTGCAGCCAGGGTCAACATAGGCCTTCTCTCTGAGGGAGAGAGGGATGTCTCTTCTTTCTGAGGGACATCAGAAGTAGGGTGCTCAACTACTACATAGAAAACAGATTGCCAACAAGGACCTACGGTATAGCACAGGGAGCTGTACTCAATATTGTGTAAAAAACTACAAGAGAAAAGAATCTGACAAAAAAGGTACATATGTAGGCACAACTGAATCACTTTGCTGTACACTTGAAACTAGCACAACATCGTAAATTAGCTATGCTTCAACAAAAAATGGAAGAAAAGGAAATGGGGTATTCAATAATTTACCTGCAACCGAACTAAACAAAGTTTCAATTGAATTAGAAGTTTCCTTTCTAGCTTCCATTTTCCTCATTTAGAAAATAAGAGAATTGGCCAACTTAGGTGTCTTTCATTTCTGTTATTCTATGTTATGGTTACAGTCAAGAAATTCAGGTAAAAAGACTGATGTAACCAATGCTAAAATACAGTTCGTAATAAAAAAAATCTTGATCGAGTAACAGTTGTTGTTCAGTCCCACAGTCATGTTTGACTTGTTTCGACCCCATGGACTGCAGCACACCAGGTTTCCCTGTCCTTCACTATTTCCTGGAGTTTGCTCAAATTCATGTCCATTGAGTCAATGATGCCCTCCAACCATCTTATCCTTTGTTCTCCCCTTCTCCTGCCTTTAATCTTTCCCAGCATCAGGGAATGTGAGTCAGCTCTTTGCATCAGGTGGCCAAAGTATTGGAGCTTCAGCTTCAGCATCAGTCCTTTCAATGCATATTCAGGGTTGATTTCCTTAAGGATTGACTTGTTTGATCTTCTTGCAGTCCAAAGGACTCTCAAGAGTTTTCTCCAGCACTACAGTTTGAAAGCATCAATTCCTTGGTCCTCAGCCTTCTTTATGGTCCAACTCTCATACCCACACATGACTACTGGAAAAACCATAGCTTTGACTAATATGGACCTTTGTAAGCAAAGTGATGTCTCTGCTTTTTAATATGCTGTCTAGGTTTGTCATTGCTTTTCTTCTAAGGAGCAATCATCTTTTAATTTCATGGCTGCAGTCACCATCCGCAGAGATTTTGGAGCCCGAGAAAATAAAGCCTGTCACTGTTTCCTTTTTTTCCCCATCTATTTGCCATGAAGTGATGGGACCAGATGCCATGATCTTCATTTCTTGAATGTGAAGTTTTAAAAAATCAAGTGACATTAAAAATGAGAACGAGAACTCATGTATAGGAGGTCCAAAGTAAGATTTCTTTCAACCCAGGAGACCAATATGGAATATACAGCTCTGAGTAATTCTCACACTGCTTCTTGAGGACACGGGTTGTTTGCAGTATCTGGGAGATGGAAGCCATGTAGACATTCAGCACTGTAGGGAATGCCTCACTGAAATGATTAGATACCAACTCCAGAGTACTGGTTAGCAGTAGTCAGAAAGAGCCAACTAATTACACATGTTCAGTCACTTCTGCTGCTGCTAAGTTGCTTCAGTTGTGTCCAACTCTGTGTGACCCCAGGGACCATAGCCCACCAGGCTCCTCTGTCCATGAGATTTTCCAGGCAAGGATACTGGAGTGGGTTGCCATTTCCTGCTCTAGGGATCTTCCTAACTCAGGGATCGAACCCATGTCTCTTGCATCTCCTACACTGCAGGCTGATTCTTTTACTGATGAGCCACCAGGGAAGCCACTAGTTATATACATAGTACTAAGAATGGATTTTAAAAATACAATGCTGAGTTAAATAGCTCAGATGGTAAAGAATCTACCTTCAATGCAGGAAACCAGGGTTCAATCCCTGGGTCAGGAAGATCCCCTGGAGAAGGAAATGGCAATCCTCTCCAGTATTCTTGCTTAGAGAATTCCATGGACAAAGGAGCCTGGTGGGCTATAGTCTATGGGGTTGCAAAGAATTGGACACTGCTGAGCGACTAACACATACAAAAAGCTAAACAAAAGTATGAACCCTATAGTGCAATACCATTGCTGTGACTTCAAGACACCAATTCTCCTAAAATAAAATTGCAGACTTACAAAGTAAATTCAAGAAGAGCTAACAAATGCATTAGCACAGCTGTTTAGGAGGGTGGGGAAAGTGAGTTGGGAATGGAAAATTTTCAAAAGGATAAATGAATCAATATAAGGGAAAAACGTAGTAAGAACAACAAAAGAAAAGCTAAGATCTTTGCCCACAGTCAGTGACCCACGCTCAGGACATTACATCTGTGTTCTGGTGGGATTCAGAACATGCAGAGAAAATAGGAAGCACGTCCTAATTAGGGCCACAATCAGAATGTAGTGACAATTGGTTTAGATTTTGTGTAGAGAGTGTCCAGATAGAAAACAAGAAGACATTTCTCCAAAGAAGACATACAGATGGCTAACAAACACATGAAAAGATGCTCAACATCACTCATTATCAGAGAAATGCAAATCAAAACCACAATGAGGTACCATTTCACGCCAGTCAGAATGGGTGCAACCCAAAAGTCTACAAGCAATAAATGCTGCAGAGGGTGTGGAGAAAAGGAAACCCTCTTACACTGTTGGTGGGAATGCAAACTAGTACAGCCACTATGGAGAACAGTGTGGAGATTCCTTAAAAAACTGGAACTAGAACTGCCTTATGACCTAGCAATCCCACTGCTGTGCATACACACTGAGGAAATCAGAATTGAAAGAGACACGTGTACCCCAATGTTCATTGCAGCACTGTTTATAATAGCCAGGACGTGGAAGCAACCTAGATGTCCATCAGCAGATGAATGGATAAGAAAGGTGTGGTACATATACACAATGGAGTATTACTCAGCCATTAAAAAGAATACATTTGAATCAGTTCTAATGAGGTGGATGAAACTGGAGCCTATTATACAGAGTGAAGTAAGCCAGAAAGAAAAACACCAATACAGTATACTAATGCATATATATGGAATTTAGAAAGATGGTGACAATAACCCTGTATGCGAGACAGCAAAAGAGACACAGTCTTTTGGACTCTGTGGGAGAGGGCGAGGGTGGGATGATTTGGGAGAATGGCATTGAAACATGTTTAATATCATATATGAAATGAATTGCCAGTCCAAGTTCGATGCATGATACTAGATGCTTGGGGCTGGTGCACTGGGACGACCCAGAGGGATGGTATGGGGAGGGAGGAGGGAGGGGGGTTCAGGATGGGGAACACGTGTATACCTGTGGCGGATTCATGTTGATGTATGGCAAAACCAATACAATATTGTAAAGTAATTAACCTCCAATTAAAATCAATAAATTTATATTTTTAAAAAAAGAAAAAAAAAAAAGAAAACAAGAAGTCTTGGATCGCTCTCATGGTGCTAGGCCTTTCCAGGTCTGCTCTGCTCCCATCTCCACCTGCTCTGAGCCCTGAGGCTGACATCTATAAACAGCATTTGCCTGGCTCCCTTACCCTCTGGCTCCTTAATGGTTTAGGCCAGTAGAAGAAGCTGACAGGAGATAGAAGTTCAGAATAGAGAGAGAGATTGGGGTTTTGGTTTCCCTCGACTCCTACCCACCAGGCTTCTGAATGCTTGTACATCTTGCCTGAAAGCCACAGCTCTAATGGGTCAGATCTCTCCTATAGCTTCAGCTCTTGCTGGTTCTGGTGACTAGTCCCATCCCTTGTTCCATTTAGACCTAGGAGTGTGTACAGCATCCTACAGTGGATGGTCCAGGTTCTTCAGCCTCCTTACCTCTGTCCCTGCATTTGCAAATAGTTCCTCCCTTAAACTCTCAGCCAGGGGCTCCCCTGGTTGGCTTTGTGGTAAAGAATCTGTCTGCCAATACAGGAGACACAGGTTTGATCCCTGATCTAGGAAGATCCCACATGCCGTGGAGCAACAAAGCCCAGAAAGCCAGTGTGCCACAACTATACAGCCTGTGCTCTAGAGCCTGGGAGGAACAGCTGCTGAAGCCTGTGTGTCCTAGAACCCATGCTCTACAACATGAGAAACCCACGCAGTGCAAATGGAGAGTAGCTAGCTCCTTCTTTGGAGAAGGCAATGGCACCCCACTCCAGTGCTCCTGCCTGGAAAATCCCATGGACGGAGGAGCCTGGTGGGCTGCAGTCCATGGGGTCGCTAAGAGTCGGACACAACCACACAATTTCACTTTCACTTTTCACTTTCATGCACTGGAGAAGGAAATGGCAACCCACTCCAGTGTTCTTGCCTGGAGAATCACAGGGACGGGTGGGCTGCTGTCTCTGGGGTCGCACAGAGTCGGACACGACTGAAGCGACTTAGCAGCAGCAGCAGCCGCAGCTCCTTCTTACCGCAACTAGAGAAAGCCCAAGCACAGTAACAAAGACCTAGCACAGAAAAATAAATAAATAAATAAAATTATATATAAAAAAATAAACTCTCAGTTAAGATGCTGTCTTATACAGTGATTGTATCAGAGCTGGTTAAATAGGACTCAGGGTTTGGATCGCTCAGCCTCCTTGCTGGGGAAAATAAGATGCTGGTAATTTGTGCCATGTGTTGGTGTCAATTACCTAAATTATTACTGGGGGTAGCATGGGAGAGTGCTGGCGGAGGCCAAGACCTTGGGAAATCAAAGGTTTGAGATACTTAGTCACTATGGCAACAACAGAGATTTCAGAGAAGTCGTCTGGGCAGCTTGCATCTGGGGGCGCTGGAGAATATATACAAAAAAGGACAAATGACAAATTGCAAGACTTGAATGTCCTTGAGAGGGCACAGGGGTAAAATCAGAAAGCCCCTGTGGTCATTCTGAATGAGTGTTTAATGCCCTGTAATAGCAGCTGAGGGTTAAGCTCAGGGCCTGATAGTAAGGGCTGTGGAGTTGCAGAGCCAAAGGCTGGTGTCTTTCTTCAGGAAAAGCAAAAGGCTGGGGCATAGAGACAGACCCTGAAGCATGGGATGGGAATTTTGAATGCAAATAGCAGCAGCTGACAACACCCTTTGAAGACTCCTTGTCCCTGTGTGAGGGGAAGGCTTCCCATGCATAAATGCATTTCATTAACTTCACCCAGGCAAAAGATGAATTCTTAGGACTTCCTACTATCTCTTTGCCTCCAGGCTCCTCAGGACAGTCAGAATTTCTGTTCAGATACAAGAAGAAGACTTGCTCCAAAAGGGGCTAGCCTATTGTTTTAGTTTAGCCTTGGGTAACAATCCACCCTGAAACTCAGAGACTTGAACTAACCACTGTAATATTATCTCTCACTTCACTCCAGTTTGGTTAGGGCTCAACTTGGCAGTTCTTTGGCTGGGAGCTTACCTGGATGTGGAACATTCGAGATAGTTTGGGATCTCCTTCCACATGACCTCTTTCTCCAGCAGTAGTGGGTCTTCTTCCATAGTACGTGGCTTTGAGGTGGCTCAGATGGTAAAGAATCTGCCTGCAATGCAGGAGACCTGGGTTCAATCCCGAGGTCAGGAAGATCCCCTGAAGACAGGAATGGCTACCCACTCCAGTATTCTTGCCTGGAGAATTCCACAGACAGAGAAACCTGGCACGCTACAGCTCATGGTCGAGAAGAATCTGACATGACTGAACGACTTTCACTTCGGGCTTCCCTGGTGGTGCTAGTGGTAAAGAACCCTCCTGCAATGCAGGAGGTATAAGAGATTTTGGCTCAATCCCTGGGTTGGGAAGATCCCCTGGAGGAGGGCATGGCAATCCACTCCAGTATTCTTGCCTGAAGAATCCCATGGATGGAGGAGCCTGGTGGGTTACAGTCCATGGGGTCACAAAAGAGTCTGAAACAACTTAGCATGCAAATGGCTTTGAAGAAGATGTGGTCCTAGGGGAAGGCAGAAGTTGCATATTTCCTGAGGTCTAGCCTTCGATGTTATATAATATTACTTCCACCACATCCTGATGTCCAAAACAGATCACAGGGTCAGCCCAATATTCAAGGGAAGGAATGACCATTTTCCTTATTTATGAATAAATATGGATAGTATTAAAGGTTGAAGTGTGTGTGACTCGGTCACGTCTGACTCTTTGTGATCCCATGAGGTGTAGCTCACTAGGCTCCTCTGTTCATGGAATCTTGTCCCTCCCAAATTTATATGTTGAAGTCCTAGTCCCTAGAATTCCTGATTATGTCTGTATTTGAAGATAGGGTTATTAAATCAGTAATCAAGATTAAATGATGTCACTAAGTTGCACCCTAATCTGTTTGGTATTCTTGCTGCTGCTGCTGCTATGTCGCTTCAGTCATGTCCAACTCTGTGGGACCCCATAGACGGCAGCCCACCAGGCTCTGCCATCTCTGGGATTCTCAAGGTAAGAACACTGGAGTGGGTTGCCACTTCTTTCTTCAATGCATGAAAGTGAAAAGTGAAAGTGAAGTCGCTCAGTTGTGTCCGACTCTTCACGACCCCATGGACTGCAGTCCACCAGGCTCCTCCATCCATGGGATTTTCCAGGCAAGAGTACTGGAGTGGGGTGCCATCACCTTCTCCATTGGTATTCTTACAAGAAAGCTATTAGGACACAGCCGTGTACAGAGGGAGGACCATGTGAAGACTTAGAGAGAAGATGATCATCTACAAGCCAAAGAGAAACCTTACAGAAAATTGACCTTGTCAATATTCTTATCTTGGGTTTCCAATCTTAAAAGCACCAAGGAAATAAATTTTTGTTGTTTAAGCCACACAGTCTATTGAACTTTATATGGCAGTTCTATAGCACACTAATAAAAATAACAAAGTATTTGCAGCCATCTTTACCAGATCTATAAACTGCTAGATTTGCAGTGTCTGGCTGACAGTTATCAACAGAGGTCTAGGGATTATGCGAGTTGATTCTGAGAGTAAAGATCAAGTAATAGATCACAATATATGATGAAATCAGAACAAATTTGTCAATGAAGGACATTCATCTAAGATTTGGGCTTAATGTATTGATATAAATACAGCTTGGATTGGCATGAACAGTCTACCAGGTTTGGTAACTGAAGACTTTATTCAATAGGACCCTAGAGTCAAAGAGGTTTGAATGCTAGAACTTTCTTGGCAAAAAGGAGGGAATTCTTGAAAAGTTCTGTGATGACTGTGCTTTGTAGACCCATGATGACGGTGGGATATGCTACAAGAAAATTGGTCTCACAAATTTCAGTGGGAATAATGGGATCCAGGAGTTGTAGAGGCCTGTGGTGCAACTTAATTGTCAGAGATAAGTGAGTGCAATTATAAAATTAAGCCCCAGGGAGAGAGTGGCAATCAGAGTAGTTTGACCCACAGGAAACTGTGGTGATGGCTAATTGATCAATGGGTATCTAGTAATGAAATAGATATGCAATCTTGACTTATAGATGGAAAATTTTTACCTTCAGTGCATACCAATCTGACTCAAGTTACCATAGTGAGGATTCATGGTCTTATTTCCAGCTCCCAGATCCAGGATAGCTCAACTATCCACGGCCAATCCATTGAAGGGGAGGTCAGGTCTCCTTGAGAGAAGACTCTTGGGATGCTTACCAGATGAATCTTTCCCCAGTTTCTTCAGAGGGGGCCTATTGCCATTTTTTAGGGTGAAAGGGAACAAGGGAATGGGAAGTATCTGGATGTCCCAGAAGTTATTGGCTCTAAGCCTATGTCTTATCACAATCAGAGACATGTGCTTAGTCGCTAAGTCATGTCCGACTCTTTGAGACACCATGGACTGCCGCCCGCCAGGCTCCTCTGTCCATGGGATTTCCCAGGCAAGAATACTGGAGTGGGTTGCCATTTCCTTCTCCAGGGGATCTTCCCAACCCAGGGATCAAACCCCTGTCTCCTGCATTGCCGACGGGTTCTTTACCACTGAGCCACCAGGGAAGCCTCAGAGACGTGACACATAATAATAAAGTCCTGTCACGCAACCTAGAGGTTTTTGGAAGTCAGATGATGAATTATAAGTCTTGGCATGAGTCTAATTCACAGGGACTAAGGATCTGTGGACCCACACTGTGCTTATATTCCCAGACTACAAATGTATGTTGATATGCAATGACTTCTATGAATGACTTGCAGTGACTCTCGCCCCTCGTGTAATATCCTCTTCTTTGAGCACGTGTGGAATCGGTGAATGTGATGAGCTGTCGGTTGTGATTATGTTATGTTATGTATCAAGAGACACATCATCCGAATGGGCCTAATCTAATAACATGAATCCTTTGAAAGCGGAGTTCTGTTACAGCAAAATAAAGGAAGAAGTGGCAGAAGAAGAAGTCAGAGATTTGAGGAACAGAGGGCAGTCTTCAGCCGCAGCTAGCAAGACAATGAACACCTCAGCCCTCCAGTTGCAAAGAACAGAATTCTGCAAACAATTGAAATGAATTTGGAAATGGATTCTTCTCCAGAGCTTTCAGATAAGAGTCCAACCCAGCCAAACCTTGATTTTGAATTTGTGTGAGACCTCAAGCAGAGAACCTGGTCGAGTCCATCCAGAATTCTCACCTGCAGAACTGCAAGATGATAAATAGGTATTTTTTTTTAAGCAGCTAAATTTGTGGTAATTTGTTACTTAGTGACAGAGAATTAGAAATACATTGGGAATACACATACTTAGTAACTGGCAGAATCCTTCCAATTTACTGACTCATTAAGTGAGGGACACTTTGATACTTGATAAGGAATTTCCCACCTATTTTTTCCAAATAAAGAAGCAACACTATATATCTGGGGGCAACTGTGGACATAAACACCACCATAAAAACCTGAAAGATTTAGGGGTGATGATTCCCTATTTAACTCGAGTCTTTGTCTAGTGCAAAATACAAGTAGCTTGAGAATAACCAGATAATCACAAATACAATCAGATAGTGATGCCAACAACAACAATAGTTCAAACTGAGAGATGTTAGCTAGAAGAAGTTAAGTCTCTGTCATCTAATATACAGTTCTTTCTTTTTTTTTTTAATTGAAGTATAATTGCTTTACAATATTGTGCTAGTTTCTGCTGAAGTGAATCAGCTATACGTATACATATATCCCCTCCCGCTTGGGCCTCCCTTCCACTGGAACCTTTGGTATACACAGAGAGCTTAGCTGGGTGCTTTGTGCTCTGTGCCCTGTGGTGACCTAGTACACAGCTATCAAGGAGGCAAATGTTTTATTATTTTTTCCCCAATATCCACTGACAGAGGTAGTCAGAAGCAGTTTGCCTTCATGTGGCCAGGACATGAGTCCATGCTATTAAGACAGGGTTAAATCAGCATTGTCGGTTCTCCTGCTTACTGTTTTAATATTGTCATGAGGGAACTTGATTATCTTGTTGTCCTATAGAATACCACGTTAGTTCTACTACATAAAAGACATGATGTTAATTGGACTAAAAATTTATATACATTCTGAGACACATGGCATGCCAGAGCATGAGAGAAAAACCGAAAATTCAAGAGCCTGGTATATTGGTAAAGCTTCTAGGCATCTAGTGGTCTGGAAAATTTTCATTTAGGGGTAAGATTCAAATATCTGCCTATTGTCTTCAAGGGAATGTGTGTGTGTGTGTGTGTGTGTGTGTGTGTGTGTTTATAGATAGTGTAGTGTAAACCCTGACGGCTGGCTTTTGTTATTGTAATTCAAGTGCCTGACTTAAGTTTTGATTGCTCAGGCATCCACTTTAAAGAAGCATTCGCTTCAGTGAAGGCTATCTCGAATAAACACTTGAGAGCCACAGGACTAGATAAAGGGAAGAGCAGGACATGTTCTCAGCCTCCCACCTCCACAAGCACACTATGCAGCTCCTTTGTGTAGAGATTCTGGTTGATTTAGATAACTGGCCGTTTAGGCTCCCCATTTTTCTTTCTTTCTCTCTCTTCTAATGCTTTTAATTCACCAATAGTGAGCTTGGAAGACCTTAGATCCCCACCCTCGACCCCAATAAAAGCAGAACCCCAGGCCCTGAGTTTGCATTCTCTCTCTCCCTATGACTTAGCTGTCCACTCTCTTGTGCCGTGTATACTCTAGGGTCTATAAGTAACAAACTCTCCTTCAGAGTCTCCTAATAGTCATTGCTAAAGAGTGTCTTGCAATCATAATAAGAAGCACAAGCATCAGTCCACTCATAACACTGTTTTGGAAAGAGATGTCCCTGGGAAGCTCATCAGGACCCAGGTGAATGCCCCCAGGCATTTCTAGTTGATAGCACTACCATTGTTGGGGTGAGACCAGCATAAAACAGATAGATGGATAGCTGGATAGCTGGCTAGCTAGCTAGATATAGATATTCTCAAAATCAACTAACCATCCCTGCTTGCAATGCTTCTGCCAGCATCACCAGTCATGGACTTAAAAATGTTTCATCTATTTCCATGTTATCCCATACTTTATGCCTCTTATATAGGAACTTATTTTATGGTGAAAGAAGAAAGTACATGGTTAGACTTAAATCCACTGGGTCCCCTCACTGAGGAGAAGTTGACTTGATAGACAGATGGAAAGCCTTGTTTGAAGTGCTTACAGTGCTAGCTGGGAGAAGACACTTTGTGAGGTCAGAACTTCCAAGGTATCATGTACGCATGCTAAGTTGCTTCAGTCGTATCTGACTATTTGAGATCCTGCCAGGCTCTTCTGTCTGTGGGATTTTCCAGGCAAGAATACTGGAATGGGTTGCGATTTCCTTTTCCAGGGGATCTTTCCGCCCCAGGGATCAAACTTAAGTTTCCTGCATCAGCAGGCAATTTCTTTACCACTGCACCACCCGGGAAGCCCATTTATCTATTGGTGTATAACAAATTATTCTGAACTTTGGTGGCTTAAAACAATAGGCATTTATTAGTCCAGCTTTATGCTTAAGGATCTCTCACAATGCTACAGCCAAGGCAGCATCTCATGTGAAGACTCAACTGGGGAGTCCAAGTTTACTCACAAT
This sequence comes from Bos javanicus, assembly GCF_032452875.1. Lineage (NCBI taxonomy): Eukaryota > Metazoa > Chordata > Mammalia > Artiodactyla > Bovidae > Bos > Bos javanicus. The sequence continues at coordinate 73,613,835 of NC_083872.1, read as the reverse complement.
GTTGTCAGCAGAATTCAGTTCTGCTCTAGCTATTGAACTATCTCGGCTATTTACTGAAGGTTGCCTCAGTTCCTCTTCATAGGGTCCCTGATAACATGTCAAGTTGCTTCTTCATCAGAACAGATATACCAGAAGAGCAAAAGAAAGATGGGGAGTGGATACAGAGAGCAAGAGAGAAAAAGAGAAAAGGAGATGAAATCCTGAATTGCCTAATCTCAAGAGTAACATGGCATCATTGTTGCCATATTCTAAACATTAGAATCAAGTCACTAAGTCTCACCCATACCTGCACAATCAGGGGAGAGGTTTACACAAAGGTGTAAATACCAGGAGGTAGAGACCACAGGAGGTCAGTTTAGAAGGCTGCATAGGGACAGCCCTGGTGCCCAGTGGCTAAGACTCCATGTTCCCAATGAAGAAGTCCCAAGTTCGATCCCTGGTCAGGGAACTAGATTCTCACATGCTGCAAGTAAGAGTTTGCGTACCACAGCTAAGATCTGGCACAACAAAAAAACATTTTAAAAAGAAGGTTGCATGCCTCAAGGTACTTATTTTATGATAAAACAATTGAACCAATAGGCTTTATTCCTTTGTGCCCTATCACACAAAAGGACTAAATTGAAGGTCAAATGGGACCCAAGGAAATTCTCTAGGTCCCTCCTCACACTTCCTTTTCCAATAGCACTGGTCAATGGAAAACTGTTACAGTCTAGTAAGGAAAGATGATGAATGACTAAGACCCTAAAGACATGAGGGTTGATCATATTACCTGGTAAAGAAAATGCAGGAGATGCTCTGTAGGTAGTAATTTTAGCATGGTAGAAGGAAGTTGTGGTTATCAATTCATGCCTGTGACTAGTTACAAAAGTGTGAACTGTAGCAGCTAAGTTTTGGGTGAATTCATTTTTCCTTTGCCTTCTTCCTCACCCCTCTACTACCTTATATAAAGAGCTCTCTTTGTGTTAATATTCTAGGTGTAAGGTGGGATATGACTGAATTGGCATTATTAGGTGATGATAGAACAGCTGATGGAATCTTGTGTGTTCTACCTGTGAAGGACGTGAATTTTCTACTCTAAGCTAAGAGTGAATGCAAAGGGACAAAAGAAGGTGATTATGCTGAATATTCTTCATTTTCTCTCCCAAATCCACTCCCTACATTTCTCTATCATTGCTCTCTGTGCCCTGAGAGACTGACCTCTAAGGATAGTTGGATTTCTGTAGGATTCAGTCAAAGAGAGTCATTGGGATAAGATTAGAGGTGGCAGGGGAGAGAACTTGAGTATTTATCTCCCTGTGTCCCTTCTGCATCAGTTTGGCAATGGATATTTTCTTCTAGCCAAAGTCGCAGTTCCAATTAGAAGACCATGTTCTGCTAGATCCAAAGCTCTCATTAGTTTTGGTAACAGCCTCTTCCTTTACCCCTTCTGGTATGCTGCTGCTGCTGCTAAGTCACTTCAATCGTGTCCGACTCTGTGTGACCCCATAGACGGCAGCCCACCAGGCTCCCCCGTCCCTGGGGTTCTCCAGGCAAGAACACTGGAGTGGGCTGCCATTTCCTTCCCCAATGCATGAAAGTGAAAAGTGAAAGTGAAGTCGCTTAGTTGTGTCCAACCCCCAGCGACCCCATGGACTGCAGCATACCAGGCTCCCCCGTCCATGGGATCTTCCAGGCAGGAGTACTGGAGTGGGGTGCCATTGCCTTCTGGTATAGGAGAGGTAAAAGATTTTCACTACTGCTGGCCTCAGGATGCTTCATTATCCCTTGTGTGTTTCTCTTAACCCTGCCCTCACTTTTATAAATAGTTTTCTCTTAAACTTCATTCCTTTTGTGCAAACCATCTATTTCATGTTGGGATCATGATCAATTCAGTTACAGTGATGCATCAGAAATTTTTATGAATATTGGTTTCCTTTTCCATTCAGAAGATAAATGCAATTGAAGTGTATGCTCATGAATTATTTAGTACATTTTTCAAGAAAATCAGAGATACCAAAGGAACATTTCATGCAAAGATGGGCTTGATAAAGGACAGAAATGGTATGGACCTAACAGAAGCAGAAGATATTAAGAAGAGATGGCAAGAATACACAGAACTGTACAAGAAAGATCTTCACGACCCAGATAATCACGATGGTGTGATCACTGACCTAGAGCCAGACATCCTGGAATGTGAAGTCAAGTGGGCCTTAGAAAGCATCACTATGAACAAAGCTAGTGGAGGTGATGGAATTCCAGTTGAGCTATTTCAAATCCTGAAAGATGATGCTGTGAGAGTGCTGCACTCAATATGCCAGCAAATTGGGAAAACTCAGCAGTGGCCACAGGACTGGAAAAGGTCAGTTTTCATTCCAATCCCAAAGAAAGGCAATGCCAAAGAATGCTCAAACTACTGCACAATTGCACTCATCTCACACGCTAGTAAAGTAATGCTCAAAATTCTCCAAGCCAGGCTTCAGCAATATGTGAACTATGAACTTCCTGATGTTCAAGCTGGTTTTAGAAAAGGCAGAGGAACCAGAGATCAAATTGCCAACATCTGCTGGATCATGGAAAAAGCAAGAGAGTTCCAGAAAAACATCTATTTCTGCTTTCTTGACTATGCCAAAGCCTTTGACTCTGTGTATCACAATAAACTGTGGGAAATTCTGAAAGAGATGGGAATACCAGACCACCTGATCTGCCTCTTGAGAAATTTGTATGCAGGTCAGGAAGCAACAGTTAGAACTGGACATGGAACAACAGACTGGTTCCAAATAGGAAAAGGAGTACATCAAGGCTGTATATTGTCACCCTGTTTATTTAACTTATATGCAGAGTACATCATGAGAATCGCTGGACTGGAAGAAACACAAGCTGGAATCAAGATTGATGGGAGAAATCTCAGTAACCTCAGATATGCAGATGACACTACCCTTATGGCAGAAAGTGAAGAGGAACTCAAAAGCCTCTTGATGAAAGTGAAAGTGGAGAGTGAAAAAGTTGGCTTAAAGCTCAACATTCAGAAAATGAAGATCATGGCATCCGGTCCCATCTCTTCATGGGAAATAGATGGGGAAACAGTGGAAACAGTGTCAGACTTTATTTTTCTAGGCTCCAAAATCACTGCAGATGGTGACTGCAGCCATGAAATTAAAAGACGCTTACTCCTTGGAAGGAAAGTTATGACCAACCTAGATAGCATATCGAAAAGCAGAGACATTACTTTGCCAACAAAGGTTCGTCTAGTCAAGGCTATGGTTTTTCCTGTGGTCATGTATGGATGTGAGAGGTGGACTGTGAAGAAGGTTGAGCGCCGAAGAATTGATGCTTTTGAACTGTGATGTTGGAGAGGACTCTTGAGAGTCCCTTGGACTGCAAGGAGATCCAACCAGTCCATTCTGAAGGAGATCAGCCCCGGGATTACTTTGGAAGGAATGGTGCTAAAGCTGAAACTCCAGTACTTTGGCCACCCTATGCAAAGAGTTGACTCATTGGAAAAGACTCTGATGCTGGGAGGGATTGGGGGCAAGAGGAGAAGGGGACAACAGAGGATGAGATGGCTGGATGGCATCACTGACTCAATGGACGTGAGTCTCAGTGAACTCCGGGAGTTGGTGATGGACAGGGAGGCTTGGCTTGCTGCAATTCATGGGGTCGCAAAGAGTCGGACACGACTGAGCGACAGATCTGATCTGATGATAAAATTTGTTTTGTGTTTCACAAAAGATGTTCCATCAACACTTATTGAATGAAATGTATGAGTTGTGACCTGAAATCTAACAAGACCATAGGGACAAAAGTGAAGGAACTTTCAAATACATTAGTAACGAGTTACTGCCAGAGTCTGGAAGGATAGATGTGACTGGCCTGAGTTCATGATGCACACAGTTCTGAATTTTCCTTAAAGGGAAAACTGGCTAAATTTGACCCTTTACAGAACTTATTTTGATGGAGAGAGAGGAGAGAGAGAGCGCACTGAGGATGAGAATCTTCTCTGGTGAAGGACTTTCTGAAAGGCTACACGAAAAGACTGGGAGCGCTAAACACAACTTTCTTCACGAAACAGCTGCTAAAGGCTGACCCTCAACTTCAACTCCAGTCTCCCCCGAGCAGGGGAGTGAGAGGGGTGGCTGTCTGCTTGTTCCGTTAAGATCCCCCAAAGCCTGGCCCCCATGTGAATGGAAATACAGTGGGTGATTTTACTCCCCTTCCTCCATTCTTGTTTGGCAAATGCAGGCTGATGCTACTCAGTGTCCATAACATCTCAGAGGTGACTAGGTGTGCTAAATGCTTCTATTTTATTTTTAATTTTTTAAATTTTCATATAATTTTTAGAGGTTACTTTCTGCTTGCCTCTGACTATTTTTAAGGCTTGACTTTCAGTTGACTTTAAAGCAACATATTTGGATAAAGCGCTATCCTTGGCTTTGAGAAGTTGGCATGAGTCGGCTCACTGAGGCACTTTTTGATCTAACTTTCCTCAAATGGAGAGACCCATGGATCATGTTGAGTACCAGATTTCTTGAGCCTTATCCCAAGGTACTTAAAGACTTTCACTCTGACCCTGGGAAAGTACCTGCCAAAATTCTGGTCTCAGAATTACCATCTGTGTGTATGTTTCTCTCTTTTAATCTTTTCCAGAAAGATAGTCCCTAGAGTTCTTTGTTCATTTTCAGCTATCTCTGGCCTTTCTCTGAATTGCTTAAGATACAGTGATGTCTTTCTGATTGATATCTATGGAGGAACCATTTAAACTGACTTTGTTAGAGAACTTGTAGAAGATTAAAAGAGTCTGTATTACAGTGTTATATTAAAAGATGCCTTTTCAAAGCCATATACACAATATGTCACAACCATTTAAAATATAAACTGAACACTTAAAAAACAGCATACATGACTTTGGGATGTGGAAAAAGGAGTTAATTTTACGTAATTACATGTATAATTGTATATGTTTAAAATAATTTTTGATGACTAAATATTGCATGTTCAGTGAAAATATTAACTTTATTTAAAATAGGTTTAGGTTCATGATTTGAAATTGTGGGGTTTGCACACTGCTCACAGCACTGACTGAAGGGATCAGCTGGGGCTGAAATCTAGACCAAGCTTGACTATGGCATCGAGGTCACCTTCCCAGAATTCTACCTCTTTCTAATCTATGTCTCAGAGGAGGCAAATTTTCTTATCCTCATGGAAACTTTATAAAGAATACTGTAAACTCAGGATATAGAGCTGATGAATAAGCTGATCGGGGCTTCCTGGGGGCTCAGTGGTAAAGAATCCATCTGCCAGTACAGGAGACACAAGAGACTAGGGTTTGATTCCTAGGTCGGGAAGATCCCCTGGAGAAGGGCATGGCAACCCACTCCAGTTTACTTGCCTGGAGAATCCTATGGACAGTGGAGCCTGGCAGCCTATAGTCCATAAGGTAGCAAAGAGTTGTATAAGACTGAGTGACTGAGCATGAATAAGCTGGTTAGCTTCATAATGGGAGGTTGGGGTCCTAGGTAATTTACCTAAATGGGACAATTGTTTTATGTGTTCCCCATCCTCTGACATCATTTAGAAGCCCAGAACAACTGGTGTATAATTGTGCTTTGTTGGGTCCAAATAGAGCTGAACGATTCCAATCCAATCCCTTGTGCTAGGAAGATGTGCCAACTTTCAGTGGCAACTTTGCAGCCTAAAGTTTGATTTCAGCAAAATGTTGGTGGTTTGGATCATTCAGCCCAAGACTCTCTGAGTAAGTGTTGCTCTCAGAAGAAAGTTGGACTGATGCTATCTGGTAGAAGTTAATCAGAAATTTCTTATCCCAGGTTTCTCAAATAGACTTTTGCAAGATATTAATGTGGTTTGTATCCACACACATTGCATGCATGCATGCTCAGTTGTGTTTGACTCTGTGATCCCGTGGACTGTAGCCCACCAGGCTCCTCTGTTCATGGAATTTTCCAGGCAAGAATACTGGAGTGGGTTGCCATTTTCTTCTCCAGGGGATCTTCCCAACCAAGGAACTGAACATGCATCTTCTGTGTCTCCTACATTGCAGGAGTATTCTTTACCATTTGAGCCACTGGGAAAACCCATACTGACACATTGGGGAAGCCCATACAGACACATGTGCACACATAAATGTTGCAACAATAGTTTTAATTAAAGAATATTAAATATCCTGTTTTCTTGAAGGACTCAAAGGTCAAGAGCAATACCATAGTCCTTAGTACTGGCACATGGTAAAGAGTTACTTTTCCAAGGATGTGAATGCATCTTGGCTTGCACTGGCTCAACACGCTCTCCAGCCTTGGTCTTAGGGGAGGTGGGTGGGATAGACAACTTTGGAGAGATTAAAAACTGAAGGCTTTTCAGAGAAAGGGCTGTCAGGGATCTGCGAGTCCCCAGTCCTCTCTCCACCATAGAGCAGGGGGTGCTTCCCCCACAACTCCAGCCAAGCAAGGAGAACTTCAAGAAGACATATCAAGAACTTGACATGTGTTCCCTGGAGTTGAGGAGTGCAGGGCCTGGTATCTGACTCACATCTGAAAAGTCTGAACATGAGAACTGGGGCTGCACCAGCTGGCATGAGAGCAAGTCGAACTGCTCTGGGAAGGGCCCTGACTGATAGAATATGGAGCACAAAATGCATTCCTATATATGTAAAGTCAAGTTTGGATCCTTAGGAAGGGCATGGGGTTTAGGGGTCCTGAGAAGGACTCTCCCTGAAAAGACCACCTGGAAGGGGGTGAAAGTGAAAGTGTTAGTCACTCAGTTGTGTCTGACGCTTTGCAACCCCATGGACTGTAGCCTGACAGGCTCCTCTGTCCATGGAATTCTCCAGGCAACAATATGGGTGGTGAAGTGAATAAAATAGAGGAGTGGTTCACTGGAAACCAGGGAACTGTAGGAAAAGTCATCAAAGGGGTAATGGCTAAGAAGATACAGTGAGAAAGGAAGTTTATAGAGACCCAACAAAGATGCTGTAAGAACAGAAGGGTCACCTTTGGGCATGCATATTATTTGTAAGTTTCCAACTGAACTCAAACAGAGTTTGTCAGATCAGATCTTCCCACCCTTTCCAAACTTTGTGGGTCTCAAAGAGCAGTTGGGAAGTGGAGGAGAAGGTAGTAGAAGGTGAAGAAGTAGAGAAAAAGGGACTCTAACTTTCCTTCTCATCTCAGCTTCTCAGCCTAAGGTTGGCCTGAACTGGGGGCAGAAAAATGTTTCAAATTGAAGTTGGAGTTTTGATATTTTGCTGGACTCTATTTTTTGATACCTAGCCAAAGGCTATTTGCTTAATAATATTGCCATGAAACTATGAGATCTTCCTGAGGTTTCTTCATAGCTAAGGAAAAACAAATCAAGAGAGAGAAAAATGTGTGAGAAACACTGTGATTTTCTGCTCACATCTTACTGAGTTTGGCTCATTCAGTTGACCGGCTATGGATAGTTAAATATAATGTCTTGCTGACTGGCCTTACCTACTGATAAGAGCAACCTGGTCTTATGCTTTTTTTTTACAGCATTGTTACACAAAGAGCACCCAGCAGCCTACTTGTTAGAGACGATTTCAAATCACAGTGTCTACTTCTAGTCATTTGAGTTTTCTTCTGTGATGTTGAAATTCTTATCTGGAAATTCAAGTCTTTCTGGTCCCACCATTTAATTTTCTTGTTGCAATTTGCTGCCTCTTCTGTCATTGGTTTCACAACGATCAGCTAGTCTCTGATGATTCCACTGGACTGACCCTGATGACTTCTCCCTGACCCCAGTGAGAAGGCATTGCTTTCCTCATGGCCACAGTGTCATCTTGGTTGCTTGCACTGCTTCCCTAGAACAAGAAATGAGACCTGCCCCCTTGAAACTGAGGGTTTTACAACTGCTGTCTGTCTCAGAAACCAGCCACTTCTACTTCTGGTGCTGATGCTGCCACCTGTTGAGGGTGCCTGAAAAAGCAGAATGCTCAGTGGTGTCCCTCGTCCTTAGCTGTCTCCACACACCTGGGGCACATTGAGGTGTCAAGCCCTTGGACCACTTCCCCTCTCTCCACATGTCTCCACTGCTTCCAGCCCCAGAGAGGAAGAAGTCCTCTTTCCTTTATTCCAAAAACTACCCTATTTCCTGTCCCCAGATTAACTACTTCCAGAGGATGACTTGACAAAGCAAATGTTAATTTCTTTTTACAAAAGTGCTCTATTACCAACCAGTAAATGTACTGGTGGCTCAGACAGTATAGAATCTGCCTGCAATGTGGGAGACCTGGGTTCAGTCCCTGGATTGGGAAGATCCCCTGGAGGAGGGCATGGCAACCCACTACAGTGTTCTTACCTGGAGAATTCCATGGACAGAGGAGCCTGGTGGGTTATAGTCCATCCGGTTGCAAAGAGTCGGACACGACTTAGTGACTAACAATGTAATTTTGACCTTCTCAACCTAACAAGATGATAACAAAATTTACTTTTTCTAGGCTTCAGAGTATCCTTGATCACTTTTTCATATAAAAAGCTAAATACATTTATGAAATTATCTCAATAATTATGTGATAAACTACATTGAAAATGTGTCATGTCACAACATTAATGTCATCCTTTTTAACATATTGTCTTATCATCTTAATACATGTTTGTATAGTATTCAAATTGTATTGCATGGTAAATATTTACCTATTCCCCATGGATCTATGGCAGAAAGAAGGAAGCTTTGAGTCAACTGTGAGTCTCATGTACTTCAACTATCTGAATCAAACAAACAAAAAAAGGATAACCAAAAAGCCCCTCAAAATACAATTCCAAATGAAGACAAACAATTGCACCTTATAATACATGAGTTACCATTGGCATTCCATCAGTGCATGAAACTTGTGACAGTGTTCAAAGTGTCAAATGTTTTAATAATTGGCAAATACAGTGCTATCAGATGAGTGGGGGCTGGTAGGTAGGGAGTAGCGAAGGGCTGATCAGGTTATCTACAAATTATGAGCCCTTGAGTTCCTGCTGGGATCCCAGTGGCAGAGAGAATGAACAATCAGAGTTTGCTTTGCAGTTAAGAATGTGGGAGTTATAGGAGGTGCCACAAAAAATTGTCATTTATCTTGCTGCCCAGGAGGTGTGGATGGAACTCTAGTGACCTGCGAGGAATGAGTTATGTTTGTTTTTCTACCTGAAGGCTCTTGTCAGTTATGGGTTCTATAAATGTAAACTGGTACCCTGTAGGGGAGAAGGTTATAGGGCTTTGGGGATTTCTTTCTGTGCTGCTTCTTATTAGTAAGGATGAAACAGTCCTTGTCTGGGTGGGAGATGTAATCCAATAAGGTCAAAGAAAAGAAAAGATTCAGGGAGGCAGAAGAGAAATTAAAACCATTGTCCACAGGGCTGGCCAGAGGAAGAATGCATTGTGGAAGAGCAAGGGAAGGGAAAGACTTTGAAACTGGAGTGCTGGCAGGTCTGGGGCTCTGCCTGCCGAAGAACGCTGTATGTTCTGGAAGAACTGCAGCAGCTCACGCTTGGGAGCAGTGAAGAAACAGGATCAAGGAGCCTTAGACAATGAGTCCAGGAGAAAAAGACACCCGGGGTGGTCTGAAAGTCTGCCGAGCTATATGGGGGTGTGTGCACGCAGATTGGATATGCCTGATCTGGAGGGGAGCTGGCTCCTTGCAGTGGCTGAGTGTCTGCCAAGATGTGTCAGACTTAGCAATCACTATCCACTTCTTTCAGGATGTGTGGGTAAAATTGATCCAACCTTATGTAGCTTGAAACTTGTCTCAGTATTAATAGTTTGATGTCTGGGGAAGAAGACTGAAGGCTCCCCACAACACAAGATATTGACATTTTTTTCCCCATGAAATGATGATCATTTAGAGGAGAAAGGAAGATATGTGGAATGAAACTTGTAAAAATGTCAAAGAAATGGGCCTTGGCCTTCTAGACTGTGTTTTGAAATACTAGGATAAAGAGTTTGCTAGTACTAGAGGCAACTGGAAAGAAAGGGTTTTATTAAAAGCATTGGTTATAAAACCATGAATGAGTTAATCATATACACAACTTACATAGACTTCTGTTGATTATAACACAGGTGAAAAATTACAGTTGCGTAGTAAAAAATAATAATGATTGAGGTTCCACCATTGTCTTTCTTAAAAAAAAAAAAACTGTTGTGATCTTTGGTCTTCTAGTTTACTCAGGTATATGCAGCATGCAAAACTGCAAGGTCGTGGTCAAGGGTAATAAGAGAGACTGTGAATTGAAGGACAAAGCGACATTGGTGCTTGGTTTTAAAACCTAGCAACCTATAGGTTTTTTCCAACCTATTTATTATTTTTAACTTGCAATAACAAGACCAACTTTAAGCTATGAAAAACACCTTTCATTCCGAAATTTTTGAAAGAAAAACAGCTTTGTTATTTTGAGTCTGAAATTCTCTACTCAATTTTTTTTCTTTCCTAGAAGAAACAATTGCTATTATAACATGATTTCCTGATAAAAGTTGTGTTTTCTCAAGAATATATCTTTTATGTTTTGTGGGAGAGTTAAGGGTGGACAAAGGACTTGTGATGTAACAAATTCCTTCTTTTCTATGCAGGGTCTTACCTTGGATGTCACTTTCCTGGGAAATCTTTCCCATCTCCGTTCCAAGGTCAGACCTTATCACAGCAGGTTATTATGTATTTACATGTTGCCCATCCATTCTGGACTAGATTTAACTTTCCCAAATGGCATGGGCTATGTCTTTTTTAGGAAATGTATTTTTTAACTGAAGTATGGTAGCTTCCCTGATACTGGGAAAAACTGAGTGCAATAGGAGAAGAGCCAACAGAGCCTGAGATGGTTGGATGGCATCATCAACACAATGGACATGAGTATGAGCAAACTCTGGGAGACGGTGAAGGACAGGGAAGCCTGGCGTGCTGCAGTCCAAGGAGTTGCAAAGAGTCGGACACGACTTAGTGATTGAACAACAGCGTACTTACTTTGCAATGTTGTGTTAGTTTCTACTGTATACAAAGTAAATCAGTATATATGTACATATATCGCCACCCTCTTGGGCCCCCACCCCCACCATCCCACCCATCTAGGTCATCATGGAGCACCGAGCTGAGCTCCCTGTGCTATACTGCAGGTTCCCACTAGCCATCTATTTCACTCATGGTAGTGTATATATGTCAATCCTAATCTCCCAGTTCGTCCCACCTTCCCTTTCTCTCCTTATCTGGGCATATCCTCTGAGAAAACCATAATTCAAAAAGACACATGCACCCAATGTTCATTGCAGGACTATTTATAATAATCAGGACAGAAGCTATGTCTCGTTCACTGTTTACAGTACACCAAGCAAAGGAAATCAGTCCTGAATATTCGTTGGAAGGACTGATACTAAAGCTGAAACTCCAGTACTTTGGCCACCTGATGGGAAGAACTGACTCATTGGAAAAGACCCTGATGCTGGGAAAGATTGGAGGCAGGAGGAGAAGGGGACACCAGAGGATGAGATAATTGGATGGCATCACTGACTGGATGGACATGAGATTGAGCAAGCTCTGGGAGTTGGTGATAGACAGGGAAGCCTGGTGTGCTGCAGTCCATGGGGTTGCAAAGAGTCAGACACTGACTCTGAGCGATGGAACTGAACTGAACTGAAGCACAATAATGATCTCATAAATGCTGATTGAATGAGTGAATTGACAGAAGAGATTTTTGATGAGGTTTAAAGACTCTGATGCTGGGAGGGATTGGGGGCAAGAGGAGAAGGGGACGACAGAGGATGAGATGGCTGGATGGCATCACTGACTCGATGGATGTGAGTCTGGGTGAACTCCGGGAGTTGGTGATGGACAGGGAGGCCTGGCGTGCTGCAATTCATGGGGTGGCAAAGAGTCAGACATGACTGAGCAACTGAACTGAACTGAACTGAACTGAAATGAAGAAGGAACAGATGAGGTCTAGTGAGAATCTGGAGGAGCTCATTTGGCCAAATCAAGACAATCAAAACATGAGGAATAAATATGAGCAAGTGAGTTGAAGAGTCACAGGGGTAAGGAGGAAGGATACAGGTGAGCAAGAAGAGTCCATACCAAGGGAACAGTATCTAGAATCCAAAGAAAGCAAAGAGACAATGCACTTCGTTCTACTAGAACAGAAATGTAATGTTCTTGAAAAACTTCATATGATAAAAAAATCAAGTTGTTTAAGTATCATTTCAACACGAAAAGAAGGTTAGGGGGTTAGAGATTTTCAAACTCAAAATAACAGATGATGCTTTTTCTATGTGGATTTCAAAATCTTCAAAGAATTAAGATCTCCTACCAGTGGGAATTTCAACCAGGCAGACATCTGCTGGATGTCTAACCCTGTGAAAATGCATCAACTGGTAAATTGTTTAAAAGTCTAACAATCATTTCATTTTTCAGAGACTGGAACAAGCAATAAAGAGGGATGCAGTGAACTTAGCCGTGTTGGACGCAGAGCAGGGCAGTGATAAGGAAGTAGAGGCCCTTTCTTGGAGTCCTTCCCTCTGTTCCTCCCTCCTGTTCTCTTTTCCTTCAGCACTTACTGTGTGCTCAGTGCCGGTGACACAAGATGAAGATTAATAACAGTCCATTCATTTCTGTCCTCAAGGAGCTCATAGCCCAAGGAGAAAATAGACAGCCATAGGTAACTAAAAAGTAATGTAAGGGATGCTTTATCTGGGTTCAGAATGCAAAATTATAAACAAAGAATGGTGTGCATACGGTGGCACTGGCTATGGGGATGGTTCCATTTGGCTCTATTTGAAAAATTCCTTGTTAGCTTGTGTAAGAGTTTCTACTGCAACCGAGTGAGATAGGCAAAGGGCTTGACAAGAATTCCAAGTTGAGGGGGAAGCTTGGGAGAGGCATGGACATGAAAGTATGTCAGAGTGTATGGAGGAATGATGAACTGCCTGGTGTCGTTGAAATAAGAGGTATATAGAAAGAATGCCAAGGTAAGCCTGCAAATGCGAGCCTGTAAAGGTGTCTGCTTCACACATGTTGTATGTGTTAGATAAATGTGAGTTGTAAAAGCAAATAAATAGAAGGATTTTAAATAAAGGAGTTAAATGATTAGATTTGCATTTTAACACCTAGAAGTGAGTGGTTAATGGCATAGAAGGGAACTCTGAGCATAAATAATGAAATGCAATCTACCTTACTTAGTTTTGAACACAGGAGACTTTGAAAAGGGTCAGGAAAAAAAAAGATAGGGTTGGTCTTAGAGCTTTAGATGTGAGAAGAGAGAACTCGTTAGGAGATGCCACAAAAGAAACTAGATACATTTATTTATTCATTAATTCAGGTAAGTTTTATTAAGTAATGAATATATGTCAGGGATTTCAGTAGGTTCTTAGGATAGAGCTGTGAACGAAACAGCTCTGATCCTTGATCTTGTGGGCTTACTATCTAGAATGTACAGTCAGAACCCATTAGTTCTGGCTGTGGAATGAACTTAATGGGTTCTGTCAAGAAGAAGGAGGAGAAGGAGGAGGAAATAAATAATGTACTATTTTTTTGTGTGTTTAGTCGCCAAGACATATCTGACTCTGTGACCCCATGGACTATAGCCCACCAAACTCCTCTGGCTATGGGATTTCCCAGGCAAGAATAGTGGAGTGGGTTGCCATTTTCTTCTCCAGGGGATCTTCCCAACCCAGGAATCAAAACCGCATCTCCTGGATGGGCAGGTAGATTCTTTACCACTAAGCCACCAGGGAAGCCCAGAGATGAGGTTATTACTTCCCAAGTTAGGAGTTAAAAGTGAATTGTAGTATCACTGACTGGCTTCTTATTTTAACTGTAGGTCTGTACAGGGATTTTTTTTTATCTTTTACTTTTTCAGATCCAAACTTAGGATGTGTGAGCAGGAATCACCCTGCTCTTTGGATTTTGCTGATGTGCAGGATCTCTGCATCCTTTTCCAAAATATCCCTCTGCATCTCTCGTGCAGTACCCAGCTTCCCTCCAGGCCAGATGAAATAGTGTTTCTTTCTCCAAGTCTGTAAGGCAAGGAAATCAATTGAGCCCAATGACAGCATGATTCAGTGGGCTCTGGGCAGAGGCTGGGATATTGTCACTGGCTCTGTGTGTGGAGGAGGAAGCAAAAGGAGGAGAAATAAGAATTACCAGGCATGGTTGCTGAGAGTCTTTTTTTCCCTCTTCTATTTTTTGGGCACATCATACACCACATGGAATGGGATCTTAGTTCTCTGACCAAGGATTAAAACTATGCTCCCTGCAGTGGAAAAGTAGAGTCGTAACCACTGGACTACCAGAGAAGTCCCCAAAGTCTTTTTTAACATGAAGGCACACAGCACACTAGACCTATTGGCAGAAGACAATTCTGGCATCTTTTGAAAACAGTAACAAATAATAAGAACATAAAGTAAAAGTACCCTTCTGGCCTCCAGGAATCTCAGAGGTCTGGTGCTACCCTGGTGAGTCCAGCTCAGCTCTCAGGTGCCCCAGAGGTTCCTAGCAGGGCATGAATACAGGGAGGCTCTGAGAGCCAACTCCCTGCCAGGTGCTGAGCTAGGGCTCTTCATCTGCAGGCTCGACCAGTGCCCTGAGGCTCTGTGAGAGAAGCCTGCTGACAACCCGAACCCCACATGGAATTGAGGCTCCCAGAGGTAATTAGCTGGAACAAGGTCATCCATTCATTCTATGTAGACCCTCAGCATGTGACTTGGCCCTGGGCAAGGGGATACCGTGGTTAACAAATTAGGCAAGATCCTCCCTGTTAAAACGCTGTCAAAAGATAGACAGCTGGTATCTAAAGAAATATAAATGTGATTTTAGAGAGTGATCAGTGCCATGGAAACAATGGTGATAGAACGTGATTAAGAATAACCAGGGGTTTATTTTAGTTGCTGTGATCAGGGCAAGCCTCACAACAGAGGTGACATTTGAGCTGAGAAGTCCTGATGGGGAGGAGCTGGGCCTGAGGATGTCTGGGAAAGGTGTCTCAGGTAGATGACCTGCAGGTGTGAACTGTCCTTGGTGGGAATAAGCTTGACATGCTCAAGGGGCAAGAGAAAGGCCACTGTGGCTGTGGCATCATGTCAAAGGGGTCACAAAGGCCCCCCTTTGTGACCCCCTCAAAAAGAGGATTTGATCAGAGAAGGAGAAACACTGAGAATTATATAGCCAGAGCATTTGTTATGAGGATTTAACCTTGTGTACTTGTAGGATCTCACTGAAGAGCTTGTATAAGGCTGTTACTCCACATCTGGTTTTGGGTCTGAAGTCAGCAGGACAGGCGGGAAGGAAAGATGGACATGAAGTGGGAGAGAGCGGGGGCATATGTGACCAGCAGCAGCTGGAGCCCTTTGCCATGGAGTTGCACACACTGGACCAGGGTTTGGAGGAGCTAAAGGAAGGGGCAAGAGGGAGCTGGAGTTGGTCCAGCTATGTCGTTAGGTGAGGCAGCAGACTAGGAACAAGGTTTATGTGAACAGTAACAGCACCTGGGTTCCATACAGACCTTCATGGGGTAAGAAAAGAAAAAAAGAGCTGCCATTTTTTCCCCTTCCACTTCTCAGTCTCATACATGTGCCTTTGATGGTCAGTGTATCCTGGAGATACACGGGGAATTCTGGGAAGCCCACTTCTAGCTTACTAGCTCAAAAGAGACCCCATCCTTTGTCAACCTGTCATGCACTCATATCTCTTTTAGCCATAGTTAACTCCTCAACAATGACAATGGCAGAAAATTGCTCCCGTCTAATATGCTTTTGTATACAACTGAAAACACACTAACCTCCTTAAAAAAGGATGCATGTTGCTTTACCCACCTTTGGGTGATGTCCATTCTTCTTCCAGTTAAGTCCATTCCTCTGATATCTCATAGCTTCAATATTGAGATATAAGATAAAATCCTACTAAATGCATTTTATGTTATATGGTAGGGAAATGGGCAAGGGAAGGAAAAGAAATGGTTAATACGTACACAATGATATTCATATCAAAATAAGGGATAAATATTTATCACTATTACAGCCTTTGTTTCTCAACTGGTCATGTGATGGTAGCTAATATTTGTAACTTCTTTTTATGATATTCCCTTTGCTCACAGCAAGCAGGTTGGCTCCGTGTGGCCTCATGCCTTTGCGTGACAAAGTTTATCTTTGAAGCTTATCGGCAGCTCCTTCTGGAGATGGGAAACTGAGGCACAGAGCTGAAAGTTAGATAACTTCCTTGAGATCTTACAGTTAACAAGTGGTAGAACCATGATTTGAGCCTAGATGGCTGGAACTCAGAGATAAAGTTCTTCACAATCAGGTCAAGTGACCTCTTCACTAACTGAATAGAGAAATGTTGAGAAATGAGATGTGCCATGAAGCAGGCAAACCAGGGCCATGGAGTAGAGAGTGAAGAGAAGGGTGGAGTAGTGTCACTATGACGGGATGCTTCTGGAAGACCTCACTCAGGAGGTGATGTTCCAATGAAGTCTGATGAGGAAGTTCTAATGATGAGGAAGATCTGGCGTGAAATGGCCCCAGCACGAGGGTCTAATGGCCTCCATTGGGCCACTGAGAGTGAAGGAGAAAAAAGCAACAACAACGCAGTTTGTCTCCAGGCTGGATGTCCAGGTCAGAGGAGGGCTGGGCTGGAGAAGTTTTCAAAGGAGACTTAAGCCCAAGTGGCGTCAAGGCAGGATGCCGGCCCCCACCTCAGTGCATAGCTGCCCTGGGCTCCAGCCTGCAACCACTCTCCCTAGGTCCCAGCCATTTCTGGCTAATATTCATTGGCCTGGTGCTCTGGCTGAGAACTCAATGATACACGTATGCAGTCTGAGCTTTGAACAGGTAAACGTGTATTTCCTAATTCTGCCAGAGTTGGGGGCCAAGTCTCAGGGAGCAAATGTGTAACCAGGTGTCTTTGGAGTGGATGAGGCACTGGAGCTTATGGCAAAAGGCTGAAGGGCTCTCTGGGGCTCAGAAGACCACAGACCTTGTTCAGGAGGTTGTGTGGGAGGCCAGGTCTTTGCAAGGAATACTGGCTAAGTTTCTGGCAGAGCAGATGGGAAAAATGCAGTTTTTGTAGAATTCTGAATCAAGAATTTGGCGATCTAAGTATTTATACTGTTTCTGCCACCAGCTTACTCTATGATCTTGGCCAAGTCATTTTCCCCCCTCTTTGGGCCTTATTCTCTCTGTAAAAAAAGGGGTCATGGCATTGAATGAACTCTGAAATTTCTGGCAGGTGCCTTGTTCTCAGGGCTTTAGCACTCAATTCATGAGCTGAACCCTACATAGAGCAGCTGCAACAAAGGGACAGCAAGAAAAATTGTTTTTCCAAATAGTTAGTTATTTCAATATTCCAACAGATGCTTCTAAGTTGCTATCATGGGGAGGAATCAGAGCTCTGTGGGATTCTTTGGGATTTAATAGAATGCTGTGAAGATAAGAAATATACAAAGGATGATCAGGAAGCATCATCTGTTTCAGCACCGAGTATCCCAGAGGGTACTAGGTCAGGCTTGCTCAGTCCTGCTCTTGACCTCTTGTGTCTGGAGCAGGCTGGAGGGGTGGGGGGTCCTATCTGTGTTCCCAGATTCCTATTCTCAACAGAAAACTCATA
Source organism: Bos javanicus (assembly GCF_032452875.1). NCBI lineage: Eukaryota > Metazoa > Chordata > Mammalia > Artiodactyla > Bovidae > Bos > Bos javanicus. The sequence goes on along the minus strand of NC_083872.1, from coordinate 73,596,269 downwards.
TTTTTGCCAAAAACATGGAACTTAGGGATGGTACTGGGCTGGCCCATTGGACTTAAGGTATTCCATCAGATTTCTGCTTCTGTTGCCCTCTGAACTCAGCCTCTGCACTGAAGACTCAGAAGGCAGCTTGAAGAATGATAGACTCGTAAGGTGCAGAGGCGCTGATTCCCAGAAGATCGTGACAGTGGATGTCTGTACAGATTTTTCAACATTAACTACATTTGTTCTTCCAACTTACAAGCTTTTACCTCATCCCTGTTGCAACTAATATGATTTTTTAATAACGGTGACTGGTGGTCAATTGGCCACTTGGTTATAAGCTTCAGACTTAGCAGTTGGGGGAGGGTCAGTGGGTACAACCACTGGCCCCATCATTAGCTCATCATTTCTTAGAGAAATGGAAATAGCTATTGCAAATGTGGAAGCTGCCTCTGTGAACAGGAGGAATTCTTCTCTTACTTGTTTTCCTGTCTTATTTTCAGGAGGCACAGAGTTACCTTCTTCTTCCAGACACATGGGTTCTGATTGTCACAAATAGGGATACAACAGACAAAAGACAGACTGTCTTGAGGAGCCTTTACCTGGTGCTTGCACGCTAAGGAGTCACACCTAACTGGTGCCAGCCTAAGCCTCTTTCTTGCCCAGGGTTTACAACCAGAGGTGGGTTTACCTCAAAGGGAGTAAATGAAATGGAAGATTCAGGACCCCTACTTGCCAAGATCCTTTTGAGGCTTGGAGGAAACCCTAGCAATATGCTTGCATGAGTATCACTGTCTGAATCTGTTCAGGCTGCCATATCAAGTACTATAGACCAAGCGGCTTATAAACAAGAAAATTCATTTCTCATCATTCTGAAGGCTGGAAGCCCAAGGTCAGGATTCCAGCACGATTGAGTTCTGGTGAAGACTGTCTTCTGCAATGCAGACTGTTAACTTCTTGTGTCCTCAGGTGGTGGAAAGAAAGCCAATAGCTTTCTGACCTCTTCATAGAAGGGCACTAATCCAATTCATGAGCACTCCACCCTTATGATCTAATTACTTTCCAAAGGTCACCTTCCAATGCCATCACACTGGGGAATAGGTTTCAACTTAGGGATTTGGAAGGACTCAAACACTGAGTTCATAGCAATGTACTGCTGTAAAATTTGTAAAAGTAAGAAGTATTAACCATAAATGGTTAAGACAGATATCCCCTCATGCTGAGTGGTTGTTGGTTTGGAGGGACCACAAGCATCTCTGGCATTGGCAAAGGGGGAGCTAGGATGAGGGGACATGTTTGGTCAGTACCAGTGAGGTATTTTGATGTGGTTGCAGCCATTACTGCATATAATCACAGCACTGCTGGTCATTCTGGTGTAGGAATGGCTTCCTGCTGTGTCAATTCTGTTTGCAGTGTGAGTGGGAGACCTGGACTGGGGTATACTGTGAATGAAAAGTGTCCTGCAGCACTGGGTTCTGGAGGAGCATGGGTGATGGAAGCAAAAAACAGGTTTGAAATGTACAAAATCAGAAATTCGTGTGTGGAAGATTCTTTCCCTCATCAGAGGATGTAAATTTTTGAGTGAAGGATTGATTCCTTTCCTATTAATGCCTTTTCAGCATGAAAGCCCCTTTGTCAGAAACAGACCTGATAACTGAGCACATACAATTACAAACACTACATAACTCTGGGGAGGGAGTTGTTCTGAATTTTGGTGAAGACTTTCTTCTGCATTTCAGGGTGTCAGCTTCTTCTATTCTTGGACAGGAGTTGTGGAAAAATGTGGTTTATCAAAACTCCCATGTTTTAGGACATCACTGGTGGTCAAGTGGCTAAAAATCTGCCTTCCATTGCAGGGGTTACCTGTTTGGCTCCTGGTTGGGAAACCAATGTGCTGCAGGACAAGTAAGCCTGCACGCCACAAGTGGAGAGCCCGTACACTGCAACTAAGACCTGAAGCAGCAAATAAATAAATGAATATTTTAAAAGACCAATTTCTATATTTTTAGGGGGAAAACATATAGCAGTACCACAGTGAGTGCAACCTTAGCCGCTCATATGTGAAGCATGTGACAGAAGATTTATTGCATTTTGGACTATAATCATAATCATTTACATGACATTAACAACATTGTGCTGTGAAGTTAGAAGCCTTTTTATCAACTATTAATGAGATGTTTTTTGATCTGGAGTGAAGCCCGATCATTTCCCTGTTCTTTGTGCAGAATAATGCTACAAAACTGCTGTCACCTGGAGAGCAGAGTACGCTGCCCAAAGTTTAGAACAAAAGGAGGATTGTAGCAGTGATCAGTTCATAGAAATATTCTGTGATTTCTCTAATGTTGTGGTGTCTTTTGTGAGTGTCTTTAAAAATTTTTTTTATTGGAGTATAGTTGATTTACAATGTTGTATTTGTTTCAAGTGTTCAGCAAAGTGAATTAGTTACACATATATACACTCTTTTTTAGGTTCTTTCCCATATAGGTCATTACAGAGTACTGAGTAGATTTCCCTGTGCCTTGTGAGTCCTCTAATTCGTATATCAGTTCAGTTCAGTTCAGTTCAGTCGCTCAGTTGTGTCTGACTCTTTGCGACTCCGTGAATCGCAGCATGCCAGGCCTCCCTGTCCATCACCAACTCCCCGAGTTCACTCAGACTCATGCCATCGAGTCAGTGATGCCATCCAGCCATCTCATCCTCTGTTGTCCCCTTCTCCTCCTGCTCCCAATCCCTCCCAGCATCAGAGTCTTTTCCAATGAGTCAACTCTTCATATGAGGTGGCCAAAGTACTGGAGTTTCAGCTTCAGCATCATTCCTTCCAAAGAAATCCCAGGGCTGATCTCCTTCAGAATGGACTGGTTGGATCTCCTTGCAGTTCATATATAGTAGTCTGTTAATGTCGATCCCAGTCTCAAAATTTATCACTCTCTCCTTTTGCCCCTCTGGTAGCCATATGTTTGTTTTCCACATCTGTGACTGTATTTCTGTTTTGTAAATAAGTTCATTTGTACCATTTTTAAATGCTTAATTCCATTTTAACCTAATTTGCATTTTGTTTCTTAAAGAGGGCCCAAATTGTCCACACCCTATAAAGTATGGATCCATCCACACCACAGCTGCGACCATCAAAACATTCCGAGGTAGCCTGCAGCGAAGCCCTGAGGTTCAGCAAATCCCAGCAGCAAGGGTTGTAGCTGCTGCCCTTCCTCTTGTCTGCAGAAGTTGGGGTGCAATCCCACTTTCAGATCTGCTCCAAATGATGGCTGGAGTCTTTTGCTGCCCCAGAGGCTCCACACATCCCATCCAGGTCTAAATCTAGCAGAGGGGAGATGAACCCTAAAATTTAGGAAAGCAGCAGCCCCTCCCACAGCCATGTATGCACCCCACTAGTCTGTTCCTCAATCCTGACCAGATTGGCTTTGATCAAGGGGCTGGGCCCCTGTCCAGGCTTCATCCAATCCAAGCCAATCCACACACCTGGGGCTTACTCTGGGTCAGACTGTAGGATGTAGGAACAAATAGGATGCAGCTGTAGGAATATAGGAATGAATAAGAGTAAAAGGCCTGCCCTAGTGCCAGATGCGGAGAAGGCAATGGCACCCCACTCCAGTACTCCTGCCTGGAAAATCCCATGGACGGAGGAGCCTGGTAGGCTGCAGCCCACAGGGTCGCTAAGAGTCAGACACGACTGAGCGACTTCACTTTCACTTTTCACTTTCATGCACTGGAGAAGGAAATGGCAACCCACTCCAGTGTTCTTGCCTGGAGAATCCCAGGGACAGGGGAGCCTGGTGGGCTGCCGTCTATGGGGTCACACAGAGTCGGACACGACTGAAGTGACTTAGCAGCAGCAGTGCCAGATGAAGACACAAAGAAGGTGATGCATCCTGTTATGTGGACACTCTTGGAGGTTGAATGGAGAGAAAAAGGGGAGAGGAGAGAGAGTGAATCCTCCTTATTTATTTATAACAAAGATGGTGATAACAGTACACTTACCACTGATAACCATTCTCAATGGGAAGGATGAGCAATTTTGATTTCTCTAAGAGCAGAAGCCACACTGGTTTATAAACTTGTGTACCAGCAGCATCTGGTCCAGAACCTGGTGCATAATCGATATTCAAATAAATGGCTGTTCAGTGAAGAAATAAGTATTTTGAGGGCTTTCTTTGTGCCACTCATTTCAGCCTCACAACCATCCTATGAGAGGTAATAGGAGCACCCAGTCTACAGATGAGAAAACTAAGGCGGGTGCACATTCTATCATAAAAGGTCCCACAGCCAGTAGGGGCAGGTCCTACCTGGTACCATTTTCTTGTCTCAGTCTAAGCCAGGAAAATTCCTTTCGCTTACTCACTATCCATCTCTGGCCAGATTTCAGACCATTTAGTTGGGATTCAGGTATCCCAACTGCCAGTCTTCGTGCTACCCCAATTTTGCTGCCTGCAGAGACAGGTGTTCTGGAATGAGAACAGAACCACCAGCTCCTAGGTGCTGGGCCATTGGCTGGGCTTGCTACTTGGCCTGTCTCATCGGCTGGCTAGAGATGGTCTCCTTCTGAAAACAAGGCTTATTTAGCTGCCCAAATAGAACACACAGAACACAGCCAGGTTGTCCTGCATAACTAGTTTAAACTCATCTCTCTGCCACCTGCCTGCTGGTTTTCTGGTTGTGTCCAGGTTTCCTGTCTACCCTGCCCATCCACTACATCTGAAGAAGTTGCTTAGAGCTAGAACTTTTGTAAGCATCATCAATGTTTTGCCCCTGCCTCCTCCAAAAAACCACGGACTCTCAGAGGCAGGGCTATGTGATCTATCCTCCTCTATGCCTTGTGTCCTGTGTGGACTCCTACATGTGACAACTTAACAGGATGATTCCAATCTTGGTTCTGCTCCTTACTAGTCATTGATCTTAGGCAAGTGACTTAACTTCCATTTCCTCAGTGTCTTCATCTGTAAAATGGGGAAGGATAATAGTATATACCTATGAGGGTTGCCATGAAGATTAATTTAGCCAATAAATGTAAAGACAAAGTGGTGACTGGCAGGGAGAAGCTCTATATCACTGTTAGTCATTATAATTCTTACTGACCTCTTTCCTTCTGTTTCAGGGTATTAATAGTCCACACAATACATTTTAACACCAAACCACTGCCTGTCTGCTGTTTTTCTGATTGTTTCTTATGGGTTAGTTTTGTTGCTTCCATTACATTTTACAAACTCTCTAACATTAAAAATTGTTCATTGGGATGCTGTTGATTTTTAACCTGGTTTGGGTTACGGACCTCTTTAAGAATCTAATGAAAATGGCTGCTCCTGCCCTGCAAATGCGCATGGACCCATAGATGCAAAGTATCGCGCACCAGTTTTAGGAACTTCACCCACCACCAGCAATGGCTCTCCAGTCAGGAATGTCTGATCTGACTTCGGATCTGACTCTGTCACCAACATGCTGTGTGGCATTGGGCAAGCAACTATCCCTCTTTGGGCTTCTGGATGCAAGGGAGACTAGGGACTCAATGGATCCTTCTAGAGGGATATTCCACACTTTTCATCCTCTGCTTTGCCAAGCAATAACTTCCTTCTAAATTCCATTAGATCAGATAGAAGGGGTAAAAAAAAAATGCCTATCGGATTGCATTGCAGCTAAAAAAGCTTTCTCTTCTCTCCCTAGCACCTTTTAAGTATGATAGACAGAGAGAAGGTTTCATAAATCTCTAAAAGCTTGACTAAGCTAATTGCAAGAGGGAGTGGGAAGGGGAGCTGGCCCTCCCACCTGCTGTGGCTGGAATCAGCTTCCCTTTTCCAGTTGCTAAGCTGCATCTGACTCTTTGTGACACCCATGGACTGCAGCATGTTAGGCTTTCCTGTCTTCCACTATCTCCCAGAGTTTGCTCAAATTTACGTCCGTTGAGTTGGTGATGCTATCTAATCATCTCATCCTTTGCCGCCCTCTTCTCCCTTTGTCTTCAGTCTTTCCCAGCATCAGCTTGCTTTAGTCCCCATGATATCAAAAACCAAAAAGAAGATGCCCTTATACATCATCTCACCTCAAAACAGAGGTGGGAGTCAACAGCTGCTTGGAGGCAGGACAATCATACTTCAGGGACCTGCTCTCCCCTTGGGTGTTCTCTTAAGTCAGGTGTCTAGTAGTTTCATTACTCTTTCTCCATTTTCTAAACTTGTCATTCTGCCTCCCATACTCCCAAATGCATGTTGGCACAGGAAGAAAGTAAATAAACTTTGTGACTATTTTGTAAGCAATTGGTCTTACTTTCTTAGACCTTAAAATATCTTCCCAAACCCCAGCTTGGTATTTCCAAGACAAGGCTCCATCAGAGAGACCTTGATGCATGAAAACCCTGTGGTGGAGGTGCTCTCCAAGAACTGAAAAGTCAGGGCATCTGGGTACTGAAGGGTGTGGTGTGAAGTGTGGTGGTGAGCAGGGGCCAGCTCTTGTAGGACCTTGAGCTTCCCATGGAGTATTTTAATGTCCAGGAGAAATAGGCAGCCTACTAACAGGTTTCAACAAGGGTGGAGATGGGGATGGTGGCTTAAGTTCAATGGGCTTCAAAGAAGAATATCCCTTAGAGGAGCTGGGACATGGCAGATCACCCAGGCAAGGCTCAGGTGCCCAGTAATAGGCACAAGGTGGAGTACAGAAGCTGGCAGAAGTCTGGTTTCTAGAATTGGGACGTAAGCTTCCCTGGTGGTTCAGAAGGGAAAGAACCTACCTGCAATGCAAAAGACCTGGGTTCAATCCCTGGGTCGGAAAGAACCTCTGTAGAAGGAAATGGAAACCCATTCTGGTATTCCTGCCTGGAGAATTCCACGGTCACACGAGCCTGGTGGGCTATAGTCCATAAGATCACAAAGAGTCAGACGTGACTGAACTACTAATACGAGCAAGAAAAGCAGGAAAGGCATCCTTTATTGTTGTTGTTGTGGTTTAGTCGCTCAGTTGGGTCCAACTCTTTGTGACCCCATAGACTGTCGCCCACCAGGCTCCTCTGTCCATGGAATTCTCCAGGGAAGAATACTGGAGTGGATTGCCATTTCCTTCTCTGGGGGATTTTCCCGACCCAGGAATCAAAACCCAGGTCTCCTGGATTGGCAGGTGGAGTCTTTACCACTGGGCCACCAGGGAAGCCCAAAGGCATCCTTAGGTTGTGATTAAACTAGAGATTTGTGAAACCACATCTCTCCTCCTTCCTAGGAAGTGGATAAACTATGGCCAGCAGCTAGACAAGGGCAACTGTGTCTGTGGGTGAGGGTCATGTGACACCACCTTGGGGCTGGAGGGTCACAGGATGGACCATGCGTCATTTGGGGCTTGAAATCAGGGGGTATTGTAAAGGACTTGTGCTTTATCTTGCCTTTAAGAAGCTGTGAAGGAAAAGAGAAATATGGGGGAGGGAGGGTTGTTGAAGGCAGGGCACAAGTACATAGGAAGAGTGGTTGTTTTAAGATCATGTTAAAAAGTAGTGAAGGGGGAGACCCACATTCTTATTTTTAGTGCACTTGCATTTAGGATCATGGGAGCTGAGAGCTTGCCAAAGATCATTATAGTGGGTATTTTCTTTTGTAGGAACCTGTTAATTTATCCCATTATAGCTATGATTCTCCATTCTCCAAAATTATTTAAAAGAAGTCTTAATTCTGTTCCCTTTTAAAGCTGAGCCATGGGGAGGGCCCTGTGAATAATGGGGTCAGCACTCCTTTTCCCACTCCACCCCTCATAATTTCCTCCATTGTCAGTTGTCACAGAACCATTAACACTTGTCTGGAGTAACCCATTGGCTAAAGAGCATATTAGCATAGATGGCTTTCTCAAATGCACATCCTTAGGAAGCAATTCACCCAACTCAGTAGTTTAAGGAGGCAGGAGTTCAGGAGGATTCATTTTGGCTGAAAACAGTGTGGTCACCTAGAAGGAGACAGGATCACAGATTTTGGTTCTCATTATGCCATTTCTCATCTATTTATTCATATAAGAAGATTTTTTCCTGGTAATTTCTAAGTGCCAGACAAGGACTCTGGCCTCAAAGATTCATGCCCTAAAATCCCATGGTAATGATATGATGGGCATATAGAGTTATTTGATATCTCCATTTATTCAATTAAAGGAGTTAAGGGAGTTCAGGGGAAAACAAATTTCTATCTCAGTTTGGGGTAAATCGAAGTCTTCATGGAAGAGTCAGCATTTGAACAAGGCTTTGCAGAATAAAAAGAGACTGAACAACTCTTGAAGTGTCACCTGGAGTGCTACTTCTATTTCTGTGTCATAGTTGTTTTTATTTTTATCTTTTTATTATATCTGTAAAATGGAGAAGCTTCCATCTAGCTGTGTAAATGGATCATCTTTTGGTGAGCGTCTTTTCTGAAGCAGCTAGACACTAGTGATAAAGAGATGGAAGGGGTGAGACCTCTCAGTAAACAATCCCAAAGATGTTACATTATGAACCATGAGAGCTAAGCGTGAACCAGCTTCTGACTTTTTCAAATGCCTCGAAATCTTTGTTTCAGAAGCAAGGCTAGCATCCATGATTGCCTCCTCGGGGAAGTGTTGGTCAGATTCTACCGTTAAATTGTCCGTTAGTATCTATGTTTGCAGTATTCATGCCTAGTCTTGTGTTTTATGGACATGATTACCACCATCATGTCAGGTAAGGGGAAAAGCAGATACTGTGGAAGTTTCTGACAAAAAAGAGGAGTGCGATTATGGAAGAAATAAAAGCAGAAAATTGTGAAAAAAGGAAAGATGTCATGATTTTTATGGGATGATGTGAACCTAAAGACAGAACACAGACCATGAAGCATATGCAAAAGGCTGTGTGGATGTAATCATCACTCATCAGGAAAAACAATATAGCAACACCATTAGAGCACCTGCAATTTGCCAGGCAATTTCTAAGTCCTCTCTGTGTGCATTAATATGTTTATTTCTTGCAATCATTCTCAAGAGGTGGGGGTCACTGTCATTATCTCCATTTTATAGATGTGGAAACCAAGTCACTGAGTGGCTAAGCAACTGGCCCAAGGTCACACAGTTAGAAAAGGGCATTCTCTCCCCATTCCCAACTAATAAATGAACACCATTTAACATATATTGAGGCACAGTTTTAAGCTCCATCTATCCACCTGTTTCCACATAAGTTCACTTCATCCTCAGCACAAATCTATGAGGTGGGCTCTAATTATGGCTCTCCTCTTGAGACTGAGAAATGTTAAGAAACATGGCCAAGCAGCCAGCACTGAGAAGGGAATCCAGCCTGTCTAATTCCATAGCCTTCCTCCGCATCAGAGAACATGAAGGCAGTGCCATGCTGATGGAGGGAAGGGAACCAAACTGAGAAATACTCACGAGAGAAAGCCCAAATGGCTCTGTGGCTGAAGATGCAGAACATAGAGAAGCCAAAGTTTCCCTCGGATTTCTTCCAACTCCCCCTCTAAGCTTCGAATGAGGAGAGCAGGTGTGATGACACTGTAAGCAGTCTGGGGCTTTTGAGGCAAAGACTGAACTGGCCCGGAACTGCAAAGGCTGGAGCTGGTGTGCAACCAACTGCTGACTTCAGGCAAATTATTTTTACTTCAATAAGCCTGCTTCC